>NW_020230198.1:645000-976654 GCF_003227715.2 Harpegnathos saltator
TAGGCAGGAGTCAAAGATGATTTAATTATCGGCGACCTCATTTGTGTCGCCGCTGCCGCTGGAAAGCGAGCGTCGAATTCCACGCGGCGCGTCTTAACGAAGCTGCAACACGACCGTTCGTTGAACATCGAGCCACGCTTGCATCGGCTTTGCTCGTCTTTCGGAATGAATCGCGTCAACGAGCGAATCGTCGCGACGTTGATTTCGCTGGCTAAACGCGTGAGGACGTGAGCGCCAGGCGGAACAAACGTAATTACGAGCGCAGAATAACGCGGAGAAAGAGAGGCGATCGCACGACGGCTTTTGTAAACGCGCCCGCGCTACGCTGAAAAGCACACGCGACATTGTCTCCCCGCGGCTCTTTTTCCGCTAAACGCTAAATTAATTCTACATCATTACCGCGTGTAATTGCAGGGGGGCGTGTTGGCTAAATACAACGGCGCAAATGCGGAGAGGAGAGCATACCCGCGGTATTACGAGGAATTATGCAAATGCGCGATAATGACACGGCCGCAACGTGTCGGAAATGCGCAAGAGTACGTCGCGTGTAAGTTCCCGTCCTCATGAGGACGCTCCTCATCAGCGGCTGTTCGGGGAAGTGTCGCGACCCGAAGATTGATCCGACGGATCAACGGGGCCGGAGGAGCGAGAGGCCTTAATTGCCTCGCGTAATTCCGCGCTCGCGCGCACGCACGCTCGCGCTCGTCGCGACGAGAGTCGACCCGAGAGAGCGGATCATCATCCGCAGGACGACGGGGAGGACGTCGCGAGAAAATCGCCGAAGCCGTTTCCGACGTGGCCGTGGACGTGGCCGAAGGGTCGCCGAAATTGGTTTAATTGGCCGGATTGGGCTCTCGGCCAGCGGCACGTCCGATCGTGCGAGTCCGGCCGGGTTCAATGAAAACGTTTTCGTTCATTTTCGTGCGAGGGGTGTCGACGAGCACGCTCGATGGGGAGAAAGGCGACGCGATTGAAGCGATAATCCCGCCGTGACTGCCGCCGAGGAGCGCGTAAAAATACGAGCGCTCTGATTGGACTCGGTCGGCAAATATCGAGGGTGCCAGTCGCTTTCCACGATTCTCCGCGATTCGATTCTTCCGTCGAAACATTCGCGATAAAGAGGGACGGATCGTGTAAACGTTCGTTACGACGATGAATAGCCGCGCGCGCGCACGTTGTCTCGACCGCGTTCTATTTGATTTAGACCGAGCGATAAGCGATCATTAATCACGGTGAGACTACTTGCGGTTTCCGATAATATCGTTTTGTTCTCTTTCTCTCGTTGCAGGTGAGTTAAAGTCACAGTCTCTGCCGAGGGGGCAAGTGTTCCCGCCGCGGATAACAGTGGAGGACGCTGATGAAGGTAAAGCTCAGTTAATCAGCCTGCGAAGTTAATTAGCCGCTAGTATCAATTTTACGATCAAGGCCGACTTCCTGGGAATGTTAATTACGAGTGCGATTGTGCCGCGCGCGCGAGAAACGACGTCGGCCGCCTTCGTCGACGGCGGCGGCGATCGTGGTAGAAGAAGAAGCTCCGAAGGATCCAATATGCGCGCGCGGTTCGACCCGCCTTTACGATTGTGTTCGCGGTTGCCCTGAGAGGCGTGATCTCGCGGTTTTCGCTCTGATTAAGAGCGGAAGAATCACCCGTGTGATTCCGTTCAGATCGCGATACGAGGGAAACCACCAGCCGATCCGTCATGTTTCCTACGCGTCCGCTGGTGGAGGAAAAAAAAATAAAAACGCGGGATGCTCTTCCGCGTTATGCACAATCGAGGATCTGCGATTCTCAGCGCGTTCGCAACTTGAAGGGCTGTTCGATCTCGACACGGCGATAACTCTGTGAATACAACCGAGACACCGCGGCTAACCTAATCGTGCAACTTCCTCAATCAGCGCAAGAATTATCGAAATTATGTAATTGTTGGCCATTCGCGTAGAATTCGTTTCGACTCGAGTCGCAAACGAAAATGCAACAATAAATATAACGCCAGCATCAGTAAAAGAAATATCAATAGCACATAGCAAAATACATCGTCAATATGTCAATACAGTTTATAATAGACCGCACAAAATGCTGTTAATCAGTCTCATATCTTGTGAAACAAATCAAATAATTCGCGCGATCAATAATCATCGCGTTTGCATATTTAAGTAGCAGTGTGTAATTATCACTATTTATTGGACTGAGTCAAGAATAAAATTATTTTTTGCGAATTCAAGTCAAGTATTAATAATAATCCCATCGTAAAATATTTCATAAGATTTCCATAAATTCCAAGAAAAGAAAAAGAGACAAAGATTATTTTTGACTCGACCAAATATATCGTACGGAATTAATGCTAACACGCATATAATAAAGCCTCGTCAGCGTTTAAATTTCGTACTCACCATTGAAGCGGTGTCAGGTCCTCCATGTTGCATCTCCAACTGCGTCGTCCAACATCCGGGACATCGTAGGGTCCAGACTCTCTGTCTCCGGCCATCTCGTCCCACGTTGCTTGCACTTCACTCGCGACGCGATTAATAACTCACACTTTAACGGATGTGTGACTAGTATCATCGTGCGACGCGAGCCGGAGCTCGATGTCGGAACGATACGTACAAATTCGATGATCGAACAAAATCGGACCGTGCGAACACTCGAATGTCTCTCGCGACACGAATCTCGGCAGTTCTAAAACACTCGCGGCATTTCCGAGACGCACTTCGCGGCCCGCGATTCGCACATCAAATAAAAACAAAACGACCCGCTCGTCAAGGACGAAGTCTATTAGCGCGATGCGCGACAGCGTTGCAAAGCTCGTATCAAACAATCAACCGTGAGAGCCGACTCGACTGTCGACTTTTAGCGGACCAATCACAGCGAGGCGCTGACTCACTAGATCGGCTGATTCGCGATCAGGTTCGTCCGTTTTTCGAGTCTGCGCGTGAGTAATTCGTGAAAAGTATAAAATTTACACACACACACACACGTGCACGATGAGTTCACTATACATTCCGCGCTGCTTACGCAAAGTCGGGTTCCACAATATTTTGGAGAGGGCTGCCGCGCCATATTGATATGAAAAACGCTTCGCGGTGAGTTTGCAAAGATTGCTCCGTGATATCGCTATAAGATTTACTTTCGCGACAGGAATTTAACTTACACGAACTTTATTCAATGAAAAATTTTATTCTTTTTGAGAAAGACAATTGCGACGCAACATCCGTGTAGAAGACGCAAAACTAGAAACCGCGAGAATTGTCAGTCTATCAGTACGTTTGATCAACGATTAAACAAAGTATCGCGGAGTGTAAACGATTTCCTTTCTTTGACCAACGTGTATTCATGACATGTAAACAAAGTCGTGTACGTCGTGTATACGGAAATGTAAATAAGAGACCCGCAGAGTCAACGCGTGCAAGAAGGAATAGCGAAACATGTGAAAAATTATTACGTTAAATAATGTTTGCCGCATGTTTTGTCGAATTTTACCTCTACAACATTTTAATGGAATTTATTCAAGCTTCGTGTTTGTTTGGAGCACGTTATTGCAGCCGATACAAAAATATGCAAAAAGTCTATAAATGACCGTGATTGCGAGATTCATCAGCTCGCGTAAAATAATAGCGAATCTATTAGCAATTTCGATGTGCATTTCGTGCGCTGTTCGTAACGATTAGAGGATCGTGCTGAACAAATCATTCCTTCCAATAATTTTACAGCATAAACCGGAAAAAGATAAAAATAGACAGAGCATATATTTCTTCCCGCGATATATTCCCTCCATTCGCTGTTATGTCCACATTTTTCATGTTTCACAATTACATTTCCCGAGCAAACAAAAATCTCGTTAAATAAAATTTGTCGAAATATCGCGGATGTAAAATTCACGCGATAAAATGTGTCGAAGATTATTCAACGCAATAATTTTATATATTTTATTATCACCCATTCCTGCGCGCGTGCGCATGTGTGTGTGTGTGTGTGCGTAGATTCCGCGGTTGTCGCGATGTCGTGTTTTTCTTTGTCACGTTGCACAATGTCGCGCTCGGGACGTACGTAGTATTACCGAGTGTAAATAGCGGAACAAAACATCAGACGCGAATGTAGAAAAACTTTTTGCGCGCGTGACTTTGTTTACACTTGACGAATACGCCAACCGGTGAATGGGACTTTTGGCTGTGCTCGATGATATTTAATTGCGCATTGATAGGTTGGCAGTCATCGTGATTGCCATACTTCTCCTATTCCGTCGCCGATTCGGTCGTGCTATCGCGTGATTCGGGTTAATCGTTTATTTATACACGAATTAAATTTGTGTTGCGGAAATAAATCTCATAGCGACATCACGGAGGGTCCTTCGTAGAAATGTCGCGGTCATCGTTCGTGAAAATTTTTCACAACTCTCGAGTGTTATCGCTTCGACATCGGTTGGAGCTTTTCGTCCAAGTCGCGAGACCCTCGTTACACGTCGTTAAGATATAAGCATTATTTATCGCGTGGCGAGTGAAGTATTGTGAAGTGATGTGCAAGCAAAGGGATAACACAGGGCGGAGATTGGATTCTTCGGTGTTCCGGACGTTGCAGTTCGAGATGCGGCCGAGGCGGAGGGACTTCATTGCATTTCCTCATAAAAAGGTAAGTGCAAGATTTAAACACTCATAAGGCGTTATTCGATATTTATATAATGCACGCGTGTTTTATGTAAATTGCACTGATTTCGTACGAAATATTAGCTTGAGTCGGAAGAGCACCTTTTAACCCTCTCGTTCTTTGAATCTATTATATTTTCTCGTGAAATATTTTGAAATAGAATTTAATACGATATGTTTATTATTTTTAGTATGACATATTCGTCCCATTATTATATTACATATATTATTGACTTGAGTTTGCAATAGCCATTTTACCGCGTATTTAATTTGATGAAAGTAAATATCCGACAACCTTGTTGGAATTTTTCATTTTCGACTCGATCCACTAAATGAGGGCAGTTATAAACAATTGCTTAAAACGCTGTGAATATAATGGTAAATATTGTTACTTCATTATTCTCGAATTATTTCGTACGATTTACACGTTGCGGATTTACACGTTTAACTGAAATCTCCCGTGTGATTTTATCGTAATTATATTATTTGTGGATACCACGAATTAGTATTAGGACATAATTATAAGCTGTGTCGATAGTTGATTATTACTTTATGATTTGTTTTATTACTGATTATACTACTGATATATATCATCATAACTTCACTTGCAACTTGAAGCGAACTGTGCACAGTCCGCAACGTTGCACAATTAAAAAAATTTTTAAACATTCGCGTTGATTTCGCGCATCAGCCGTGCATCAACGAGAGCGTAATTCCACTTTACATAACGAACTCGATTAATTCACCGTTCTTCATTTCGAGCATTGTGCAAATCGCGCTGCCAATTGCACTCCGCAAAAAAGCACGCTAATTCTCCTCTCTCTCTCCCCCCTTCCGCCGCGCCGCGTCAGCGAGGTCGCCTCGGCTGCACTCTGCGCGATCGTTTGAAAAAAAGAATAAAATAAAATAAAAAGTGGTGACATTTTCACGCTGCGCGGTCAGAATTGATTCGGTCCTCGTTAACCTTCGTTTTTGTCGACAGCCTAACCAAGTGACCTTTATTTCGCGGCTCGTCGCGGGGATATCCCCGACGAGAGAAACCAGCCTGTCTGTTAATTATTCAAATTGCCGCACACGCGGCACGCATTCCGCTCGCGGCTTCGGCTTGTGACCATCCGTGAACGCGGCCGTGCGCGTTTCCGGCCGTTTGCATTACGTGTGCGCGTGACACGCATCAGCTGCGGACACGCGATGAACGAATGAACGAACGCGACGGGCGTCTCCTCGTCCTCGCGGTTTCCCTTCTCGCCAGACGCGCACCTCCTCCGGTCTCCGGCATCTCGTCCTTCGCCGCGTGTCCTTCGGTCCTGAGCCAATTTCCCTCGTGTGCGCGGGCCTGCATTCCCGCGTGACTGTCTTATGATCTCGCGCCGACGCATAATTCGACGGAATCGACTTGTCGACTCGAGGTCCTCAGCGACTCTTCGGGGTATATCGGGAACGGGTGTCAGTACAATGTCGGGGTATCACGCGTGCAGCGCAACACGTGCAGCGAAGTTCCATTTTCTAGGTTTTCCGGTTTCAGTCGTGCCGCATGGCAGTCGCGTGTCGTAATTGTTGCTTAAAAGTCCGAGACTCCGTGTGGACTCGTTTTGGATAGTTTAGTGTTGTATAATGCGCCGCTTAATTTTTCATCGCGTGTCTGAACCCTCGCACGCTTTCTCAGATGTCAAACTGTCAAATCCGACGGTGTCGTGATAAATATCACTCCCGACGAAATGGATTTCACGATGGAGTGAAATTGGCCTCTAACGAAGGGGAGTCCATGAATTATTAAAGCGTGCAACGACGACGGGCACGTAAGAGAAATGATGCCTCTCGTGAACGAGGAATGAACGAAAGCCCCGGTGAATGTACGGTGAAACAACAATCGGTTTCTACGCGAATTACGTAGTCCCTCCGATCGCGATGGAGGCTCATCGCCGTAATGACGGGATTAAAAATCGCGCGATAACTCGCGCGTTATTACGATCGGCCGTGATATCGAGACGCGATGCGAGTCGTTTCCGGCGTTATGTGAAAACACGCAACTTTGTAGTTTTGTTTTCAATCACACGCGTACCGGAACCGGAAGACCGACGTCGTCGAGAGGCCGTGCAAGTTTAGCAGGTGCTCTTATCGCAGTCTCCTTTGAGACGTCACTTTGAAGTGTCACTTTCTCGCGTTTGTCCTCAATCATCTTTTTCACCTCTCTTCGTCAACATGGGAAGGAAGTAGTGGCTTCCTGCCTTCTCTCTCTCTCTCTCTCTCTCTCTCTCGCCATTGCTCCCCGCAGATTGTATCAAATGTTCTCTTTTGCTAGCGCTTGACATGTTTCACGACGATAATAACGCCGTGCAAGAAAGTCGTTTAACTTTCATCCCCGACCCGGTCGAACCGTAGAAGGAGAGAAGGAAAAAAGGAAAACGAAACGACACACGATCGAACGTTGAAAAATAGAATTTAATTCCTCTCTTTTAGTGCCATTACTTTTCCTAACCAAATAACATCAACTCTAGCGGGAACGGCCTGAGTCTGAGTTCAGTTGAGAGGAAGGGCAATGTCAGTGAAAATAATTGAACTTGATTTTCGCGAGGAAGCAATTAGGGCACTCGGCCAAACAATGCATAATTCCGTCTAATTTATATCCACGCATTAATATCGCTTTCGGCTCGCTCGAGCATCGCGTCGGGACAAGTTTGCGTTGGAGCAAATTCTATATTAAGATGCATGAAATTTCCTCAATGTGCTGCGCGTCATGAACGATTAAACGAGACTCCGTGCGGTACCGAGCCTAATGAGAAGCTGGGAAACATTATCGTATCACTGTCAGAATTTCTTTAAAGTTTCTCTCTACTACGGCGTCGTTTAATATTTCACTAAGCAGGTCGCGTGGCCAACTTCCTTGGCACGTAACGCCTCGTGCATAACTTCTGCCTGCGCGGGGATTAGTTCTTGGCGAGCGGCCCGAGGAAATGCGGGCACGATTTCATTGATACAAGTTTCAGAACCGAATCCGAGCTCCGCCGTCTCTCGTCGGATTCCCGGCGTTGCGCAGGAAACGCCTCGCGTCCGCCGGCGTCGCCGTGCGGTAATTCATAATTCGGAAGGCGTTGCTTCTTGACGGCGGGGAATTACGTGCGAAGCAGGCCGTTTTCAAGGCTATTTTTACGAATTTTTTTTAACAGAAACGGTAAGATCAATGGACTTGAAATTTTCACAGTGTATTCAATAATGTTCAAAGTATAAAATAAATTTTATTTTGCATCACAAGAACCGATACGATTTGTAATTATAGTAGTATCGAAAATGAAACTTTTTTCAACCTGTAATTATGTTTAACAAAAATGAATAAAATAAAATATAACTGTATATTGTTCGAGGAGGGGGAGGGCGAAAATTACATGTCTACTGTATATTGTGTAAAAATTTCAAGTTATTCGGTTCAGTAGCTTTTGCATAATAGCGTCGACAGTTTAAGAAAATGGTGTTTTCAGATAAACGCGTTTAAAGTTTTGTGTGTACTTTTCATATAGATAGCAACAAACTTACTTTATACTTTGAACATAAATGAATACGCTGTAAAAATTTCAAGTCCATTGATCCTATCGTTTCTGTTAAAAAAAATTCCCTTGAAATAGCCTAAAAATAACCTTGAAAATGGCCTGCTTCGCATGTAATTCCCCCCTTAAAGCCACGCTTCGTTCGTTTATGAAGCCAATCGACGAGCGTCAGAAGGTCCAGAATCGCGCATGGATTTCGAATGTCTCGGATACCTCGTTTCTTCTCCTTTTCCGCGACTTGAGCCGCGCCCATTTATCTTCGCACCAGAATTCAGAGCGCAAGACTCACCATTAACTACATTAATGTACAATCGACGAACCAATTAGAGAAGTAAACCTGAGGTTGCCGCGTTTGAAGTACTTTCGAGGTCATCAGACCTCGTCGACCCCCTCCCCCCCCCCCATTAATGTCATTAAGCTAAATTTTCAAGCCGAATTTCGAGTTCAAGGCCGAAGCGCATCGCGTAACGGCTCGGTGCGGAGAAAACACGTGTCTCTCAAACGAGATCTTAAACCAGCTGATCGGCCCGTTTGCCCTCTCAGTTGGAACTTATTAAAAGCACCGTGCACGCCCGGAGTGTTGACTCGCAGTCAGCGGGAGAACTAGATTCGCGAGGCAGAAATCGAGCAACGGGAACGAAACAAGCAGCGAGCGAGGCCGAAAAATTATCAGGCTCGCGGCACGCGTGAACGTTCCACCTTCAACGTCGTTATCACAAAACGAGAGGACCCGGCCAGCACTGTTGGCGCGCATTTACGACGCGGCATGGCTGCGAGCCAGGTTAATGCGCCAATGTAATACGCCGCGTTTTACGTGCAGCCGCGTCTACGAGCTCTCTCGTGCGAAGCGCGCGACGTTAAATCATTCGTATGTAAGTCGGGGATTTTGGAAACGCCCAGGCTCGCGCAAGCCTGATGATCGAGTCGACTTTTCGGACCGGCAGATTCGCGCGACGTTTTGCCGATATCGCGTTGATGGATGTCGATTTACGTATCAATTTGTTATAAGCGTCGGCCGATTATTGATGATCTAGTCGGTGCCTAGCTGATATGAAATTCGGCACGGCTCGAGCATGATGCAAGCCGAACGACTGGATCGTCGACATCTGCACATCTTCCAGACATCGCGATGAAATATTGGAGATATCAAGTCGATTTTGTTGAAATTGATGTTGATTTCCGCGTGATTTTGACCGAACTTCTTTGCCGACTTGCTTTTGTGCATATTTCATCGCGCACAATCTCATATCAGGGACCATATTAGAGAGACACAGAACGTATGGCCCCCGTGTGCTTTCCGCGGCAAATTCGGTGAACGCGAGCGAAGAGGATTCGGCCCTCGGAGGAGGAGAATCTGTGTCTCTGCCGCGGCCTCGCCGAGGGCACGCACACCTCCGATAACTATTAATCGCCCGTATAATGGCGCGCCCCCAGAAGCGCCTCTCGCTCGATATCTTGCGCCGCCTTCCCGCAATTTTTACCGCCGATATCGATACGTACGCGAGAGAGACTATCGCGTGTGCGTTCCGCTGAAGCGTCCGTGCGATCGGCGTTACGGATAAAGGAGATCGCGCGATACGCCGAGCTATCGCGTCTGTCGGCAATCGAGATCCGGCAACGGTAAATAAAAGCGAAAATAATAGCGCGGCGAGCGACTCGCTCGCTCGGAGGTATTCCGACGTACTCGCGTACGCATCTTCTTGGTTTAACACTAGAACTACCGCACGGAGAGAGAGAGAGAGAGAGAGAGAGAGAGAGAGAGAGAAATGTTTGGTTGAATGGAAGAATTTGCCGGTGAAATATGAACGGCGCAGAAATTCCGCTCGAAGTCGGTCAGAACTCGATCTAAATGACTAAGATTTCTTCGGTTAACTTCATGAGAATTCTGGTCTTTTCAGTCAGAATTCTTCAATCATTCGTATTTCAGCGGAAAATCATTCGATCAGACATTTTTCTCCGTGCGGAGGAGTCAAAGTGACTATAATTTCTTGCAAGGATTACTCGAACTCACAATATTTTATACGTTTAACGTTGAACGAAATTAAAAGAATAAACATTTTTTCTCCGCGTTAGGCGGATTTTTGCAAACGTCCGTCGAGTTGACTGTTCTGGTCGTTAATCGTCGGCAGTTTGTGTGTGTTTATTCATTTTCTCTTACGTGCGAGGCGCGTTGCTCGCGCGGCATCGAAAAAGCGTTCAAACTAACTGCATTTCCTCCTGCCTTGATTAAAGTATCAAACACGAAATGTAAGAAAGGTAACTTCGCCGGTGGCAGCGACTCCGACTGCGAAAGTCGAGAGAGTCCGGCACCAGGCGGGTCGGTTTAGTCGGAAAAAGGAAACTACTCGGCTTGAAGTAATAAGTCGCCTCATTATTGCAGCGACAGCTTGTAAAGTCTCTGGAGAGCATTATCTCGTTTCTGGAAACGGCGTGCCGCCCGAACGATTTATTCCGTCGCGGAAGCGATTTCTCGCAAGCGCACTTGCCGCAAGAGCGACGAATGGAAAATCCGTAACAGCGACTTTGAGATTTTAAGTAAGAACAAGTTAGAGACCCGAGCGCTCGTCGTATTCCAAACATGACGCTACTCAAGTCAATTAGAGGACCACTTTTCGAGCACCGCGTCATATTTGGAGTATACGTTTAAAGCAATGAATATTTCTTAATATCTAGTAATGCGCACGTATAACTTCGTTGCATTGGTCGCGCAACTCTCATTTCCTCTCCTCGTGGACGTTTTCTTTAACGACTTGAAAAAAAGACGCAAAGAGTGTAGAACGAGCGCGAGAAAAGGCACTCGGCTGTCTCGAAACTCTCCTCGTGTCCTCTCTTTGCGTCGTGTACGTGTATGGTATCTTCGCGAAAAACTCCGTCTAAAGTGGAAAGTTCAACGCGCGCGCACGCGCGCGCATGCTTCTCGTGGGAAAGCGCGATTGGCGACGTCGCGAGGCAATGCGAATGTGTTTTCGCGCGCGAGGAGAGCCGCGATAGCCGGGCCTGTCGCGGCGTCACGGCAAGATAAAGAGATCGGGAGAATAATCTTCGGCAAGCTAAATTGGCAAAGTTACCGCGAACGGGAATTCCTTCGCCGTCGATCTCATTTATCAAGGGCTATCGAGCTCCGCGGCGAACTTTACCGCCGTTTTCGGACCGGCTAGTGATCTCTCTCCCTTCGAACCGCGCCAAAGTGCGCGCACGACCAGATAACTAATTTATACGATTATTTACGTACATATCGGCCGACCGGGATCGGCTAGCCGGAGCAATTTCTCGAATGGCGATCTGCAATGTTCGTTCCCTCGACCGTGAAAGTAGTCCTCTTCTAATCCGGTCTTCGACGCATCGTCATTGCCGGAGAAAAAGGAGAGGCTTCGTGACGCTTCATTCAATATTGATGGCAGCGAAGAATATATTGGACGTCGCCTATACGAGAGCGGATAATCTTGGCGGGCGCTCGGATATCGCGTTAATTATACATGTATCAACTCGCGGGGCACGACTTGGTCTATTTGCCTGCGAAAACCGACATTTGCAATCTCGCCTCTCCCTCCCTCGAGAACGTCTCGCTGCAACTTTAACGCTTTCCGCGGAAAAAGCGTACGCGAAAGTAAAATTCCGAGAAGGAAAGTCGACTCGTGTGGAATTCGCGTAAGCGAATCGCGTTTTCGCGTATCGCACGTGGGCGGCTGGCGATAATCGCGAGTATTCTTGCGCGATTTCGTTTTCCCCGAGTCCTTCTCTCGCGACGTTCCCGACAGCGCGGCATCCGCGACGCTAAAAATAATTTTCGCTCTGCAACCGTGGCACCGTCGTCGGTTCTCTCTCTCTCTCCTCTCTCTCCTCTCTCTCTCTCTCTCTCTCTCCTCCTCTCTCTCTCCATCGTACGCCAAGAGAGAAAGAAGCGGCGGTAAGTGATACCGGGGGAACGTGAAATCGGTTGGTAGGTAAAGTGCACGCCGACCCATGCGGGTTCGATGATAAACGACGTTGGTCCGTTCAACCGGCGGGAACGTTCACGTCACGAAACATATGTCGCTCTTCGGAATAACGAACGTATAATAAATGGCCCCGGGGGCTCTTAATGCGTGATTGTAAACGCGAGGAATTTGGCGTATGCGAACGAACTCGAAGTTGCGAGGCGACGCATAGCGGGAGGGGAGAGCCATCGAGTCAAAACTGACTGCGGAGTTATTTTGTCGAATTTTCGAGAGGGCCGCTTTGAACCGAGGAACTTTGACGCATTTGAACAAAG
Organism: Harpegnathos saltator; assembly: GCF_003227715.2. NCBI lineage: Eukaryota > Metazoa > Arthropoda > Insecta > Hymenoptera > Formicidae > Harpegnathos > Harpegnathos saltator. Next base: position 657,433 of record NW_020230198.1, read on the forward strand.
CAATTCGCGTTCTTTTTCACGTGCTTTTTCATTCTCGATGTAATGGAAATTGTGCGTCGCTTTTATGATAATGAACGAACGCGCGCGCGTGGACGGCCATCGACCGTGGAAAAATATCAACGATACAGCTGCGCTCGCGTTCAAAGCGGAACGGTAAGCGACGATCGGGCAATCGTAATTATATCTCGCACGCACAGCTGTGGCATGCGCACGCACGGGAAAATTAGCTGGCGTCCAGGGCGAGGAAATTGTAGTGATCGCGCGCGCGCGCGCGCGCGAGAAGTCGATCCTAGAGATCGATCCTATTAAAGTGGCGCTTTTGAAGGTCAAGCTGGCCGGCGCTTTCAAAAGAATGACGAACGCGCGAAAAAGCGAGGAGAAATTGTGTCAGCCGAAATAAATCAAATTTTCTCCTTCGACGCAAATTGCAGGCCGTCCCCGATGCATGCTAATCAACGTCGAGACGATCGAGTCGTGAACGGCCGCTCGGCTCACCGAGAAATCGAAAGTAACGCGCGCGTGTGTCGAAGATCGTCGTCTCCATCTTACGAAAAAAGAAAAAAATATCATTCTTTTATTCGCGCAGCTGAGATGATGTGACGCTCGACAAGATTTACTTCTACATCCGATTTTCGCTCGACGATTCCGTCCGCCGCTTTGAGTTTGCGCGCAAATTCCTCCTCCGTTTGAAATCGCACACTCGGTGTAAACCTCGGGGAACGTCACAGACGCCGACTTGTTTCCAATTTTTTATAGTTATTTATTATGTCAAAATATGAAGAAATCTGTTATCATTTTTAGCTTAAATTAATTTTTCAACTTTTTCGAAATTTTTCAAGTTTTGCACAAGCACACTATTTTATACATATTTAAAATAATATTTCTTAAAAATATATATATCTGATTTGTTGAAACTTGCACACACCGCATGTCGCCGATTATGAATCAGAACTATTTTGTAAAATTCAAAATGGCGGATCTAATATGGCTGATGTCATTGTTGAAAAAGTGTTCAGTTTTACGCTACATTCGACGTTGGGTAATCTTTCGGCTCACTATCCAGCGAACAAGCTCATTTTAACGTCCAAATCTGATGATAAAAGATGAACAAGAAATGAACAAGCAACTTTAGAAATTTCGAAAAAATTGAGAAAATCAATTTAAGCTAAAAATGACAACAGATTTCTTTATATTTTGACATTAAAAATAACTAAAAAAAGTTGGAAAAAAATCAGGAACAAGCGTCTGACGTTCCCCCGAGGTTTACTTGTAAGAGGCGGTCGTCCGCTCGCGATTTTCGCGTTATCAATAGCCGCAGGTCCGACGGCGCCTCCTCAGACAGTCGGAACATGCACTTCCATTGATTGTCTATCGCGACATTGATCCGCTTTCGCCGTCGCTAGCGCGTCTCGAAATTTGTTTTGGTAGAAACCGGTTGTGTGCGGTCGCGTCGGCGGCCGGCTTGCACTTTCGCACGATGCCACCTTTCCGCGGCGTCAGTGAAATTACGCCGATTTGACCTATACGAAGCCGCTAGCTCGCGGCTGATGTACGTCCCGTGTCACGCGTAGATCGCGCGCGAGATTCTATTAGAGAAGGGGCAGCGCGGGGGGAGTATCCGAAGGGACACGCGACGCGTAGGCGAATTCGCGAGAGGATACGCGTCGAATTTTTGCGCGACGATAGTAATCGGTAACAGAAAGTCGCACGACTTCCCCTCGCGTTCACCGTCGCGGTCGTACGCGCGATTTATAGGCGAGCAGAACCACGACGAATCGTAATTATAGACGTCCGAGCGCCGCGCCATGTTTTTCTTTCCATAGGCAGTGCGCTTATACGAAACGCATCGGCAACGATTATCTCGGTTAAAACAGATGAAGTAATGAAAAGCTGCTCGAGTCGAGCGACGCTTGAGGCTCCGTCCAGCGGGACTTGCCAATGATATCAGCACGCCCGATAAAAGAGCGTGCAATTTTAATATTTCGGCAAAATATTTAGCCACCGACATTCAGACGTGCGGCCTCGTTTCTACCAGACTCGCTTGCGCCGTCGAAATTGCGAAAGATGTAAGAGAGTCACCGTGCTTTCCGATTCACGCTTGATTCACGCACTGTCTTGTATCTCAAGTTTTAACATATATGAAATTTCAACGTTTGCAAAAAATAAACATATATATGTAAAAACATGAAAGTAACAATTTTCCTGTGCATGAATAAGTATCTCATAAATATTTTTAACATGATACGTTTAACTCTCATTGAAGATGAGAAATAATTATCAGAAATATTGCTTAAGAGAAAAAGAGATATTTTCTTCGTAAAAGCCATATTGTATGAAACAGTGGAGCTGCGCTCCTTTTTATCACTTTCTTGTTGAAAGTTACTCTATCTTCCTTTGACATGTAATAAGTAACAGATAGATAGATATATTATATTAGCACGAAAGTGGCCAAAGCGAATGCGTAAAACGAAACGATATAGTCTAGTGTTATTGCGATATATGTTGCATTCGGATGCGATTCGGAATGCACCCGCAGACAATGTTCGTGGATTCTCCACCTTGCGATATATTCGTCGCGTTTCTCCGAAGGAAAGTCAAATCGTGCTTACCACGCGCGGTAGACATGTCTCCGGTAAACATTCTATGGGGCCCCATGAACTCTCCAGCTGGGAGAGAGCGACAGAAGCGCACGTGTCAACGAGTCTGCTCGTTGCTCGTTTTTCCCTCCCGCGCCATCGTCACTTTTCGCTCCGTCCCCTTTCCTCAATCGTCGTGTCTCGTACCGTTCACCCTCCCTGCCTCTTTCCCTCTCTCTCTCTCTCTAACGATGCTCTCCCTGCGATCTCTCATTTCTGACCAGATGACTCGGCGCGTGCTCGGCTCGTATGTCCCACGATAACCGAGGGAGGAGAAGCTCCTAAATGCAGATTCAGGTCGCTTTGAATGGCGAACTGCTCGGAATCCACGATATTAACCGCGAACACGCCAAGTACTCCGCCAAGACGCGCACGAACGAGCGCTCGGCGAGCGGCAAGATGGCCGCGTAAACGCTGCATTTTCGCAAGCTTCATTCAAGCCGAAAAACGACTCGTCAATGCGAGACGGAAAGTGTTACGGCCGGCGCCGAATTTACCTCCACTTACCGTCGCCGGCTGGCGCGTCACAGGCGGGAATCAGCTGATCCGTTCTGGCGAACGAAGCAAAAGCGTCGGCTCGTCGCGCACGGCTCTGCGTGTGTGTGTGTATGACGGCGGTTTGCCGCGGCGCGACCGGAGCGCCGTGAAGGCAGCTGCGAGCGAGCGGAGGCGCGCGCGCGCGCGCGCGCACCCTCCTACATACGGCGGAATCTGCCGAGCGGCGGCAGTCCAGTTCCGATGTTCCCGCGCGGCGGTACGTGGCGATCGAGAACGCGCTCGCGGCGTGTGTTTTCGTCGGTTGCTCCGGTCGCCTCGCCGCGGTGTCCCGGTCGGCCCGCCGCGCCGGTCTGCCGAGCGTCGTCTCCTCGGCTAAACAAGTCACAACGGTCGTTACGCGAGAGTGTTACGCGAGTGAGCGATCGCGATTCCGCTCGCGACGACGACTACGAGGCCGCGGTGCAATCGAATTGGCACTCGCGACTGCTGTACTGCGAGGATCGTGTGCGCGAGCTAAGGACGCAGATGTAAGTGTTGTCTCTCGCCTGTGGCAAGCCGCCCGAAGCGGCCGGAGTTGGCGTCGATTCCGATGCATCGGCCGATCGAGTTGTTACTCGTAACAGCTCGAGGCGACAGTGTCGCGGAGTTTGGAGCTCGGACAGTCGTCGGAAGCGACGCCCGGTCTCTTCGAACGGCTACCGGTGCCTGAAGGTACTTCTTGTTCGGCCAGCACGCGTATTGGGCGAAATTCGCCAGGGGGATAGCACTCGCGGATAAAGTTCCGAAAAGCGCATCCCTCCGATTGGGCTCGATTGTTGAGCAAAGCTGCTTCTTAGCTCGAAAGTGAAAAGCCTTGAAGGATTTTTGGCGAAGCCCCTCCCCCGCACCCTCTCCAAAAACAAATCCTAACCTAACCTAACCTAACTTATTGTATCTTTATACATTTTTGGACATTATCGAAAAAGTTCTCTTAAGATTTATCACCTAGCCCAACTTAACTTATTATATCTGCATATATAATTGTGGTGTAAACATGTTGTAGGTTTTAAGGAGATCTTTTCAACAAGGCCCAATAAAAATGCGGAAAAGACTCTATTCTAAACAATTACCGCTATTTTACAACATAACGGCAAAAGTATTACATTTAGGTTGATAATACATCTGACCTTTTTTGTAGAACTTTTCAGAAGCTTTCTTTTTTGTCCGAAACATTTTTCTCTAAAATTAATATTTTCGAAGATATAGTAGAAAAACAGTTTAAACTTTGAGAGAGGAGGGAGGGAGGGTGAATAGGGCTTTGTCGTCAAAAATCCTTCTAGAGTTTTCATTTGCGAGCTAAGGAGAAGCTTTCCTCAAAAATTGAGGCCAAATCAGAGGGATGCGCTTTTTGGAATTGCCGGAACCCGCACTCGCGAACGGTAATTGACGGTTTCGCCGTTTGTCCACTCGGCGACGACATCGCCATTTTCTGCTTCACGGTTGAGATCATTCAAACCGCTCGGAGATACCTTCAGGCGCGAGAGATTCCGAAAGTTCGCGAAATTCAAGCAGTTTGAATGGCTCGCGAGCCGAACATAACCGAACGGCGGTGATCGGGTCTTCGTGTGGAATCGCGTACAGCCGATTGACGTTCGTAAATGAGCGATAGCTGCTGCTTAACCTAACCTAACCTAGCGTATGATTTCCAGAGAGACACTCGATATAGTTATTTACCAGCTATCGGTGACTCATTGCTCCGCGTCGTATTGTCCACACGAAGGTGGTCTCGCGTTCCCAACAACAAAGTTGAAGCAGTTCGAAGCGACGGTACGACGCTCCGGCGAGTAAAAGTGTATCGAGAAGCGAGTAGACGGCAGAATTAATTAATTCGTGCAAATTCGTACGTTATCCTTAAGCTGCATTATTGGGATGTCGTATTTCACTTGCATTTACCTATTTTTATATCCTGCCTTTTGTATCCTTATCTTACCACATCCGCCTTCTGATTAAGCAACGTTTCGCTATATTGTCTCAACTTTCACATTTCGTCTCTCGGTTCTCCTCCGAGCCTTGTCGGTGCAGTTTGCGGCTCTCTTTCCGATCTAGTTTCCCATCTTTTTCTATACGCATAAAAAAGCCAAAATGTATGAATAGCTCTCAAGAAACGGAAGCTGCTGCGATCATTACCATAATATCAATCTGTTATATATATATGTAGTTCTATAATATCGCGTCCTATTATATGTCGGCGAGATGACGTTTTATTCTTCATTTCCTCGCGTAGATTACGGCATTACTTTATCGCATCTCAATCTTCACTCGGCGATATCTCTGATGCAACTCGCGTCGCGCAAGACACACGAGAACGAGGTTTCTCATTCCTTACATTTTATTTACACAACGGCGTCGCGCCGCGCCTCGCGGGCTTCGTCTCGGCGTCGACGATGCTGCACTTTGTTCTCCGTTCTCGATCTGCGGAGAGCCGCTGACGCGGTTTCGAGCACGCGGGCGAGGTGACATGCGTCCACGGCGACTCTCTTCCTACGTGCGACAGATAGCCGGCGCGCGGAGATTAGGCCGATTAGGTTAGGTTAGGTTTCGTCGTGACTGCCAGCTCGTTCACGCGCACGCGAGTTCGGCTGAGAATCGCTCGGCTTGTTTACGCCATAGCTGTCAGTGAAAGAGTAACGATGCGCTCGACCCTGCACACCGCGCACGGGGGAGTGGTGCAGCCGCTGTATTGTGGATTTTTTCGACAGTCTCGGCGCGCGGGACCGACCGAAGGTTCTACAGGGTGGTCGAAATAAATGGCCACTCGAGCTTGATGACACTCGAAAATCACGAAAATTTAGGAGACCTCATGCGCGCGCGGGGGTCAAATTTCTCTCTCGGGTTTTCCGGGTTCGCGAATTTCCACGAGTAGCCGAAGCGTTTTTGTTGATTTTCTTTCTTTCTTTTTTTTTTTTTTTTTCACTAGTTACACGCGCCGCCAATTCGACCAGGACGAGAATGAGTCCATCTCCATGTCCGTGACTCCTTTTATTCCATCTGGCTCTACAGCGTTTTCCTAAAATTATTACGTGCCGGAAATCGCGAGTGAGCGCGGGAGGGAGAAGGGAGAGGCAATTGCGGGATCGATGGGCATTGTCGATAGCTAGGTAGCAATTGAGCTTCGTGGAATCTCGGCGGCGCGTGCAGCGCGCGTATAGAATCGCCGCGGAGCGAGCCCCGACCCTTTTTTGCTCTCCGCGGCCGTTCGATCGGAACGGCCATCTTTTGTGTCCGGCCTCTCGTCTTGTGTCGGCGTATGAAAACCTGTTACTCCCTATCGCGCGCGACTTCTACTTCGTCCCTTCCCGTATTTGGTCATCCGACGAGAGAGTGTCAACCCCTTCGCCATTCGTCCGCGCGGCGACGACGTAACGTCGGCGCAGGTTATCGGGGGTCCCCTTAATTATACGCCCGTATTATTCACTCGCGGACCGCACATTGTGCGGTTGTTTCCTTCCTTGGAATTCTTCCCCGACACGCACAGAGATGTTTGCGCCGGAACCGCAAGAAACGAAAGAAACGAACGTATGAAAACACGATCGGTCGAATCGTACACGGTGCTTTAAGCCTTATCTACAGTATGCTCTTTGCTTTCCGCGTCTCTTTCTCTTGATCTCTTTTTGACTCGAACTTTATGTCTCAAGCCAGGAAAAGATGAGGAATAAGAAACAGGAAGCAGAGAGAGAGAGAGAGAGAGAGAGAGAGAGAGAGAGAGAGAGAGCACGTATTGGAGATCAGGGACAACGCACGCACCGCTGCGGGTTACTCGTTTCATAATATTGCTGTTATTTCGAACAGTCCGTCGATGATTAGTCATTAATCAAGTCCATAAGCGCATTTAAATTAGCCATTAATCAAGCCCATAAGCTCATTTAAATTAGCATGATTACCTGTTACATCAGACATCAGTGATCACCGGCGAATTGTGTATTTGCATATACGCCGGCTGTATTTGTTTATCACGAGACGTGGTCCCGCGCATGACTTTCATGTTTGTCTCTGTATAATGTTACGATAATTAGTGTCGATCGCTACAGGGTTACGATGATTTCGAGAGGGAGCACCTCTCGAAAAAGTAATTTCAGAACAAGCGGGATCATCTAAATTTTAGAGGATTTTATTCTTACATATAATGGCCTCAAGAAGATTCCTCTAAGATTAAGAGAAAAATATTATAAACACATTATTCTTAAAGTTAGAGAGATTATGTATTATATGTATTACGTGTATAATGCAAATCTTATTGATTTTAATATAAATTTCCTTTTATATACAAATTATTTAATCTTTTTTAAGAGGATTATTATTCTTACTGTACTTTATTCTTACTGATTATACTAGTTAATTGGAATGAAATTAACTAGTTGTATGAAACATAGTTAAAAGAAAGAATATATTATTCAACTTCTTGCAACAGGCTATAAACCTTGTATTTGACCAAATCTGGGTAAATTATCCTCGTAATATGCTACAATAACACACGTACCTTTTTCAAAAAGCGTTCCGAATATTTTGACCCACGAACACATAGTTATTTCTTCGTTCATATCTGCTGGAGGTAGAGCATGACTGAACAAAAGAAGCCGACATTCAAATCAACATATTCCCCTTCATATAAGAGGAAAATTAATTGAAAACAGAGGAAAACAGAATAATGTGTCTAATAAATTTTAGATGAATGGTTCACTTTAATCGCTTTGTCGAAAGAGGAATCCTTTTTCTGTAAAAGGCTTCGCTTAGAATATGAGACTATGAGAAAAATCACTTTACAAATAGAATACTTTCTTTTGGATAAGAAAAAGAGAGAAAGAGAGAGAGGTGGAACGGAGGAAAGTAACGAAGAGAAATGAGCGAAGTGAAATATAAGGTAACGAAAATAACTGGCCGCACGGTATTACTATTACGTACGGCTGCAACGCGGCATGAATTACAGATATTAAAGTATTCGCTTTACAGCCGCGGCACACACGCATTACCGTGGAGGACATAACAATGACTGACCACACCTAAGCGTGACCCTGACAATGCGCGTCCGACGGTGCCGTCGAGACAATTCTACGTACGCGAAGCGCACACTCCCGTTCCTTTCTCCATTATCTAACCCGAACCTGTGTGTTCTCTTTCGCGAGGTTTCCGAAAGAAAGTCCCGCGGAAAGTCGCCTATTTTTATTAGCCCGGAATCGCGTCTGCGGGCTTTTATCGCGCACGTTCTCGCGAATAATCGCGAATAATCGCCTGCTGAATTTCACATCTCCGGGCTCGATCGCCAGCGAGCGCGGGTTTTTGCGCGACGGTCGTTGACGCGATATGACTTTTTAATACGCGATTTGTTTCGTCGTTGGGTGCGTCCGCCGCATTCGGGCATTGTTGGCCGTTTAATAGCCGTACGACGCGTTTATTCAATATGCATGGGGCGTGCGGTAAAAGGCAAACGATAAAAGGCAATTAAACGATCGTGACGCTACAATGTTGCTGTTGCCGGGCCACACACGGCATACACGAATCGTGTCTCGCCGTGCGACAGCACCGGTTATGTCGCCGTATCAGCGCGACACAGCGCGGATACAGGAGCCTGAAACATTTTCTCCTTTTTCTTTCCGTATCCTGCGCGATGCGACCTCGGGTCAATCGGGTTATGCTCCGCTCGATAATTAAACAAGCGCTTTCAAACGATACGCTCCCAGCCGCGCAAACGAACGAGGAAAGTCACAACGTCGTTCAGCCGCGAGAGCGAGAGAGAGAGAGGGGGGAGGGGGGAGGGAGAAATGGAATTCCCGTTGTAACGTTGCGTCGAATTATCCCATTATTAAACCACGCCGGGTCGAGCTCCTCTCACTCTCCCGGCCGTGTTTCTTCTTTTATTTTGAATTATTACGCTCGATCGGTGGCATTATTTCGACCGTCGCGTCCCATCGAAACGAACTCGTCATCGCAACCGTTTCGGCGAAACGTCATCTCCACTCAACGTCGGGCCGCGGCTCTTATCTACGCCGGATAGTAGATTTCGTCGACAGGGCGTCGCTTATTGGTAGTCGCGAAACGACAGACGCCGCGACGCATAACGTATTTCCTTGTACGTCAGGTTGCTTTTCTTCTCTCTCTCTCTCTCTCTCTCTCTATCTCTATCTCTATCTCTATCTCGTTCTCTTGTTCCTTCTGTTTACGGAATCAAGTGAAGCAACCCGTGAGTCAACCGTCGTTCAATTTATCCTGCTTCGCTTGTCGCTAGTGGAAACTTTGTGATAATCTACGAGTCGTGCATATTATAGGCGTACGTACACGTATCGACATTTCTGAAAGCGTAACTCGTGCGTGGTAATAAAAGTTTGTCGCGAGCGTTTCCTCGCTTTTACGCTCGTTCCCGCACGATTCGGTGGGGCGCCACTTGCTGGCTGTTGCTGTCGGGCGCCAAGAGAGAACGGCAGGTGCGAATCTGTCGGTGACAGAAATTCGAGTCACGCTTAAGCAGGTGCGGAGAACTTTAACGACACGTCCGTGTTTCGCTCGTGCTGGCGACTCGTGCCCGGCGGATCTTATCGGCGCGAGGGAGCCGCGAGACCGCTCTCGATAATCATTACGCCTCGAGATAGCGAAACGTTCGACGAAGTTTGGTAGCGTCCAAGAGCGGACGCGATAAGTCACGGCGGGGCGATTTCTTATTTTCGTAGAGCGCTCACGTGGCGATAGATAACGCCGGGACAGAAACCGGACGTCGCTTTGTCTTCATTGCCCAGCATCGCCTTTTAGCCGGGCGAGAGAGAGAGAGAGAGAGAGAGAGAGAGAGCAGCATAGTACGCGTGAGAAAATCACGCTCAACGACGGGCGGCGGGAGAACTAGGATAGAAAAGACAAATTTATAAGATGAAAGTTTCGCGAGTGGATCTTCGCGATTGTCTGCTCAATTATTCTCTTTTCGTTGCTTCCTCCTCGGCAACCTGCTCGCGGAAAAAGAATTAATAATACACACGTTCGAACGCGTGAATTATTAATTCGCTCAGCGGTGTTTTCATTTTTAATTTTTGCGTCTTGAAGTGCCGGTAAATGCCGTGGAAACTTCTCCGCGAAGCGAAAATTTTCAGCTAAATCCTCGTCTCGCGATTACCTTTCCTCACTTGCTCAATTATTCTTCTCTGCTGCTGCCTCTTCAAGAATGTAGCAGTGGCTTGGCGGCGAGAAGAAAGAGTTAATAGCATTCGTTCCTAGTAGATTTAATAGAGAGACTTAAATAGCGTTCGTTTTCTTAATAGTTTGCATTTTTAATTTCTTCATCTCGAAAGATCGAGTTCTGAAAGGCAGAGGTCTAGATCCTCGAACTAGATCCTCGTCCGCTTGATTACACTCGTTTCGCCGCTTCCTCTCTGGAGGCGCACAGCAATCGCTCGACGGAAAGGGAATTAATAATATTGTTTCATCTCGAACAGTCTCCATTTTTAACGTTTCCATCGCCGAGGATGGGAACGCCTAGCACTCTCAGAAGGCGGATGATATCACGTACTGCTTTAGATTTCTCCCTACGGACGCGCCCCGAGTGTGTATCCCGACTGCCTCGAGTTCGCGTCAGTCCGCATTGACGTTAATTTCAGTTCGGTGACCGTAAAAGCGATCTCTTTTGTCAATGTCGGCGCGGCGGCGTCCTTCGGACTGCTGCACGTAACTCACATTAAAACTAACTCCGCGTGCACGATCTCTCGTGACATGCGCGCGATTCAGCAAGTCTCGTGCCTCGTTGTGGCGTTATGACCACGTGCACGTCTCTAGTGAGATATAAAAAAAGTGTCCGACGGCGCGTACCGCCGATGAATCAAAGGATCCTTGAACGCGAACTTCGGATTCGCTCACATCGGACCGAAGTGAGTCCGAGGAAAATTGCCCGAATTGAAACGGCGAACGTTCTTCGAAGCGTGCGACGCGTCTCTCTTCACAAGACGCGTCTCGTCAGATAATTAATTGCTCCGTTGCATTCGAAAATTTTTTTACGATATGTAAACTAATTTTGAAAGATCGCGCCGCGAGAGAGTCCTCGATTTCTCCGGTCTATCCAGTCGTGGGTTGTCGCGCGCGAAGTTATTTTCCGCTGATTAAATAAAAAGTCCATTTTCACTCACGCGAGTGCGAGTTTCCCGAGTATCAGTCAATATTTAAATTGCTGAATATCGATAATTCTGTTTGCATAAAATCCGAGTGAAATTTATGCGCGAGATCGAACGAGACGAACGGACGAGCCGCGGCCGCCTCTGCAGCGCGGCAAGTATTTTCGAGAGACTCGTTTGCAGTAATTAATTATTCGCCTGTCGTCGATTGGCCGTGAAATAATTCCAGCAGTTACCGCGGACGCACGGCCACTTTGCGAGGTGACTAACGCCGTAATAAGAATTTGAATAATGCGACCATAACGGAGAGAGCGTCGAATGAAGAGACGACGACGACGCGCGCGCGCGCGCGCGCGCGTGCGTTAACGACCACACACTGCCGACGCGTTTAATTGTTAATGATTCCATCCACGGGACCCATGATCCACTTACCCCGGTTAAGACTCGCTCTCGCGTTATCGTCGCGAATGAGGCAGGATTACGGGCGAGTTAGCGTTAGAGCGAATGAATTACTCGGGGGGGAAAGGACAAAAAAAGAAGTCGCTGCAACGCGATCCGCAGGAACTCGCAGCCCCGCAGCGCCGTCGTACTTGGCGGCCTCGTTTCCGCGGCTTCTCCAGCGGATTTTACTCGCGACGAGTTTACACGGCGGGCGAACGTCGCGTTCGTGGTAGCACTCTCTCGTGCGAAAACACACGGGGAAAGAACATTCGGGAAGGAGCTTTAAAGCCTCTCCTGTTTCGCTCGCGTTTAAGCAGCTTACGAATGCCGCGTACTTCATGCGCGCGCGCGCGACCGGATCGTAAATTCCCCGACTCTATAATGCGTAGAATTTGCCCGGTGATTTAACGTCATAATTCCGAGACGTTATCTCGGGATGTTGTCGCGAACAACGTCGCGCGGAGACGCCTCGGAGAAACTGGCGGATGCGCCGGAATCACGAGTACCTGTTTCTTCCTTTCCTTCTGTTTTTTCTTTCTGCGGATTCTTGCTAAAGCTAAAGCGGGGCAGCGGCAAAAGCTCGACTGGAACGTTTAGAATTTATGCGTCCAATTGTATATAAATACGTAGCATAAATACGTAGCATTAAATTCTACGATGGATCCCCCGATTATTTTTGCATTGTTGAAGGCGGAGGGAGAGTTCCCTTCCAGGCAGTCCGCGTTTTTCCGAAAATCCTGTTTGTGCCGGTAAAGGGATCTTCTTGGCGGATATTTTGCATTTTTTCCTTTCACTCGCACCCCTCCCCTCTTCGCTTCGGCGCGGTTAGGCGTTCCGTACGCGCGGGACCCGCCTTCGAAACTTTCCTGCCGCGAACGGGACTGCATTGTCGCCTAATCGAGTCAGTGACAATTAGCAGACTCATTGAAATCGAGTTAGAGTCGAATTTACCGGCGCAGCGGAACAAATGGCGCGATATAAGCGGCCGGGAATTTCTCCTCGCTGATGAATGTAACTCTACGGCCGCGCGCGCTTTTGTCTATCGAGGACGAATTGTTCGCCGTTTATCCCATTAACATATTATGCCCCATCGTCCACCGTACGCGCACCAAGTCCAACTTGACTTGACAAAAAAACTCGCTCGAAGATCACTCGAAGATCATCGCTTCGCGCAGAGCCCTCCGACGATCCCGATCTCGCGCTTCGAGAACGTCGCGAATTGAACGCGCGACGGAGATTCTGTTTTCGAGCTCGAGTTTTCCAGGACGTCAAGAAACAAATACGCGCATGCGACAGAAATCGAGAATTTTCGGCCGGTCCTTTGTCGTAGCTTCGGCGGAATCATCTGCGATTTTCCGCGGGTTTTTTCCCAACAAATCCCTCTTCTCTCTCTCTCTCTCTCTTATCGCCTTGCAGAGTCGCACGTCCGCTTCCCCACGCTCGCGCCCGCTTTTTTCCCTTGATCCCGTGTCCTGCTCCTCGCGCCGCAGGAGTGCCGACAGTTATAAACTCCGGTAGCCCGGTAACGGAGTCGCGCATCGAAAGAAAACCTCGTCGTGGTTCTTCCCTGCTCACGAGACGCGTCCGGGCGTTTCTTTGAGGGCGTACGCGCCTGGAAAGCAACCTGTCCCGACGAGGATCGTCTTAGAGACAACGATCCGCCCCCTCCCCCCCCCTCTCTCTCTCTCTCTCTCCTGCTCTCTTTCGACGTGGATGATTTTTTCTTCTTTTTTTAAATTTTCCACACGGAAGAAGCGAGCGCGGTATGTGTGTGTGACAGCGAGGCGGATCGATCGATATCGCGCGGTTGTTCCGCACTATTCTCGTCGTTGGCGCGAGCGGCGCGCGGCCGAAGTACTTTTAATATCAAAGATAGAACCGTGCGCCGATAGAGTTACATGCAACAAAGTCCGACAAAGGGGCCACCGTGGTTCCTTTGACGTCTGCATTTTTTCCCGCGCCTTTTTTCCCTCCCGGCGTGCAGGGAATAGCCGCGCGAGAGTCGGATCGAGTCCGTCGTCTTACCGCCGGGATTCATAAGAGAACGAACGGTAGTTTATTTCGAGGCCCGATATGACGATAGGAGGAGATTATTTTCCTTCTCTTTCTCTTTTTCGTTTATTCTCATTCTCTCCTCTTCCACTTCCACGTGAGCGTCCCGAGAACGGAGCGATTTTACTCTCCGCGCGGTGAGGCGCAAAGTGGATGGAACTTAATAAGCGGGGTGACGTGTCTAATTTTTTCGAGACCGCGGGAGGGGCAAAGGGAGAACACGATTTAGAGTAGTCGACGACGACGACGACGACGACGATGGCGCGCGAAATATGCAAGTTCATTATGGCGGAACATTTTCTCACGCATCCGGGTGAAAAATTCCATGCGAGAAGTGGAGTAAAGAAAGATGAAATGGTGGCCAGCCGGGAAACAGGGGGACGGCGGGGAGAGTATCGCGCGACACAGGAAGCAGCGTGCGGGCGCAGGTAGTCGCGTCGTAACTTCCGGTGCGGATAAGGCGCGACAAAAGGGGAATCGTCCGGCCGTGTCGACGAAATAGATGCCGTTTTCACAATGTACTGAAGAGCGGATTATTTTTGGCGAGAGCGCCAACCTCATCTCGCTTCGGCCGAGACGTGATGATTTTCTTTTATTTATTCTCCCTCTTATTATTATTATTATTATTATTATCTTATTATTCTGTTTCCTCGCTGGAATCGAGCAAGATGTCGGCGTTTGAAAATATTCGCGGGCGAGAAGAATTGATAGGCGGAGAACCGTGTAATCTTTGTGCTGTTTTCTTCGAGAAAGTTCTCTCCCTCTCTCTCTCTCTCTCTCTCTCTTTCTCCCTCCCTCCCTCCCTCTCGTCCTCTTCGTCGCCAAGGCCATCTCATTGTGAACCCTCGCGCTGCCAATTAGAGTAGAAATGTATCGCCCGTGGGTATTTCTACAGATTGTCACCTTGCAGTTTTATTTAACACCGCGCAGTTTTATTAATAGAACACGCTAATATAGCGCTCACCGCAGGGTTGATTTAACACGATTAAACTCATCCATCTATCCGCTCGATCATTAAATCGGCTTATTAAACGTCATTAAATTACGCGCCATTACGATGTTGTAATTAATTAGTCCGATAATCGAAATTGCATAGTTAAGCGTTAACGAGCGTGGGACACGAGCGTGGTGATGTTATCGTACGCGATGACGTTAAAATAAAAGTAAGGACGACATTTTAGTCAACGTAACGGCTTCGAAATATAATACATCTCTCCGAACGATTAAAATAGAGCACACAGAACGAGTAGTTTCATCCTGTGATTTCATAGCCTGTAAAAAATAAGACAAGTTGTTGAAAGATCACATTTGTATAAATTACATTTAATTAGAAGAAATTAATATCATATATCAGAGGAAGGGAGTAAATCAATAACAATAAGTATCTCACTTATTGTATAATTATCACGATATAATTATTATGTAATTATCACGAACGATATAAAAGTTTTTTAGCCATTTTTCCCTGAATGAAAGCGCGTTCGTGTGTATCCTCGGAGGCTCATTCACAGTGCCATTTACGTCCGCGGCAAAAATCCAACCGCTTTTTTTAGTCTCCCGCGTCGTTTCAGCCGCCGACAACTTTTTCGAGTGCACGCGCTTCTATTATTCAATCGCGAGTCTGGTGTTCGCAGCTTCTCTCTTTTCGCGCGAGAATCTCTCCTCTCTCTCTCTCTCTCTCTCTCTCTCTCTTGTTCTCTCTTTCTCCCTCTCCCTCCCGCCCTCTCTTTTCCTCTTAGACAACTCGCACAGGGAGAGATGACCCAATTCGATCGTTAACTCTCACGGCGGCTCGCCATTGTTCCCTGATTTCCGCTCTTCTCCCGCGACTTCCACCGTGTCGACAAGGTGGAAATGAATGGAAATAGATGCGAGGAGAGGGTTCGTTGAAGGAAGGAAGGAAGGAAGGGAAGAAGCTTTGTAGATGCCGTACTACGGTGCACCGAAGTTTTCGGGCGAACTTCGAGTTCTTCGGGCGTCACTGCTATAAGTTTCCCTCCCCCCTTTCCCCTTCTCTCTCTCTCTCTCTCTCTCTCTCTCGCTGCAGTGTTCCGCTTTTGCGTTGTCTTTTTGCTTTCGATGACATAAAAGCATCGCCGTAGGAACCCGCTGGCTCGACACCATTTTTCCGAGCCGCTCCCGAGACGCGTATATAGCACATACACGACACGGTGCCCACCTACCGTGCAATCGCGGTGCATGTCGTGGAAACGGGTCGACCTAACGGATTCGTTGAATTTGTCGCGCCGCAGTTTTTGCGACAGCGAGCGTTCCGAGAAGGATCGAATCGCTCGCTCGTTTCGCGATTGTTCGTGCGCCGCGCGCGCGTCCGCGTCGCCAACTTTCGCGCGAGGTAATGTATAAATTATTCCGCAAAAAATGAGAGGCGCGAGATGCGATATTTGGCACGCTAGTCGCACATCCATCTCACGAATTAAGTCGGCAATTAATTAGGAACGCGCACCGTGGCCGATGCCCGCGGAAAATATATCAAATATGTTGGGGTCGCCAAATTGAGAGAGCTTTCTTTTCATTATCATCGAGAGATCTTTTTCTCGCCCTCCTTCTCTCTCTCTCTCTCTCTCGCTCTCTCTCTCTCGCTCTCTCTCTCTCTCTCTCTCTCTCTCGCTCTCTCCTGTGTGCACTCGTATGTATTATTTTGTTTCATTTAATCTACATCGCAAGAGGACTATCGCGCGCGCGATCCCCGAGTGATTTCAATTAAGTGGCCGTAATTGCCAACGAGAAGATTGATAAGCGCGAACGGACGAGTAATCGCGAGAAACTTGCGATTTAGTTTCACGCGAGCGGCCGCATCGATTTATCGTGGCGCGCGCGCGCGCGCGCGAGTCAAATAACGAAGTTGCGCGCGCGGCTTTGACAGCCAAACAAAAGGGACGATGACGTCAGCCGCCGCTTGAAGTCACTCCGACACGATGAGGCAATTAGAAGATTAGATTATTCGCGCTCGGGCTTACATTGATGAATTTTCATGAGTTTTCCTTCGCCGACCTGTCTGCGCCGCAACGCGATAAACTTTGCTCGAGGACCATGACAGGAGCGACCTACATTCGGCGGTAACGCGTCTTTAAACCTCGCACTTTTTCTTCTCTTTTCTTCACAACCAGCGTGTTATTCTTCGGCTTAGCCGAGCCGTATTATCGATGCGTCACTTTCGACAAACACGTTATCGGACGTATTGTTATCTCATCCGTCTCGCGTGCATTTGCAATCGTATCGAGTATTTTCAGGCGTTTAGAACACTTTTTGAAGGACGCAGGCATACGAAAGTGAAAAGAGGTACATTTTCAAGTCGCATGTTTCTCACGTGATAACCTTCCGCGTACACGACGATGCGGAAATGTGACAGTTCCGTTGATTTGAGGAAAAATCGTTTACTGAAGATTCCGCGATCTCGCCTTCGTGTTTCACGCGAAGAGTCTCCATCGATTGTCGATTCGCGGCGAGATCATTCACACGTCGTCATTGTTTTCCGCAAATTCAAGCCCGCCCACACCGGGAGAATCCAGGTATCGGGAACTCGCGCGCGAACTGTGTCAAATGATAAATGACCGCGGACGTTTAACAAAGTTCGCGGAAAATGATGTAGCGACGTCGCCGAACGAGAGATCAGCAAATACGGTGGGAAACGGCGGAAGTTTGTTAGGAACTTGCTCTGCAGACGTATAACATTGTTTATCATCTACCGTGACGCGGGATTAACTTCCGCGATAACAACGACAAGTTTTCCGGAAGTTGGAGTCCCGGGACAGGAGGGGGAGGGGCGAAAAGGAAGGGTCGCCTACGCGACTAACTCTCTTTCGCGCTTAATTGCTATGAACGCACTTGCCGCGGAGAGCTTGGGGGGGGGAGGAGGAATTATTATTATTTATATGACGAACGGAGTCGCGAGCGATCGCGACGAAACACGTCGTTTTTTAACGATTGTCACCGCTCGGATGAATTTCGAAAAAATGCTGTTTAATTTTAAACGTTAATCAGCGCGCGCTTGCTTTCTCCACGAAAGCGATAGAAAATTCATCTCCTTAAAATAACCGTGAGCGCACGCCTCGTTTGCTCGTGTCTTTTTTGCGTCTCTAACGATCTTCGTGCCATTATTTTTATCGCGATGCGTTAAGAGGTATGGGAGAAGGACGCGAAGTCTCTACCGATGTGAATCTGGCAAGCAACTTGATAAAAAAAAAAAAAATCGCAATACGGTTCGATTGTACTTCGTTTGTACCTGTTCGTACTACTTTTCCCATTTGATCCTGTATTTCCGGTTCCTTTGAAGTACAAACCATTCGAAGAGAGATGCAAACGAGTACAAACGATTCTCTTTCGGATGGCGCGTTGGCCGTTTTCGGCCAACTTATACTTGGTTGCTGGTTATTTTTCCCCCTCTCCCTATCTCTTTATTCTTTGAGGTACAAACGAAATAAAAAGTAATACAAACAGATACAGACAAAGTACAATCGAACCGTACTTGAAAATTTTTTTTTGTATCAAGTTTGCCAGGTTCACATCGGTGAAGTCTTTTGCGAGGTGCACAGGAGACTGTTATGTGTCTCGTGCAACTTCGGTTGTACTTTCGGATCGCATTTGTCGTTTTTAATGAAAAATTCGAGTTTGATGATATAATCAACATACCGTTCGATCGTTTCTTGCACTCTCCCTTCGCTCGATGTGACAGGCTGGACGCGCTACGTGTTTGAGTCCGAGATTTTACGCGCGCCAATGAGCCGCGTGGCCCGGGTCGTTGAACTTTCCCTACGCCGCTATCTTTTCGATTCACGACCCTCGTAATCTCTAAAACTCCAAGATGTGCCTCACGTCCTGTGTTACGAGCGCGACGAATCACATCGTAAAACTTGAATGATAGAGAATCGGGCGTTGAAAAATGCTACCGATAATTTCACTTGACAGACTCAGCCCACACCAAGTAGGACACGTAATTCACGGGGATCTTAAGGGTCATTGTAAAAGTTACTCTCGCGTGTGTTCGTCGGGGATACTTTTGTAAGAAAATACTCGTATTTCCTTAAAAGATACCCGAAGCGCGCGCGTGCCGAGAAAGTCGCGCTTCCGCGCGGCCGGGGCGAAGCCCGTCGCATCGAATTTTGACCCGGCTCCTCTTGCCTGAATTAAGGAAATGTCTAACTCGGTAGAGAAGTGGCGAGCGTGCGCGATAAATCCAATTGCGCGAAATTGCGTAAAAGGCAGTCCAGGCGGTTCATTAGCCAAATACAGCGGACGGGTTGCGCGAGGAAACCTGGAAACGCTGTCCGATACTCGGCTGAACTTTATTACACATCTCTCTCTCTCTCTCTCTCTCTCTCTCTGCCCCCTCTCCCACTTTCCTACAACTCCTCGCTCCCTCGCGATGGAAACTCTTAATTGCGACGTGAGCTCACGACTCTGCCGCCGACACTCTGCTTTCCTCCGATTGTGTCGGCGCGTCATTGCGAAATTGTAGCGCGCGATTCTTACGTAACCGAACACCTGCTGCTGCGTCTCGCGTGTCTAACAAGAAAGAAGCCCCTCCCCCTCCTGCCCTCTTAACCCTAACGTAATAGTGCTTTAATTAACAGGAAGCGCTATTAATTAGCACGGGTGGATGATTTTCTTGGTAAACAGCGCCGCGGCGGCGTGTCGTAGCGCTTTCCGAGATTAATTCGGCTTCGACGGCGGACGGTGTAGCCACTGGCGCACTTGAAAAACTTGTTAGCTTCTCGCCGTATACGTGAAATATCGCTCTCGCCGGCTGCTTTCAGGAGATTGGGTCGTAAGGTCGAAGCTGAGACTACAGTGCCCGCCCGATGTGACGTCCTCGCCGCCGCGGCAACGCAATTTCGAGCAATGCCGTTCTCCCGCTTCCTGGGAAGAGACACAAGTCGATAGAGAATCCGGCCGAAATTCATGTCGGAATCAAGTCGAAGTCACGCGGAGACGAACGATCGATTCGATATCTCGAAGATCTCCTCGCGGTATCCGAAAGACGTCTGGTCGTTATTCAACCTAGCGTCGCTTACATGCTACGAGCTCTTCGCCGGAGATGCCGCTTTCCAGCGGACTTTTCCTCGCTGCAAAGGCGGGGGGAAGAGGGGGGGTGGAAATTTCGCGAGTAGCCGCGACTCCTTCGCGTAAGCGGAACTTTTACTCTTTTGATTCATCCCTCCCGCTCTCTCGCGAAAGAAAGCACTTTCCGAGTCGCCCGCGCGTTGTTGTGCGAGCGCGCTCGTAAATCCGCCGAACTGCGGCGCCCCGTAAATCGCAATCGTAATTTTCGAGGGCGGGCGAGAGAGAGAGAGAGAGACCCGGGGTGGAGGGGGGAGGAGGGAGGGCTGCCCTTAACCCGCCCGGCGATAAGTCGCCGCTGCGGGCCGCGATAAATCGCGCGCTCGAGTTTTCACCGGAAGCGCGCGAATTCGCCGCACAGTGCGCGATTACGTAAAGAATTCATTCCGTGGCGTGTTGCGCGCCGAGATGAGATCTGCAGGCCCCGTTCGTCCCGATCCCGGGGAGGGAGGGAAATGTAGTATCGGGGCAAGACGGGGCGACGTTCCCGCACGTGCGAGCGCGGAAGTGAACTCGGGCGCGCGAATAAATCTCTTCCAGCTGCGAGGCGAGTGAGCGAGCGAGCGAGCGAGCGGGCGCGTGGCGCATTCCTTCGTCGTCGTCGTGAATATTCGGTTCCTCCCGGAGTAGCCCGCGATCCTTTATTCGATTCTCTTGCCGGCGGCCTCCCGGCGAGATTGATCGATCTCTCCGCGCGGCGAATTGATAAATCGTGCCGCCGAGTGCCGCGTTTTATTCGCAGCTTCCGCAGCGACGATCCGCGTCCAGCGCGACGGAATATGGGAGACATTGTCCGCGCTCGTTGTCGCGGAAACGACCGGAGTTTTATTGCTCCGACAGTCCTCGACGAAGCTTCGCACGTCGAAGTTTCGCAGACGCGGTCGTCGGACAATAGCGGCTGCGTGGTGTTTCGCGAGGAACTGTTCCGCCGGTGAACTGACGTGACGATGGTCGCAAAAAAAGAGATAAGCAAGGAAAGAGAGAGAGAGAGAGAGAGAGAGAGTAGTCGGAAAAATCGCAGAAATTCTTCCGCATAAAGACCGTATCACACTAGCAACTCGCGATTGCGGCTACGGCTGCGATTGCGATTGCGATTGCGATTGCGATTCTTCCTCGACCAATCAGAAAGCAGCGACTGTCGTTTGGACGGCTGTCCATTTTTTCGAGTCGCAGCCGCAGTCGCAACCAATCACAGAACTCCGTATAATCACGTGACGCGCTCGTCATAATCACATTTATTTAATAGTACGTAGAAGTCGGTGATCATTAGAATAAGATCATATCTAGTGTTGTTTTATGTGTTACATATTTCTTTTTTGAATGTCAAAACAATTTTATAAGGAGATAGACTATTATTTAGCAGATCTTGTCGAATGTAAGGTAAATACATAGAAAAGGGTGCACCTCATCGATTTTTTTCACTTTGAAATATGTTATAAAGGATGAAATGCTGAATGACTTTTCCTAATACAATTATATGGGGGTCGCTTATAGTTTCTGAGATATTTGACTTTAAAGTTTTATAATTGTACGTTGAAGTATGTTTGAAGTAGACAAGCAGTTTTCATTCACTTCAAATATAGGAAACAGTACATATAAGCGGGAGAGGGATTCCGCCCCTCCCTCGTATCCCCTCCCCAAACAAATCCTAACCCAACCTAACTTATTGCATCTTTATATATTTTTGGACATTGTTGAAAAAAGTTCTCATAAGATTATCACCTGGCTCAACTTAATTTATTATAATATCTGCATATAATTAGGTGTTGTGGCTTTTAAGGAGATCTTTTCAACATCGTTCAACAATATATAAAGATGCAGTAAGTTAGGTTAGGTTAGGATTTTTTTAGGGAAGGGGGTGTGGGGGAGGGACGGGGCCCTGTACTGTTTCCTATATTTCTATGTATACACTATGTTTGGATTAACTGTTTGGATTGTACTGTAAACAACATCAGCTTATGATATCTGGAATTTAATTCCAGGATAATCAAAATTCCAAAACTTTAAAATCAAATATCTCGGAAACTATAAGCGACCCCCATATAGTTGTATCAGAAAGTCACTCAGAATTTCATCCTTTATAACATATTTCAAAATGATAAAAACCGGTGAGGTGTACCCTTTTCTATATATTTACCTCTACTTCAAATATACTTCAATGTACAATTATAAAACTTTAAAGTCAAATATCTCAGAAACTATAAGCGACCCCCATATAATTGTATTAGGAAAAGTCACTCAGAATTTCATCCTTTATAACATATTTCAAAATGAAAAAGATCGGTGAGGTGTACCCTTTCCTATATATTTACCGAATGTAAACCCCTTCTCAATCGTATCAAATCCATATTCATATTGCAAATGCTCTTGCAATGTTAACAGTATTTAGCCGCAGCCGCGATCGCCAATCGCAGGTGTGATTGGAAAACCAGAAATCGCAGTCGCAGTCGCAGCCGCAGCCGCAGCCCCGCGAGTCGCTAGTGTGATACGGTCTTAAGCCGCGCGACATTTTCCCGCGTTACTCACTGCCTCGCGAACAGGAAAAAACTCGCGTTCACTCCGTTTTTCGACGCGCCGCTCCGACGAGGCGGCGCGGCGATCGCCCGTCGACTCGCGTGGTTTCGCGCCGTATCGTCCGTTCACCGTTATGATGGCGAATTTAATTGAATGAACTCATCGCGGTCTCAATTTAGGCAAACTAACGACGCATGAAGTTGCCCGAGCATCCGCTTCGGCCTCACCTCGAAGCGCTCGTCGCGCTGCGGGCTTGACTTTGAACGGCCGTCTGCGTGTGTAGGCCGCCTCTTCTTTTCGTCTTGTCGAATTCAGGCTCCGTGAAACGTTGGCGCGATGCGCCTCGCAACGTTAAAAATACCTATCATCACGCAACGCGAAGCACAAACACCGCATACATAGACACACACACACACACACACACACACACATATCGGTCGATCGACCGGCCGACTTTCTCCCACGCCACCCGGTCGTTTTCCCAATTATCGCGCTTGAATAATCCGTTTCGGAAGGGCTTTAAAGGGCGCGCGCTCTTCTTCGCCGCTTGTCACTTGGTTATTTAGAATTACACGGCACTCACGTCAGTTCGCAGCGGCACAAAGCTAGCCAGCCTGCCGGGCGCTTCTAAACGTTGCCGACGAGATGCATCTCAGACGTAAGCTTGGTGGTAATTTAATTTTCCCGCTCTCCTCTGTCTCGTTTGTCCATGCCGACAGGTATTTACGGCGAATAAGTGCCTTTGAGCATTCCAACTTGACCCTGTTTTACTTATTTATTATTTCTACATTTCCTCCTTGTACACGCGCTCGTTTCCTCGCAAGTAAACCTCGGGGAACGTCACAGACGCCGACTTGTTTCCAATTTTTTATAGTTATTTTTTATGTCAAAATATGAAGAAATCTGTTATCATTTTTAGCTTAAATTAATTTTTCAACTTTTTCGAAATTTTTCAAGTTTTGCACAAGTACACTATTTAAAACAATATTTCTCAAAAATATATGTGTCCGATTTGTTGAAACTTGCACACACATGTCGCCGATTATGAATCAGAACCATTTTGTAAAATTCAAAATGGCAGATCTAATATGGCTGATGTCATTGTTGAAAAAGTATTCAGTTTTACGCTACATTCGACGTTGGGTAATCTTTCGGTTCATTATCCAGCAAACAAGCTCATTTTAACGTCAAAATCTGGCAAAAATGAACAAAAAATGAACAAAAACAGAATAAACAAAAAACTTGAGAAATTTTGAAAAAATTGAAAAAATTAATTTAAGCTGAAAATGATAACAGATTTCTTTATATTTTGACATCAAAAATAACTATAAAAAATTGGAGACAAATCGGCGTCTGACGTTTCCCCCGAGGTTGTCAGATCGCGGCACCGTAGAATTCCCGAGTCCGAAATAAATCGCGGGGACGAATTTGCGTTTGATTGCGGCTACGAAATTCGAACGTCGCGAGTCTTGGCACGATCGCAAGATCGAAATTAATTAGCTCCTGATCGTAACATCGCACCAATGCGTGTAAAATCCTCTAAAAAGGCCAGTGCATCTCGTGCTCGTTCGGACGGATCTGAAAGTCACGAAGCGCGCGGGAGCGTGCCAAGAGATTCTCAAAGTGTTCGAACTAGACTTTGACCGACGAAGGCGCGCGAGGCAGAAACGCACGACGAGAGACGTCCGTCTCGTCGGCGCTCGTAAACTTCGCGCGTCTCGCGTTGCCGAGTTACGCGAGTTTCACGGATCGTGATTTCCCCGCGACTTTACGGGCGCACGTGATGCGTCTTCCTCCTCCTTGACTTGCCGTTACCGTTCGCCGTGATACCGCGGGAGAGGCTTCGCAGAAGTTTATCTCTCTCTCTCTCTCTCTCTCTCTCTCTTTCTTATCGCCCGTGAATCTCAGGAAGAAGAGCTTCTGAGGAAGGAGTTCTCGTATATCGACGCGATAGATTAGGTCCGATGAACTTGGGAGAGGTCGGACTTGAGGTTGCCCAGAGGACTCTTGAAGATCGCTACACGCGCCGCGGACGTCTCGTGTTAGAGTAGAGAGATATAGCGAGACGACTTAAAATAGAGCGGACCCGAGACGCTGACCAAACGAGGGGCTTTCGGTGGGAGGAACCGGAGGGGGGACAGGCCTAACGAGATATCGGCGAACGTTCGCGAGGCGCAGAGATCGAAAGCTCGCGCGAGTTAGTCAACTTCACCCGTTCGGTCGCGTTTATATGTCGGCGAATTTTGACGCGGTCGCAAAGACATAGATCCAACTAGAAATTTATCCCATGGTCCTGATCAGGTTAACCTCATTTGGACATCAGGTCCCAATAAGGTAATACTATCGGGTCCTAGTAAGTCATGTAACGCAGCGTGGATATCAGGACCTTAGTAAGGATTCATAGTCAGGTCCTTATTGAGTTACCTTATGGAATCCTTATTACGTTTTCTTTTTTTTTTTTTTTTTCAAATTATGGCTTCTGATTACTCGCCACGGCTATATTGGATGATGACATTAGAAATAAGAAATGACACGCTGAGAATTCTTTCATGTCATTCCCAAATAAAAAGATATTTGCGTGAAATAATATTTTAGATCGCTCGAGCATACTTGTAAAATGTTTCGGAAAAGAAACATAAAATGAATATCATAAGATCATTAAGTATCACAAGGTGACAAGACATAAAGTAGTGTTAAAGAGAAAAGTTGCATGTCGCGTTAATTTTACAACTATTTATTGACTGCTAAAAAGAGGATAGTTGCTATAGCATTTTACAAATATATTCAAGTGATCTGAAATGTTTTTTCAATGCAAACATCTTTATATTTGGAAATGATACCCAAAAATTGTTTTGTTAAAACTCGATAATGCCAATCATATTAGGTACAATGAATAAGATCCCGACAAGGACCTGATTAACTGAACCATATTATATCATACACTAGGTTGGTACATTAAGGTCCTAATATGGACCCAATCATTATAACCTTATAAAGATCTTCCTTACTCATTTGCCGTTAGGACATTATAAGGACCGACTTACTTAGGATTATCTTTTATTCATTCTATTCGCTCTATTCATTCTATTCATTCTATCAGGTCCTTATCAATGTTAGGTGAACCTGATCAAAATTTCTAGTCGAGGACATGCTTATTCTTACTTTTATGATGCAACGCGGCTTCGTTGATTAGTGCAGCGTCTGGGAAAGCGGCTCGTCCGCGATATTGCGCGGCAGCTTTCTCACCGTTAAAAGAAACGAATGAGCGTCGGTTGTCACCTGTGAGGCTTCGGGCGCGATAAAAAGAGCGTCGATTACGAGAGCGATAAAGCCGCGGTTCATATCGGGGAACGTCACTCACGCTCGACAGGCGGCGTTTCGCGCGGAAATGCTTCGTCTCCCTCGCGATCGTAAAATATTATGATCTCCCTCGGCGATCTCCCCGCTGGTTTGCGCGGCTCGGCTCAGCGTGGACACGGACGTACTTTTTACGGCGAGCGTGTAAGGAGAGAGACAGACAAGGATAGAAAAAAAAAGAGAACGGATCGCTCGTTCCTTCGCGATGGAGATTTATCCGCAAACGCGCAGGTATCGCGAGAAGTACAAGCGATCCGCGTCGCGATGACGAACGATCAAAAGGAGATTAAATCGAAAGCACGGCGTTATCGCACCCCAGAGTTTGCGCGTCACGCTGCACTGAAAATAACCCGCCTCGCGCATCCCCACAGCAGATGCTTACGGTGCGAAGCTGAAATATGCTCGCGCCCCCGTTTTCCGTCCGATCCGTTTCGAAGCGCTCTCGCCGGCGCGAAGCGCGAAGCGATGCGTCACGTGTCGGTAGTAATTAAATTTCGTTTCCGGAAACGCGCAACGTGCAATTTTGAAAATCTATAGAGTAACGGAGGAGGCACCTGCGGCCGCATATCCTCTGAATTAACTTGGGTCGCGTCCACGCGGTATATCCCCTCCTCCCTCGCGCGAGTCGCGCGAGTCAAGTCGCAAGAACGGGGAAAGCGATAAGCGCGCGATCGAATTGTTTTTCCACGTTCTTCTTCCGTGTCTCTTCCCACCCAAGTTTCGGCGAAGATTCGCGGTGAAGTCGCACCGTTCGAAGCATCGCACTCGCCGCGAAGCGGGCGTGCGCGAGAAGCGAGCGTGAAACTAATGCGATTTAACGCAGTCGACGCTCGCGTCGATTCGCTCGGAATTGGCGGGACTAACGAGCGCGGATGGCAGCAGCGTTAATTACTTCCACGAAATTTACTCCGTCGTCGTCATCGTCGCGGCTCCAACGACAATCTGCTCGCGAAAACGAAAGCTCAGGCTTGCGCGGGGCGCTCCGGCGCTATTTGCGGAGACTGAATCGCGGCGTGTTCTGTAACTGACGTCCCCCTTCCCCCCCCTCTGCCCGAAGGCCAAAGTTCGTAAATCTTTCTCTCTCTCTTTGTCCCTCTCTTTCGGTATCCCATCTAACTGCCGTCGCAGACCTCTAATGAGCCACGCTAATGATCGTTATGTAGCCGCGCTCGACGGAGGGATAATTAATGAGCTTTTCATTAATCGCGCAAACACGTGTTGTACGGTTTATTAATAGACACTCTCTCACGACTTTGTTTCGTATTTTTAATCGCGCCCCCCTCCCCCTCGGCTTCCGGATATTACCGCGGTAAATTAAAATATTCGCGAGAAATTGGTCTTTCCTGCAACTCGCGCGCTTATTTCATCTGGAATTTAGCAGGAAATAATTATTATGTGTCATCGTAATTAAAAAATAAAAATTACAGAAGAGCTTACGCGCTCATCTCGTCCTTTTGAATATTTTCCACCAGAGAGACGCGATTTCTCTGGAGAAACCCGGAGAAGAAGAGAGAGAGAGAGAGAGAGAGAGAGAGAGAGAGAGAGAGAGAGAGAGAGAGAGAAAATAACTCGATTCTGCGCTCCGCTATTTTTCCGACGCGTGAAATGCGCCGTAAATCAGACGGGCATTTTTTCCTCGCGACTTTACGATTTTCTCCCGACGTTCCGACGATTGTTGGCGCGATACCGTTCATCATCCCGCGCGCCGCATCGTCTCTGATTAATATTTAATTCACCGTGGACCCATCTCGGTTCGTTAATTAGACTTCGCGAAATGAACGAGCGCCGATCCGTTGAGACGGAGACCCGCGTTTTCGCGTGGAGGCGCTCGCTTCCCGCGGCGCGCCGCGCGGTGGAGCCGTGGAAACTATGGTTTACGAGCAACAGGTGGGTTATAACGAATATCGTATCCGCGACGTTATATCGGAGCCTCATAATCGCGAGATCCTTCACGCTTCACAGGCGAAATTTATTAAAGCCGAACGCGCGCGACAGAGTCGCGGTTTCGCGCGACCGTCCTTGGAAATCGCGTCTCCTTCTCGCGGTTGTCGCGCGGAAAAAGATTCGCGAAGAGATCCGCCTTGCGACCGAGTGAGCACATCCGGGTCAGACGCGAATCGGAGAGAGAGAGAGAGAGAGAGAGAGAGAGAGAGAGAGAGAGAGAGAGAGAGAGAGAGAGAGAGAATATCGCATATATTTATTGATATTTTTATCAAATTTCCGTCGTCGCGCTGTCATCGCGATCGGAAAAATACCCGCATCTCTTGGGGAGGGGGAGAGAGAGAGAGAGAGAGAGAGAGAGAGTGAGAGAGAGCAGTTCATTTGAAAGACACAACGGTGGGATGAGTCCTCTCTTTCGAGAGACGCATTTCTCTTTTGAAAAGCGTCCTCTCTCCCAAGAAATCCACACGACGAGCTCCTCCGCCTCTAACGATAACGCGCCGCCGCTTGGGGTTTCTCTTTGTATTCGCGTGACCCACGCGATGAGAAGAATCCACGTTTCCCATCGCCCTTTCACGTCGCCCATCCTCCGAAAACACTCAAAGGACGCAGCGATCTATCTCGCGGAGAAGCGTTCTCCTTTCTACGGAACATATCTCCCTTCGGCTCCGGGAAAGATGCACCGCTGCAGATTCCTCGTACTCCGCGAAGTCTCGCGTTTTTGCGCGACGCCGGACACTCCACCTTCGTAGCCGCTCCGCCGCAATCGCTGCGATTTTAATTATCCGGGCTAATCTCCTCGTAACTCTCGACGACGCATTAATTGAAATGTGCGACGGAGTCGAGCGCGATCGGAGGTATTAATTGACCCATTTGCATCACACAGCTCTAAATTGGCGAAAAGTGAGCGTCGTCGTATTATTTCGCGGTTGGTGATAAGTGAACGTCGTGGCTCGCAGAATATTCCGCGGCTGACGACGAGTGACAATCATTATGTGCGGATTATTCTGCTTGCGGATGTAAATGGGTTAAGGGGGGAATTACGTGCGGAAGATTGTTTTTAAGGCTATTTTTACGAATTTTTTTAACAGATACGGTAAGATCAATGGACTTGAGATTTTCACAGTGTATTCATTAATGTTCAAAGTATAAAATAAATTTTATAGAATCACAAGAAAGAACCAGTTCAGTTTGTAATTATAAATAAAAACGCAGTCGTCCGTTTGCGAGCTCTATGTTTGCTGTCGATATAATTCCGAGCCTCTCTCACTATTCTGAAATCAAAAACTGAGAAAAAATTTTTAAATATACGGTTGCTATAGCTCGTACCAAAATGACGTCAAAGTGAAGCCAAGTTTGGAAAAATAATGACTATACAAAAAAAGTACTATCCAAAATGAAACTTTTTTCAACTTGTAATCATGTTTAAAAGAATGAATAAAATAAAATGTAATTATGTTCATGGTAGAGGCGAAAACAACATGTCTACTGTATATTGTATAAAAAATTTCAAGTTATTTGGTTCAGTAGTTTTTACGTGATCGTGTTGACAGTTTAAGAAAATAGTGTTTCCAGATAAACGCGTTTAAGTTTTGTGTATATTTTTCGTATAGACGGCAATAAAGAATCTCCGCAAAAATGTTCGATATTTTGCCCGTTTTTCGGTCCTCGATTTTGGAATCGAATTTTATGCCAAAAGATAATTCATTATGAGACATTACAGAAAAGTTTTACGTTGAGCATACGATTGGTTTCAAAGATGTAGATGGTCAAAGTGGTCACTATTTATTAAGAAGATACGACACTAATAACGCTTTATCGCACAAATTTTTGCAAAATTCGGTATCTATGGGTTCTTTGAATTGCTGATTATGAATCTGATGTCAGGTTTTAAAAATTCAAAATGGCAGATGCAACATTGCGGACACACATCGCATGAAACAATCATTTATCTTTTATTGGAACTGTTTTGTTGTGGTTTTTTTGGCTTGCTGATTGCGAATTTTCTATTAGGTTTTCGAAAATAATTTTTTCAATGACAATTTTTTAGTGGAAAAAGTATTTTTTTATTGTTTTTTTTTTATAAAAAAAGATATCAAATTCAAATTGATACGTTACATGACGCATAAAGGATAACGTGATAGTTTTATTTGTTATATTTAGAAGCTTTTTCATTGCAGTTTCCATGACTCTTTATAATTATCATATCCAATAATATAAAAGTTATCTAAAAATTCAGTCCTGAAGTTATCTGATGTTAATATTTTTAAGTATACCACAACATAACAGTTCTAATAAAAGTAAATAATTGTTTCACTATTTGTGTCCGTCATCTTGAATTTTTTAAATCTGACATCGAATTCGTAATAAGCAACTGAAAGAACCCGCAGATACTAAATTTCGCAAAAATTCGTGCGATAAAACGTTATTAGTATCAAACTTCCTTACTAGATAGTGACCACTTTGATCCTCTATATCTCTGAAACCAGTCGTATGCTCAAAGTAAAACTTTTTTGTGATCAATGTCTTATCATGAGAGCTATCATTTCGCATAAAATTTAATTTAAAAATCGGGGACTGAAAAACGGGCACTTTTTGCGGAGGTTCCTTATTTTCTACTTTGAACATTAATTAATACACTGAAAATTTCAAGTCCATTGATCCTACCGTTTCTATTAGAAAAATTCGTAAAAATAACCTTGAAAACGACCTGCTCCGCGTGTAATTCTCCCCTTAAATAACGAGACTAACAGCGGGCGCGCGAAGGAGGAAACGAGCTGCACTCGCCCGGCACGGCGACCATCGAATTCTCATGACGATAAAGCGCGGCTGTAAGAGCGTAACGTCGCGACGTTAACCGATCGGTAACTAGATTCTCGTCGATCTTCTCGCCGGCTTGATCGATGCGCCTCGCTGACCGCGCGGAGCCGGCCAAACGAGGAGTCAATCGCGAGCCACGCGGTAATTAATCGCGGCTGGGCGGGGGCGGCCTCGAGGACGACGCGCGATTCGTCGTCGCGTTCTCGATCGAAATCGAAGCGACTTCTCGTTTTTCGTCTTCGATCGAGAGTTCTCGCTCGCTCGCCGTTTCTAATTGGACTCTGCGTAGTCGCGTACTAAAAAATCCCGCGCACCCACGCGCTCGCACGCGTGTGCTCGCACCCACGCGGTATAAATTATGCATCGAACGCGCGTGCTTACACACACATGCACAAGTTAACACTTGCAAGATACCGGTGCCTGGGCGTACGCAGGATGCGCTCTCGAACGCAGTTCCTCTTCTGCTTGACTGCTGGTCGCGCGAGTTTCGCGAGAAGCCCGACGTGATCGCGAAGTCGAGAAACGCGTCTCGAAGACGTCTGAAATCGATGAGACTTACGCCGAAATATCCGCGCAAATGTTCGTGTCCTGCGCGGGGCGGCAGATCGCAAGTTCCTCCCGAATAAGCGAGCTTCAGCCTTGACGAGGATTCAGCCAGCGAAAGCAAACTTTGCACGACTTTGCGTTTCTCTCGAGTGGCTCTCGCCTCAACGACTCAACGACTCTGTCGTCTCGATTCAGCCGAATTACCGCGCGCCCTCCCTGAAGACTCCTCACCCTCTTCCGCATCCCGCGGTGAGCGCCATTAGTCTATGGGCGTTGTCGGTGTTATCCGCAAAACGAGCGCTGCAACCGCGGATACTCCCGGCCGGGAACAAACGACCGTGTAGAGTCATCGTTCTGCGTCGCTCGCGAGTAACTGGAACTCCCGTAAGTCATCGTGATGCATGAGCGCGAGCCGGGCGTTTCGATAGACGGCAGTAAATTACGCGCGCGCCGAAAAGACGGCGGGACGATTAGCCGCGTTTGGCCACGCTAAAGCGCTCTCGTCGCTACGTCGCCGTCGCGAGTCGCGTCGCGCGTTGCGCAACGACATTACGCCGGCCTGCAAATTGAGCCGTGCGAGTGCGCGCTGATTTATACTCCGCCGTCGCCCAGCATAACGTCGACGCGGTGTGCGTCCGCGGAGCTCGCGCTCGCGATTGGCCGCGCGCGAAATAGGAAAAGTTTCATTCGGCCTCGCCGAGATCTATCGGCTTTCGTCACGAACGCGAGTCGCTGGGTGGCTCTTTTCAAGTTGATTAATACCACCCGGTGCACGGGGAGATTAAGTCCGGCGAGAGAGCGCGTTCGTCGCGAGGTCGAAAACCCCGGGAGAAAGAGAGAGGGAGAGAGAGAGGGAGAGAGAGAGAGAGAGAGAGAGAGAGCGATCTCGCGAATTTTGGGATCATGGGTCGCGCTTTTGGGAAAGCTCGTCGCGAAGGACGTTTGCCGCGCTCCTGCGTGCACCGACGAATCGACCGCGATTCTCTTTGCAGGTGCAACTAGGAATCCGCGAGGAATCCGCGCGAACAGATCGCGCTCACGGCTGGCGCTGCAGCCACGTGTGCGCAGGCGCGCGCGGACACGCGTTCGCGGTTAATTAGTTTTTAATTATTCGGCGCCGTTCGGTGCGCGCGCGCGCGCGTGCGCGTGTGAGGGAGGGAAGAAAGCAAGGAAGGGCGACAGAGCCATGCCGACGCGCTCCCGCTTGCCTCACCTCAGCCCGACCTGAGCGAGGACAAGGAGAGCGTCTCCTCCAGCGAGCTCGAGCGGTTATCAAGGATGCAGGGCGTCTCGACGGAGGGCGCCTCGCCCGGTGGCCGCCGGCTGTCTCGCAGTTTTCACTCCTGCCTGCGCGGAGCCGACCACGACGACCTTGAATCAGGTACCTAGAATACGAAGACCGCGGGGCTCTTTCGAGCGGCCGCGAGCGAATCCCTTAATGATGTCGCGCTCCCCGCCTGCGATATATTTGTTTCTTCACGTTTGGCTCTCTCTGGCTCTTGATTATTTGCCTGGTCAGGTTTAGTTTGAACATATTCCAGTGAACGGACAACGGAAATTTAATTGAGCTTCAGGTCTCTCGAATGGCTTTGATGTTTCGCTTTTAATGGTCAATTCGAATGGGTTTCAATTTCAATCAGCATTTCGCCGTTTTTCCCTCTTTCTCTCTCTCTCTCTCTCTCTCTCTCTCTCGCTTTTTTATTTCGCGGTATTTTGCAGCGTACACGGACGTAGCAGCGAGTGTTTATTGTAAAATTCCAAACGATCGTGGGTTGAGGTTTTGTTTGCAGAGAGACCGACTCTCTCTCTCTCTCTCTCCTCTCTCTCTCTCTCTCTCTCTCTCTCTCTCTCTCTCTCTCTCTCTCTCTCTCTCTCTGTATTAATTTACGCCGAGTGGAGCACGACGGGAGACACGTATTTTTCGCGCGCGCTCTACTCGAGCGATTCTTTTTAAGGAATTCGGAACGCGTAGGATATAACGACGCATACAATTAATAATACGCATGTAGGTGAACTCTACGCAATATCGCGTGCCTACGCTCGTTAAAGCCGTACCTACCTTTTCCGCGACGTGAGCCGACGCCTCGCGATACCGAGGAAAGCTCGGGATAATTATGGGGATAATTCCCGAGCGCCTTTAATTGCTCGAACCGTTGATTTTGCCCTTCCCTCGCAGTCGGTTCGACGTCGTCCGACTAGTCGCAGCGACATTTATTCTTCCCTTGAAAAAACATTCTCCCAAGAAGAACAGAGTTGTGAAATTGTCGGCATTCTGACAACTTAATGTGCGACTTAATGTAAAAGTCGGACGAGGACCGATTTTGCCCGCACAATCCAGCCGTTCGCCGCAGCTTCTCGTCTCCCTCGAAAAATCGCCATGCTTTTGGATATATTTGTATCTATATTTATTAATCATATGCGGGGCCCCTTTAGTCTACACAGTATTTGAGACGATAGTACAGATAACGAGTAAGAAGACTCTCATACGATAAATAGGGAAAGTAAAAAAGAGAAAAAAAAAGGCAAGAAAAGAAATATACGTATCTCGAGATGCACGTCCCATACAGTACAGCAAAATTGAAAAAAACATTGCCGCAACTTCTGTATGGGATGATACACACGCATCACGAGTGTCCATAAGTGAACACACATTTTCGTACTGTTAAAAGCGCGCCGCAAGTCGCCTCGCGACGTCGCCGTCGCCGAGCTTCAGGCGAACAGGAGTCCGCAGGCTCCTCGACCTCAACGAGGCGACAGTCTTGGAGTCGACGAAACGCCAGATGAACTGTCTCCTCGCGGCCAGCCGCTACCCCAAAAGATCTCCAGCGTCGCGTCGTAAAAGTGCGCACGGAAATACGCGGGCGCGGTTGATACTAAACAGATGACACGCGCACTCGCGCGCTGTCACGTGACGTCGCTATTTACGGGAGAGAGAAGGAGGACGGAGTCGTGCGCGCGTACACGAGAAAGAGGGAGAGAGAGAGAGAGAGAGAGAGAGAGAGTGAGCGAGAGAGAGGGGGGGGCAGAGAGGAAAGGAAAGAGAGAGAAAGGCCTTGCTTGTGGCGGCGGTGCTCGCGAGCGTGCACACACATGGACGACGCGTAAGCGAGTGTAAGCGAGGGAGAGCACACGTTAATATTTACTTTCATACACAGCCTCCGTTCGCGGCAGTTCATTCCCGACTGTATCGTGTGGACTGTCTAACCGGGCGAGAGTGAGAGAGAGAGAGAGAGAGAGAGAGGACTCTCCGTGAATCGAGCCGCCGCGACGACAATTACCGGCGCGGCGCCGCGCCGACGAAATCGCCGTTGAGGGCGACTCGCGAGGAAGACGAGCAGCGCTAAATCACGGGACGTAACGGGTGGGTTTCGCCCGTTCTCGAGTGCGGTCGATCGATCGGAAATCGTCGCACGCGTCCGCCGTCGCGACGTCCGCTCGCCGTGTAATTGATGTGCGCGACAGTCGCGTAAATTGAGCGAGCGCGCGTTCGGCTGTCGATTCGCGGGGACACAATAGTCGCCGGGCGGACGTGGACGTTTGACGAGTGGCTCTCTGTGTGTGTCTCCTCCAATAACGAGCGGCTCGAGCGACGTTCGGCTGACGTTGCCGCGGCTGTCGACTGCAAGGAAGAAATTGTGAAGTGCCTCCGCGCGTGTCGCGCCGCGCCGCGCCGCGTCGCTGTCAGCAGATGCTCGTGCGGTGCTCTCTTAATTAATGATTAATCTACACGGCGGCAGACACGTGGGCGATTACATGGGCCAAGCTGCTGCGAGCGAGGTGCCGAGAAGCCGCGAGGCGAGGACCGTTTTCTCTTCCGGTCGGCGGTCGAGTCGGATCAAACTTGACAGCCGATAACGGTACTGCCGCGGTCCGCTCGAGATATCTAAACTGGGACAGCTGACAAGTCGCGGCGGATATACGCGCTGCCGCCGCCGATCGGCCGCTCTCTCAAACGCGCGACTCGTATCAACTCGTCTCTCGCGGCCGCGATACTCACGGCGTCGCGGTTCTCACGGCGGCGGGCAGGAAGCTGGCCGATTATCCTTGCGCTTGAGTCGTTTCGACAATCGCCCGCTCGCCCGGCTCGCACATGTAACAAGTCGGCGGAGAAATTGCGAAGTAAGCGCCGAACGCCCCGCCGCCGCGCCGCGGCTGGCTGCTCATCGGCGGCGCTATCGATCTCGGCCGAGCAGGAAGACTTTCTATGGAATCCGTTATTACCCGCGAGGATCGTGCCCGCCGACGTTCGCGCGATCGTTAACGTCAAGAAAGGTATTCTTCAGCGCGCCGGCGAGCGCGCGACAGAGACAGAGAGACAGAGAGACAGAGAGACAGAGAGAGAGAGAGAGAGAGAGAATCGAGGGGGCTCGCGAGGCGAAAGTCTCTCGCCGCCCGTCGTCGTCGCCGACTTGCACTCCTCATTTTCGACAGCCGAGCGCTTCCGGGAAGCCGCGATACACGTTCCTCTCCATCGACGCGACGACGTCACGTCCAAGTAGCGAGATGCGCCATTATCGTGGACAATGGTGCCTCGACGGCGACCGGACGGCGAGGGAATGAAAGCGAAGGTCGCTCGCGCGATTTTCAGCTGCGGAACGTCTCTCATCGCTCGGATCGACCCACCGGCAGAGACTCGCTCGCGCCGCCGACATGAGGATCCGTTACGTGCCGCAGGATATCGGCAACTGCCACAAACGTATGTGATTGTTCAATCGCGTGAATCATACGGGATATTTATGCACGTATTTTCCGCCTTGGAGTATCCGCGTGACCGTTTGCCCGCGTTCTTCCGTGCCGCCGATTCTTAGCGATCTCCTCTCCTGCATAAGGTGTATAAGGAGCGCGTGTACAATCGTGAGGGGAGGGGAGGGGAGGGGGGCGGGCGGGATAAGTCTCTTAGCCTTCTAATCGCCGCTATCCGCGCGTTCTTGCGCGGTTTACGACTCTTTAGGCAGCCACGCGTGAAAATGAGTGCACGCGTGTAATTTATTGCACAGATTGCTCCGCAAGTATAATGTTCCGATAGACTTGTACGCGTTGAATTTCATACGCTCTTCGTTCCAACGACGTCTCTCGACGAGTTCGACTCGGCCGGCCCGGCCAGTCCGATTACTGTTCGTCCGTCCGCTGCCTCGTCGGAGCGTCGTCGAGGGCGGAAAAAGACGACCCGTTACACGCGACGATATGTGTGTTTTGCGCGGTGGCTCTTCTGGGAGTATCGAACTCGATTCCGGCGCGTCTCTCTCGCGGCCCGGGCCCGACGAAAGAGAGCCTTAACCCTTTAACGCCTACTGGTAACTATAATTACCAGAAACGCATTTAAGAATCCATAACTTAGGTCAAAAAGGAGATATTTTCGTTTTCTTTGCATCACTGTAAAGGTGAATTCTTCTTCTAAAAAATGGTATATACGTTAGGAAAAAAAATTTAGTTTCTCTAACAAAACTGTTTAGTTGAGGCAATTTTTTAATAGCAACCAAATATCTTGTTTTATACAACAAAATATTTAGTTGTCTCAACTAAATATATTTTTCTGCTTTGTTCTCTGTTCTCTTCAAACGATTTTGTTCTTAGACTTCATATGTAAAAATTAAGCATTTTAGTTATTTTATCCATAAAAATTACATAATAACGAAATATTATTTTACAACTAAAATAATGCCCAATGGATACTATTTTGTCTTTCCGTGCACTCAAACTTAGATTTTATGTATTAAGAAAAAATTATAGTATTTTTAACAAAATTCATATAGTAAAAGCTTTGTGGTTGCTATAACAAAAGTATTATACGTTACCGTAATCAAACCGTAATCAAACAAGATATTTGTTTACAGAAACTAAACAGTTTTGTTGGGCATATTTTAACCAAATTATTTTGCTGTTACAATAAAATTTTGGCTCACGCAACAATACATTTTTCCTAGTGTAGATTATATGCAGATTCGGTTTGGTCTGTTTTTAGCTCAGTTTTAATAATAACATATTTTGTCAAATTCCAAGTAGGCATAGTTCGCATTGTTACTGACACCTAGAAGTGCGCTATAAATGAATAGATTGGTATCTGTTATAATTTTATACATTTGGAAGCTTTCTCAGATGCAAAATGTGAAATTAAAAGAATACAAAAATTCTAAATGGCGAATCCGATATGGTGGACACGAAAATCAAGAAATCAACCTATTTTCGTGAAACCTACAGTGCTTTTTATGCGGCGAAAAATGAAGGGACGATTGACTATCTAAATGGTGATCTATAAGATATTCTTCTGAAATAGTAAGCTTGACGCTCTGAATGATAAACTTCACTCACAAATATAGTAAAATTTCAGCTCAAAAATGTCAAGCTGACTATCAGAGTTATGTCGTATAGATTACTCTTCATTTTTCTCTGTATGGCTTGCTCATTTCGTATATGCTTTTAGGATCCAAGTCATATTTATCAATAAACAAAAAACGAACGATAAAAAAACCAATATAAAATTCTGCTATTTTTTTGGTTATCACCACTTGTAGTCTCAGTTCGAAAAAACTCAAATTTTATTCTTAAAACACTTGTGAAAAAGCCGGGCGTTAAGGGGATAAATGACGTACGTCCGATGCGACGACCCGCTTTGACCGACTTGCGTCGTTCGGACGGGGGAGACTGGGAGTTTTCTGCGCGGCGGTTCTCTCTCTTTCTCCCTTTCTCTTTCCCTCCAACGAGTGCGATTAATCGTTATCGTTGCGGTATTAGTCGGGTAACAAGGTGCGTACACACAAACACACACACACACACATACACACACACGCGCGTAAGCGTTCGGCAACAAAAGAAAATACCGCGCCGTCCCGTTATTCAGTGCGTTATAACGTTCAAGTGGAAATCCCGTTAATTTCCTCTGTCGGGTAATTTATACTGCGGATTGTTTCCTCCTTTGCTGAATGTTGGTATTATCGCGTTTTATTCGCTATTCGGCGGTTTAGTAGAAAGTCCGATAAGCGCGCGCGCGCGCCGCTCTGTAGTCGCCTCGTTAAAAATCCTCGCGGAGTTAACGGGAATAATCGTCCATCGTCAACAAATGGCACAGAGCGAAAGCGCACGAAAATACACACACACGCGCGCGCGCGCGCGCTCAAATTTTCATTAGAATTCTGTGTGCGCGTGTACGCGCGGGTGCGCAGTGTAATTATACAATTTCCGCGATATTGCGTTTTAGTGGCGTCAAGCACCATTAAAATATCATTTCCGCGAAAACGTTCGCCCCTCGTCGAGTGGCGCGTGTTGTACTGAAAAAAAAAATAAAAAAAAAGAAAAAACAAACAGAGGAACGGGGAGAAAATAACGGTGCGTTTTATCACGGAATGTCGTACGCAGCATTTTCCGCGCTGTCCGCTGCACTAATTGTGGTTTCGTAGTTGGCTTGTGACGGTCGCGCAAAGCGGAGTCGCTAAATTCTCGAGCAAACAAAGGGATAAATTTCTATATCCCAGGGCTCGAATGGCATTTCCCTGGCGTTTCGGAAAACGAGATCTTCGATACGTAAATAGTTTCATTATACGCGATTAGTGAGCCGCCACAACGCCATTTTACTGATGATGAAACATATTCATTCCTCCTCCCCTTTCCCTCTCTCTTTCTCTGGCTCTGTTTATTTCATTGAAATCAGCCTCATCGGATTTCCGTGAGTCTAATAGCTTTCAAGCGCGTCAACAAGTCGCTTAAATGGCACGCAGTGAAAATTCGTCTATCGCGCGCGCGCGCGCGCCTTTGATGGATTATCGCGGATACAAAGTGCGAACTTCACGGCGCGGGTAATTGAATAAACACACAGAGAGCCGATTTTAAGTGGCTCATCACACTTTGTTCTCCTTTCCCCCGCTTTCTTCTTAACCCGCTCGTTAGCCCGTTCAATATACAGGCGGCTCGAATAGCTGCCATCTGGCTAATTAAGTCGCGTGGTCGCGGCGCGAAACGCGATCGACGCTTCCGTTGGCTGCGGGAAACTGGAAAAAGTATTTTACAACAGGTTGAAACGTGTTTGACAAATTTTCACTTGACATTTGTAAGCCGAGACCTGGAAGAACCCTGGGCATTTTAATGACATTGTTAAACCTTCGAAGATTCATTTTTCTTCGGCCTTTGCGAAACGCAACTTGCCAGTCGCAGAATTAATCACAGTCCAGGCAGGTAATCGGCCGCTAATACTCGCTAATTACTCGCCGGCGCGACGATCGGCGCGTTCCCCGTCGCGCGAACGACGATTACGCGAGTAACCACCGTAAAAGTTGCACAAGCCTCCGCGTTTCGCTTTTACGCGCGAGCTCGAGCGCCTCTCCCGGCCGCGGAGGGTCGTAAAGTGCGGTGTACGAATTCGCGCCGGAGGGAAATCGAAACCGCGAGCAGAAGCGATGTTTGTGTCGAGAGTCCGCACAAAGTCCTCGAAAAAGCTGCTCTGCGCGAATCCCGCCATCGACCATCGGTGGGATTGTCGCTATTGATCATCCAGATAAAAGTATTCTATTCGTAAAGTGATTTTTCCATAGTCACATATTCTAAACGAAGCCTCTTACAGAAAGAGAATTTCTCTGTCGATAAAGCGATTAAAGCGTGAATTCATTCATCTAAAATTTATTAGATATTATTCTAACCAAAAGTACATCTCTATATATATATATATATATATATATTACTTTTCGCTATACATTATAATAATTTTTTCAGATTAATTAATATAACCAATAAGAATAAATAATCTTCTTAAAAAATGATTAAATATTCTGCGTATAAGAGGAAATTTATATTAAAATCAATAAGATTTGCATTATACATATAACATATAACAATCCCTCTAACTTTAAGAATAATGTGCTTGTAACATTTTCCTCTTAATCCTAGAGGAATCCTCTTGAGGCCATATGTAAGAATAAAATCTTTTAAAATTTAAATGATACCGCTTGTTTTGAAATTACTTTTTTGGGTGTCTCTCTCTCTCTCTCTCTCTTTCTCGCTTGACCTCACCGTCGCGACAGTGACAGGGAGTGAGCGTCATGCTGTAGATAATTAGCGCCGATGCACTCGGGGACAATTGCAGCGACGACGACGGCTCTTCAGAGGCGGTGGCTAACCCCCCTCCCCCGTCGCGCGATCGTTTATGTAATACAAATCACGGCGATATTTCACGCGCCGCTCGGCGCGCAAACGCGAACGCCACTTGCCTCCTTTGTGGCAATCCCTCACGCTCACGTAAATTACCACGTGCTATTCACCGGCCAATTAATCAGGAATAATAAATAAAGCGCGGAGAGCGCGAAGGAGCGAGAGAGGCCGGGGGAAGAAAGAGAAGAAGGAAACGCGGCAGCCGCCCGCCGGCTCGATATGAGATTTAAGCGCGTGGATTAACGGTGAGACAACGAGTGCCTGGTCGACCTGGTCGCGGGACGCGCCCCCGATTGAGACATTATTATTTCCTCTCGCGTTTTTCCACCTTCCCTCTCTCCCTCCCACGCGCCGCGCTATGTTTCGTCGGGAGAGTCTCGGCGCTTTCACGCGGCGTCCGGCGATTTTGATCACCGCGGCGCCGACGGCGCGCGGGTAATTGGACATCGAATTGATCGCGATTATCGCGGGATGCGAGAGTCCTGGCAGCGGGA
This sequence comes from Harpegnathos saltator, assembly GCF_003227715.2. Lineage (NCBI taxonomy): Eukaryota > Metazoa > Arthropoda > Insecta > Hymenoptera > Formicidae > Harpegnathos > Harpegnathos saltator. The sequence goes on from NW_020230198.1 coordinate 698,065, forward strand.
GGGGGGAGGAGGGAGAGAGGAGGAAAAGAACCCGTCGCGCGAGATGGAGGCGGGCTGGAAAAGTCGCATAGGAGTCCCGCAGGGGAGAAATTGATATTCGCGCGGGTTTCGCGCGCACAGCTCGGCCGGTATGAAATCCGAGGTATCGAGCCGGACGACGAGGACGACGTCGACGTCGTGTTGTAAATCCAGCTTCAGTGACGGTTACGTGTCTATCGACATCGAGCGGAGCGATCAATCAGCCGCGCTGCTGCGCCGCGTGAGAAAGCAAAGAGAGCGCGGCGTTTTTTCTTCGGTTACCGGCTAGCGCGCGCGTTTCCTTTTGCAACGCGAAGCCGATCCCTGTCTCTTTCGAAAGTATCCGGCGGGACGCAACAGGACGACTCTCGGCGAGGTCTCGAGGCTTAATCTCGAGACGAGCGACTCGCGACTTACTTCACGAATAGCGCGTCTCGCTCGTCTCGAGAGAATCGAGCGCCGGCTCTTTCTCTCCTTCTCCCTCTCGCCTGTTGTTTTTTTCTTTCCTTTTCTTTTTTACGGTCTTTCGCGATACACGGATCGTGCCGAGAGTACAAAAGTGCGCTCGTGCGCGCACGGTTCGATAAATCAGCAGCGGCGGAATTTCTCCCCCCCCCCTCTCTCTCTCTCTCTCTCTCTCTTTCGCGAGACGTGAGATAATAAATTGTAATTAGCGCGCGTATCGCGCCCGCGGTGCTCGATATAATATATCGTCGTCACTCTCGGCCGAGTGATCGAGTCGCCGTGAGAGCCGAAGATTTATTCATCAGGAGCCGCGGCAGGATACGCTCTCTTTCGCGCTCTCACCCGCCGACAGGTGTTTTCGTCCACGCTGCGCCCTCCGCTCGCCGAGATTGTTTCCTTTGTGTTTCCCGCGGATCTTGCCGGGAAATCGCGTGTTCGCAGAAATTTAAACGGCCGACCTGCGGTCGACGTTCCGAAGCCGTGACTTTTACATTTCTCGTGGATCCACGGTCGTCTCGAGTCGTCTTCCTGCGGAGCGATCGAAGCGGAACGCGAGTGATTGATTCTTCCCGATCGACCGCGCGTCTTCTGTTCGCAATTTGCGCGCGATTAAAGTCGCTTCGCGCGAGCGCTCGCGGTTTTGTCGGACCGCAAACATTCGCTCGCGGAACATAGTTGGCTGTCTTGGCGCGAAGCTGGCAAGGAGACGATGTGCAATTAGTCGACGGATCTCCTCCTTCGAGTTTGGCGGAGAACGCGCGGATAAAGCGCTGTCTAATGTAGTCTCTCTTTCTTTTTCTTTCTGTCTCTCTCTCTCGCTCTCTTTCTCTCTCTCTCTCTCTCTCTCTCTCTCTCTCTCTCTCTCTCTCTCCATCGTTACTGTCGAGACGCCCGCGCATCTGACGGCGTCCGCCGCTCATAATAGCTCGCCGATGCTGCATAAGCCGCGCTATGATAATAATTTCGCAACGCACGCTTATTTTCTAGAAAGTCCCCGTGTGAGATTTCAGCCCGCGGCTCGTCTCTCGACGGACGCACCTCGCCCCCTCGCCGGCGACGAAAACATGACGTGTGATGCGTTAGACGAGTGACGTGCGAAAAATTGAAGGTTGACAGCGAGAGACCGCAAGAAGAGCGCGTTTTTCCGAAAATTTCATTTCCTCGAACGAACCTGTTTCTAAATAGAGTCGTCGTTTCACTTTCACGCGTCTCTGACGTCTCCCTGAAGAAACGCGAGCCTCTGAGCGTTTTTTCGAAATTTCGAGATGTTAATTCGCTTGCGTGCCCTCCTTCTAATTACCCGCATACCCGAATTTTTTCATCGTCGCAAGATGGTTTTCACACCGTGATATGAGCCTGGCGAGCAACTTGATAGAAAAAATAAAAGTTCGCAATACGGTTCGATTGTACTTGGTTTGTACCTGTTTGTACCACTTTTTGTTTCGTTTGTACTTCGAAGGAGAAAAAGATAGGGGGAGGGGGAAAAATAACCAGCAAGCAAGCATAAGATAAAACAGCCAACGCCATTCGAAAGAGAATCTGTGATATCTGAAAAATTGACAAAAGTACCTCTTGGATGATTTTTGAATATTCTGTACTTCCGGTTCCTTTGAGGTACAAACGACTTGAAGGCAGGTACAAGCGATTCTCTTTCGAATGACGTTGGCCGGTTTCCGGATACTTGCTTGTTGGCTATTTTCCCCCTCCCTCTATCTTTTTATTCTTTGAGGTATGAACGAAACGAAAAATGGTACAAACATGTACAAACGAAGTACTATCGAACCATATTGAGAATTTTTTTTTTTATTAAGTTGCTTGCCAGGCTCACATCGGTGGTTTTCACGATTTTTATTTAACCTTTTTATATCATGAATTAATTTATCTAAGACCTTCTTGTTAAAGACCTTTTTGTGCAATTAAATAACTTTATTGTATGCATAAGGAACGTAAGGTAAGACACTGAAAAGAAATTCCAAAGAGTAGTAAATGAGCGTTCATATAGGACGGTATTTTTAAGTCAGGATGTAAAGGATTGAATTCCATGTTGAAACGAACCTCGTGCCTCGATCGAGATGAACATCGAGCGTCTAATAAGATAGAAAAGCGAGACGAGCCGATCTCACGCGAGGCTCCTCTTCCTCGCTCGACATCCCTCTTTCGCGGGGTGCCGAGGCGGAGGAAAGAGACTCGGCCTGTAATTAGCGCGACCGCTTGGCGCGCGCAATTAGACGAAAGTGTCCGCGCAACGTCTTTTGCCTGCGTGCCTCCGCCGCCGCTGTACTCGCGGCCACTTGCGACGTCGAAGAAGGAGGAGGAGGAACTCACTCGCAGGAATTGGAGCGTGCTCTTCGCGGATACGGTCGACGCGCGTCCATTACGCCGGTGCGTCGCGCCGTGAAAAAGCTGTCTCCGCGAAAAAGCTGCGAAACGGAGCCACGTAACAGAACCGGCGCGGCCATGCGGATTTCTCTGGGCTTCTGGTTCCGCGATCGCGAGCTTCTGATCGGCGCACCTTGGCTCGCTCTTTCGTCGCTCACGAAATAGGTCGCGTGTGAGCGCTCGATTCGGTCCGTCAGGTGGACGACAATGGAGTCCGGGTAGGACACTCGATTGCCACTCTGATAGAATCGCAGTTTCGGTCTTTGCGTCTGCCTCTCCTCTTTTCCCCTCGTTAAGGGGGAAATTACGGCGGAAGATCGTTTTCAAAGCTATTTTTACGAATTTTCTTAACAGAAACGGTAAGATGGACTTGACATTTTCATAGTGTATTCGTTAATGCTCAAAGCAAAAAATAAATTTTATTGAATCACAAGAATCGATTTAATTTGTAATTATAGATCAAAATGCAGTCATCCGTTTGCGAGCTCTATGTGTCGACATAGAGCTCTTTGCTGTCGACATAATTCCAGGCCTCTCACTACTCTGAAACCAAAAAATAAGACAAATTTTTTAAATATACGGTTGTCATCATAGCCCGTTATATAACCAAAATGAAGGCAGTGAAGCCAAGTTTGGAAAAATAATAACTGTACAAAAAAAAAAGTATCGAAAGTGAAACATTTTTCAACCTGTAATCATGTTAAAAAAAAATGAATAAAATACAACAAATGTAACTGTGATCGAGATTGGGGCGCGAAAACTACGTGTCTACTGCATATCGCGTATAACTTTCAAGTTACTCGGTTCAGTAGTTTTTGCGCGATCGTGCCGACAGTTTAAGAAAATGGTGTTTCCAGATAAACGCGTTTAAAGTTTGATGTGCACTTTCCTGCATATAGATAGCAACAAATTTATTTTATACTTTGAACATTAATGAATATACATGGTGAAAATTTCAAGTCCGTTGATCTTGCCGTTTCTGTTAACAAAAAATTCGTAAAAATAGCCTTGAAAACGACCTGCTTCGTATGTAATTCCCTTAAAGCGATACTATAATTATCTGCAAGTCAAACGATATTCAGCAATTTTCAGTTATGTTGATAACGTTATTAAACTGTACAATCACAATTATTATATGCTGATGATATTATAGCCTCAAGTGGGGCCTGGGGCTTTTCCGATGTAAGTGCGTTATTTTGACGCAAGTGCGTTATTTAGATGTAAGTGCGTTATTTAGACGTAAGAGACATGGCCGACGCGAACGCTCTAGAGCGTCACTTCTGTTTTCTGTTGCAGGTGAGTCCAAGAGCAGGTCCTTACCTAGAACCCGGCTAGAACGGGAGCGCAATGTTCGAGGTGAGTGTCGAGCGCAGAAACGCGTTCCTCTGTTCGGCGAGACTCGGCCGCGATTTGAAATCGCCCGCGCGCGAGATCCGCGAGAAGTCGACATTTGACGAGCTTCAGTCGCGCGTCTCTTCTCGATCGCGGTTGCGATTGTCGCAATTGATGATCGCGCGAGCTGCATCGAGCCGGAGCGTAGGCGGCAGGCATGCGCAGCCTACGTTTATCGCCCGTCTAATTACCGCGGTGAACAATGACGTTCGTTGAGCAAGGTGACAAGGATCTGCCGCGCGGTCGCAGCACAATAGCGCTTACGTGCGGGACCGACCGCTGCGTTGTTGCGCGCGGAAGGAGAAATTCCACGCGTCTTCCTCACTCGGCTTCCGACTCTGAACGTAAGCGGTTCGCGGAAATATGCCAATTAGCCGCGTTGATGCTTATCTCTCGTTTTGGCCGAAAATCCTCGCTAGCGATATCGCTTGGGAGTCCTTCCGAGAGTCACTTTCCGATCAGCTGGCTCCGAGAGGAAAATTGCCGATTGGCTCGCGCAATGGAATGTGCAAATTCGCGTTACGCAATTGGGATTCAACGAGAGAGCCTGATGACGTCGTCCGTAACCGTAAAGCGATCGGGCGAAATCGCGATGATAATGCGCGTTGCGTCCTTCCGCCGCGCCGCGCCGCGCGCGTTCTTACGTGTGCACCGCCGTTACCTAAACGGAGATAAACGGACTGCAAGGCCGGAATTGTGTAGGCGCGCGGATGTAATGACGGGATTAATTCATTAGGTGACCAATTAAGCGCGCCGACACTTTGACATCCTTGGCATTCTCATGAATATTAACTCGCTCATTTGCCGCGCGAGGAGTGACGGCTGGAAAACGGCATTTGCTCTCTCTCTCTCTCTCTCGCGCGCGCGCGCACCTCATTGTCATTCGCATTCGCGAGAGAACGTAGATAATAGACACACGTATGCGTATGTGTTACTTTTGAAAATATATTTATATCTCGAGTTACACACACACACACACACATATGCCTACACTTATGCGCCTAAAAATAGTTTCCTTTTTCTCATCGGCTAAGGCCTGGTTTACAATACGTGTCGTAAGTTGTAAGCCGCAAGAATTGGCGAATCACAGTCGATTGTTACAAAAATAATCGGCTATAATTGGTCAGTTCTTACGGCTTACAGCTTACGACACGTATTGTAGACCAGGCCTAAGACTCATGTAAGTTTACAAAGGTAACGCCGTCGTTTCTTTTTTCTCTCTTTTCCCCCTGTTTTTTTTTTCTTTTTTTCCCCAAAGGGTTTCCGCGACATTTCGTTTTCCGCGTTCGCAAGTTTGCTCGAATCAGCGACACGAGAATGGAATTTACGACGGCTAGGAACGTGCTGACACGTTTTTGCTTCCCTGGCCCTTTCTCGTTCGCGCCATAAAAGTTTAATTGTTCGCCGGCCGGTTAAATTAGATTTTTTTCGCTCGCCGCATTTTGTCGCGATCTCCCCCTCGGCTCGGTGAAAACTGGGAGAGAGAAGTTGTCCATATTTTTGCCAGGACTCGCCGCGGAATTAATCAGGACACTCGGCGGCAAGTCGAGCAATAGCTGCTTACATTGATAACGTCTTGTAAAAAAGTATCTTATTTTATTTATATAATTATTTTTAAAGCAGATCTTTATGACTAACGAGATATATTCAGAGTTGAAAGCAAAGGAAGAAGAAAATATATCTTATGTGTGTGTGTGTGTGTGTAAAAAATTAAATATTAAATACCCGCGCAGAACGCATAAATATTTCTATAATTTCGTAATAAGTGTGAGACGTTTGTATTATCGTATCTTGATAAATCAGAAAGGGGAGCGCTTCTTGATGCAGAGCGCGGCTTTATCGACGCTATGCTCTGTCTTTCCAACACGTGGTATGGAATATATCTCGCTCTGGGAACGCTGCGATTGTAAGAGCTGGCGACGGGTAAAACAGAAACCTTTCAACGAGCACTTTGTAGTTCTGTAAGATAAGACGAACTAACCGCACGATATGTCACGCTTATCGGCTACTTTCCGTAGAGTCTAATTTTGAAATTTGCCAAACGTTTGCTGAAACGTGGCATTTCCGCCGTTTACTCTTTTAACAATTCGATCGAAACTAAGAGATCATTTAAAATGGATGCCTCCCGTATCTAATCTTAATAGTCGGTAAATATTTACTCGAGCGTCACACTCCGATTATTTACTCCTTTTACAATCCGAGCAAAAGATTACTCGAAATGCCGGGTGCTTTTTACACCACCCAATCTTGATCGTCTGGCAAATGTTTCTCCGAACGTTACGCGTTTGGATTATTCGCTCTTTTAATAACTCGATCGAAAGCCGAGAGATCGACCATCCGAGGGAATTATCTTCTCAACGTGCGGCGCGAAGAACTCGCGGACAATGAAATATGAAGAAACGACATGCAATTTTCTCTCGAGCGCACCTCCGAGAGCAGTCTCCTTCCTCGCGATTGCGATCTCACTTATCCGAGCGTTCGCGCGCGCGCGCGCGCGCTCTTGAGACAAGAAGAGAGACTGCTGCGAGGCCCGTTAATGAATCGCGTGCGCGACGTTAATCTCGTTTACCGCGTCTCGGCGATTCGCCACATGCTGGGACGCGCGAGAGCCGCCACTCTCTTACTCTCGTCGGCTGCCTCGCGCGTTCGATCCTTCTTCCGATGCGTGCGTCGTCGCGTGGCCTGCGTGCAGAGCCATTAACGGTCGTCCACCCCCTACAAGGCGGTCGAATCGTATATGGGCGTCCCGTCCATTCGCCATTCGGATCATTGACCGTTGCGAGCTTGATACCGTATTCCTTACCTCGATCGCCTCATCTTCCACCCCGCTGGCGGCTCGCGAATCAATTTCCACTTAAAGTTCGCTCAAAGCTCCCCCGCCTGCTGCACGCCTTCCGCCTTTCTGCATCCTGCATTCTGTACCCTTGGTCCTTTCCTATCCCTATCCCATCTCCGCGCGACATGAGATGCGCCGCTCGCTCGCTCGCTCGCTCGCTCGCTCGCTCGCTCACTCACTCACTCACTCTCGCAGCGTACACGCCGCGGAGTCTCGCGTGACTTTGGCGGAAATTGCCTGCCGCGGATCGGCTAACGATCTCGCGGGATTTCGCTATTCATTAAAGCGCACCCCCGCGGAAATTAAGCGCTCGCTTCTCGCGATGATCCGGCGGAGCCGCGTCCACGCCGGTGGTCCAGCGGTATCAGTGATATCCTCGCCGCGGTGCATTCAATCGCGCGAGAGGGTTTACGGGAGGAGATCGCCCTTTCTTTCCTCTCTTTCTTCCTGCTTCCTGCAGGCGGATGTATTTCCGCTGTAATCGCGTTTGAATCGGCTCAATTGTGAAATCATTAACTCGGTTAAGTAACTCGATTAAATCGGCTCGCCGGAGGAGGCTCTTGCGGATTTCCGAGATCGCTTTGCCCTTAGCTGAAGACTCAACTTTCAAGAAGGAGACGAGGACAAACATGTCTAAACTTCCGTATACATTAATATTAACCCTTTGTACTCGGGATGCCAGCACAGCTGACACGAACATTTATTCCGGCTACTCGGAATGCCAACTGTGCTGGCATAAAAGATTTAAAAATAAGACAGCAAAAAACAATGAAATGTGGCAACGACATTGAAGGAAATAAAGATCTTTTTTTTAGTTTTCGTAAAAATTTAGTAGTTAAACAAGATATAATTAGTTTTGATGAGACATATTATATTTATATATATCGAGTCGGTGGAAGGAAATGTGTGGAAGTATTCCTCGAGTGCAAGGGATTCATGCTTCACACGAAAATATATTTTGTGTCGTATAAAATGTTTAAATATAAATTCCATTTATATTTTAATTAAATTATGTTTTAAATTAAATTATATTTTAAATTAAATTTTATTTTACGCAAATGATATTTTACGTTTAAGACGAAAGATTTTCACGTCTCTCACGTGACGCGCCGCTCACGACCGGAAAAACGCGGCTCATATCTCGCGAATGAGTCGCGTCGGACCGCGACGAATGTCGCGAGTGCGGTTTTCTCATCGCGGGCAAATTGCGGCCGAAGGAGAACGTCCATTCTCCCGGCTCTCGGCTCTCGGGGCTGCGTCGCACGTTAACACGTCGTCCTCCGTCCGTCCCGCCCGTCGTTCTCGAATCTCGCTGCTTTCCCACGTCTCGTCGAGCGAGCTTCATCCATCTTTCAGCGAGACGACCCCTCGTCCGACTGCTCTCTATCCCGCCTAAATGCCCTCGGAACTTCTTCCGCTTCTTCGCGCTAAGCGGCCTGCCGCTTCTCCGCAGCTCCGCGGCTCCGCAAAAATCTCAGCCGCTTGCGGTTAACTCGCGCTCGCACGCGGCACCGAGGCCGTGCTTCCGCGAGAGAGAGAGAGAGAGAGAGAGAGAGAGAGAGAGAGAGAGAGAGAGAGAGCTTCGTTTACGTAAATAGCCCGGTGTGTGCTTAAGCGTATGACAAACAAAACGGCACGGCGCAGCCTCCTCGCGGAGGAATAATATTACCGCGCGCTATGAAAAACACGTGCGCCTTCGCTGCGCGTTGTTCGCGATGTTTGCACAGCGTAAAAACGCAATAACGGACACGATGGAGAGAGAGAGAGAGAGTGAGAGAGAGAGAGAGAGAGAGAGAGAGAGAGAGAGAGAGAGAGAGAGAGAGAGAGAGAGAGAGAGAGAGAGAGCTCTGGCCGACGGCTGAGATAAGCGAGAAACAATAAGAACAACAGAGTCAAGCTGAGCTGACTGACTGTCGCGCGTATTAATCGCGTTCGATTCGATCGGCTCTTTCGTTTCGAGCAAACTCGCTCGCCTATGCGGCACACCGACGCGACGGGACGTTGAGCAACCGAAAACGACGTGACGTCGGCGGAAACGGTCGCCTTAATTAATTTAGCAACGATCACTGTCGTAGTTCGACGTGCTCCTCCGTCACGGCTGATTGACAGTAGAATGAGAGATTTACTGCGAGACGCAGAGAGGAGGCTAATATCGAAGCCGGTGCGCGAGATTCTGCAATGTCACGAGAGCTACGAACGCGACGGTGCACACTGCGCTGGAGAGAGAGAGAGAGAGAGAGAGAGAGAGAGAGAGAGAGTGTGTGTGTGAGAGAGAGAGAAAGTGTCGTAACATAACAGGGGATTACACGAAGCTCGAACGACCGTTGCCGACACGATTTCACACCCGCGAATTAATCCTCTCCTTTCAATTTGTAACGATAATTGCGAGCTAGCGCACGAGCGCGATAGCCACTTTTTCGCCGGCGGTTCGCGCGCTCTCCTCGCCGCCGCGCCGCGCCGCGGGACGCGCAACTACGACGACAGATTGCCGCGCATCCTCTCTGCGGTTTGAGTCGCTCTCGCGTATTTCCTCCCTTTTCCGCGCCGCCGCTTCGCAATGAGGGCCGTCTTTCATCGTCGCTCTTCGTCCCTTGCACTATCTCCCCATATCGCCGTGTTCCGCGGAGGAACTCGAATGTCCCGAATACGGCGATCTGTCACTTGGCAACCGATATCCAAGTGTGTCGTATTGTTTGATTGTTGTGCAATGTACACTGCCCTGAGCAAAAAATGATTAGGGCCATCTTCATGAAGCATAAGGCTGAAAGTAAGATGAGGCATCCCTGAAAAGGGATGCCTCATTATTACCACATCAGGCCCCGAGATGGATCTTTTAGGGATGTCTTAGATCTTAGACGAAAAAATAAGACTTTGACAAGGAAAACTGATGGGGGCCTTGGAAGAATTTTTTGAAAATGCTTTAAGTATATACAAAATCAAGTTTTGTTGTTGAAAATTAATAAGATCTGAAGCGTGTAATAGAATTTTCATAGTTTAGTATTGTTTTAGTAGGTTACCCTCTATCTGGTTCTTTTGGAGATTTTTTAATTATACCGCAATTAAAAACAAATTTTATTAGTTTTATTAGTTGCCATATTTATTAATCTCTTCCAAGGATTTTTCTAGTATTGCCTTTGTTTTGAAATGCAGCAAACTTTAATAAAAACAATAGCAGGATTTTTATGTGTAAAAAAAGCTAGATTTTATTGTAAAGTATGTTATATTTTTAAAGGAAAAAATTCTTGTTATATACTACTAAGGTTATGAAGAAATAAAAAAATTACAGTCTAAATTTCTTAGAATGAAAAGAACGAATATTTTTACTCAAGCCATAAAAAAAACATTTCGATTCGCAATTACAATAATGAATGTCTCATTCAAACTTAGAATGGATTTTAACTGCATATCTTGATATTATTCTACGAAGCTCTTTTAATATTGCCTCATAAAACACCGATGTGAACCTGGCAAATAACTTGATAAAAAAAATTCCCAATACGGTTCGATTGTATTTCGTTTGTATCTATTTATACCACTTTTTGTTTTGTTTGTACCTCAAAGAATACAAAGATAGGGGAGGGGGAGAAATAGCCGGCAAGCAAGTATAAGATATCCGGAAACGACCAACGCCATTCGAAAGAGAATGGCGTTTGTACCCGTTTGTACCTCCCTTCAAGTCGTTTGTACCTCAAAGGGACCGGAAGTACGAAAGTAACCTTCCGACATATTTTGAAGATGCTGTACTTTCTTGTCAATATTTCCTTATAAGGACCCATTAAACCATTTGTTACACATCTTGCAAGGTCCTTGTCTTCCTATCGGGCTTATAGAGCCCGATTAATGTTAAGAAAAAATAATCAGGCCCTTACGAGAGCCTGATATTAATTGTTCTACTCGAGGCGCTTTTATCGCTTTCTTTTCAAAGGCAGAAGGTGAAGAAATCGGTGAGCCTCGAATTGCGAGCGATAAAGGGAGGATTTTCCGCGGATCAAACTTGAGGCAAACGAACGAATATCGCGAAACCCATTCGTATTTTATATTTTTTTCTTCAATTTTCCCGCCGCTCCCCTTTATCTCTCCCACCTTTCTCAAGTCGTTCACATCTCGAAAGTCGCGAGAACAAGCGAATCGCGCATGGCGTCGCTTTCGCGCCGCTCCGCAAAAAGCAAAGAGCCACTTACCGCTCGTCATAATTATCGCGCATAAATTACGACGCGATCGGCCGGGGCCGGGGAGCGTCAATACGAGTTTGAAGCTGCACGCGGTGGTGAATTAATACCTGTCGGCGATGGCGGAGATACAAGCGTTTCTAAGACACACCCCGTAACTCCAGACGCCGCTCCGCGCGGTTGTACCCAGGAAGTGGCGAAAAAAAATGGCAGAGCAAAGTTTACGTTCCGCGGTGGATACACCGCGACTACACTGTTAATTTCTGCCACTGCTTCTCCTCCTCCTCCTCCTCCTCCTCTTCCTCCTCCTCCACTTTCTTCTTCGACTACCCGCTCCGCTCTAAATCACTCTCATGCCGCGAACAGGATATCGACGCGAACGTAGGTCGTGAGAGAGGGAGAGAGAGAGAGAGAGAGAGAGAGAATGTGTGTGTGTGTGGTGTGTGTCGACGAGTACAAGAGGAGGGAGCGAATGCAATAACAGTCCGGTTATCGTTGAGAAATCCAAGTTTTGCAGTAAACGCTAATGAAGTCGATTACCAGGCCGGTCGCGACGCGCGACGAAATGTTTCTCCGCCGACACGGACCGACAGGGGATTTTTATGTCGCCGGACCAGCGAGTTTCTCTTGGGCACACTCGCGCACGCGCGCGCGCGCGCGCGAGGATATAATTAAAGATGATGTTTAAATGGTCGTCGGCTCGCGAGCGCAGTGAAACTACCGCTTAATCAGCTCGGCGCCAAAGTTGGAAAAATCGGCGCGTCAGTCGCGGCCGACAGGTAGCAATAATAGCCGCGAGATCACGCTCGTCCGTGTCTCGCTGTCCGTCTCGCTCCCCTCGCGAGATCCCCTCTAAAGAGAATAATCGAAATCTTGAGAAAGCGATAAAGAGGTCTTCCGCTATCAAGCGAGCGCTCCGGGATATACTCGAAGCGACTGGAAGGGAACGAGGGAACCCTTCTCGGGAGATAACGGTCGGTGCTTTTCGAAGTCGCGGCCTTCTTCGATATCGCACCGCCGTTCTCTCTCTCTCTCTCTCTCTCTCTCTCTCTCTCTCTCGCTCTCGCTCTTGCGAAACCACCGGAGAACCTGTTAACGCTCGAGCGGTATCTGTAAATATATTCCTAGGCGTCGGCGAGAGAGCATTCCGCCGCGGAGGAGAGCGCGGAATTTCTATCTCGCGCGCGCGGACAACGCGACAGATAAAGGGAGGAGTCGGGAGGAGCGAGAGGACGAGGGAGACTGAGCGCGTAAGGGAGGGAGGAGGGGGAGAGAAAGGGAGAGACAAACGGCTACCTTAGACGTGCCCCTCTCTCTCTCTCTCTCTCTCTCTCTCTCTCTCTCTCTCTCTCTCTCTCTCTCGTCTCGTCTCTTTCCCTTTTTTCTATTCACAGTCCGTCGTCGCGCGATGCAAATGCCTCTCGCGCTCCTCCCTCGCATACGGAGGTAACGGAAGTCGCTCGCGGATCGCGCCCCGTTAGACCGGCGCGCGGCGAGGCGCCTCCGCACGTGCTCCCGTATTAATTCAGTCGCGCGCGAGCGTCGCTCCCCGCGTCTAAATCCCGCCGCGGCCGCTCTCATAGCCTCGGAATAAAACGCGCTTCAGAGAACGGCTGCCCTGCTCGGGCTTCCGCCGAGGCGGAGACTTAAAGCGATCTCTCGCAGTGTGTCCCGAATAAACTCTCGTCGAAGGAGGTCGAGTCGGGGCCGTGTTGCACTAAATTTCCCGAGCGTTCCTTCTCGCACGCTAATCTTAGCAATGTTTATGAGCCCCCACTCCTCCGCTGATTTTCGTAAGGCGGAGCCTCTCGGGAAATCGCGTGAAAAACGCGCGTTTGTCCCTCGTCCATCTCCGATGGTTCCTCGGACCAAGTTGTTTCACGTTGCTTGGATTTAGCGACGCGCCGCGCAACGTATATCGCGCGATGCCCAGCGAAATCCGCTGGAGGCGCCGGGAGAGAGAGAGAGAGAGAGAGAGAGAGAGAGGGCGGCTACTTTAGCTCTAATTTTAGATTCCGTTACCGAGCAGAAGGCGTATTTCGGCGTATTATGTTCGACGTTCCGGAAATAAAGCCGCCTAGCCGACGTCGCGCGAGCACCTACATGCGATGACTTCCGGCTGGCTCCCGCCGCGCTTTGTTTGTTTCTCTTACCGCGGCGGCGGCGTGCGCGCCGAGAATCACAAAGTGGCGGGCCGTGCGCGGGGATTTATACGGGAGGAATACCGATCGGTTATACATGACACGTTGCGCGCCGAGTGCCGAACGCACTTTGATTTCTCCGACACGAGTCTGCACACCACAATCACTATTAATATATCGTAACTCCGCTACGTTCTTGCTGCAACAATCATTAATTTCACGCATTTCGAAATTTTTTTCTCGAAACGTTTCACGCGAATCATCATTACATTGAACCTCTTGTACGTAAAATGGGTCTGGTATAGCCGTGAATAAATTGATAATAATAACTCATAATAATAACAATAAGATATAGTCGGGACCGATACCCCGAATTTTACTCTCTTTCTCAAGTATCCTTTTTTTCTCAATACGCGATAATTGCCCCGATCTGCGCTCTCTTCTTGGACGTTATCCCGGGCAAAGCGCGATCGTCATTCCTCGACTCCGACGCGCCGGTTTCCCCGATCGATCAGCATCATCCCTCCTCTCACGCTCGCGGCCCGCAGGAACGGCGTGACACGCACTCACCCTGAAGACCGTTCCTTTTCGAGCGACAGGCCTCGTACCGCTCCAGCTGATACTCGGGAATTTGTAGTTCTCGGCAAGCCTTCCGCGAGCCAAGCCAAGTGTCCTCGGCCGCCCTCCGAGGAGTCAAACGGACGCGTCCTGAGGCCGCCGCCGCTGACCTCCGACACGCGGATGCTTCGTCCGACCTGGCGGATTCCAGCCGCGCGACCTCCGCTCCTAGCGGCCCAAGTCCTCGCGGCTCGCACTCGGGACACTAACATCCTTCGTCGCGAGGCGCGTCCCTGTCGGGGGTGAGTCCTCGCGCGCGACCTCTTCGGCCGCCGGTCGCAGGGTCGCGGGGTCGTCGCTCCGCCGGCGGCGTTCGGCCGAACGGACTCGACCTCTGAGCGACCTCTCGGAGGATGATTCTGGCAACTCGTGGAGACCGTTCCTGCGCCGGCCCTCGGCGGGCCAACGCGCGCCGGCTGTCATCCCCGAAGGACGCGAAATTTCGACTTCGAGGCCTGCTTGACGCGCGCACTCGACTTCTTCCGGGACGCTTCGCCGTCTGCTAGCGTCTGTTCTCGCTTCCTGAGCGGCTTTATCGTCGCACCGGATCATTCGCGCGCGCGCGAGGCTCGCGTTGCTCGCAAGAGCATCCTGCCGCTTCCCACGAAGGAGGACGCCGAGCGTCAGCGGGATACTCGCCGAACCGAACGACCGTCTCGAGGTGGTTCGCGCTTTTCTTCACGCAAGACAACCGGATACTTTCGCTCAGCGGCCACCGTGTGATCCTCGCCGAGGGAGCCCCTCAGTCGTCGCGACGCACTCGATCAGCGTCACCGGCTCATCGCGCTTACACGCTGGAAGAGCCTCCTCCGTCGACAAGCGATTCGTCCTCGAGACTGGTCCTTCGAACTGTTCCTCCTCTGGCGAGTCCCACAGCCGACGCAGCCTCGATCCTCACCGGTGCTTCGTCGATCGACGAGGTATCCCCGCATTCTGGAGACTCCAGAACGGGCGACGCTTCGACCGTCGCCCTGAAATCGCGGGGGAAATCGGGGAAATCGGTCTCGCGAGAGGTCAACGACGAGCTCTCGACAGCTCTCCAGACAAGGACGCTGACTTCACCTTGACTGAGCCCTGTCGAGGTATCGCGTTCGATACCTCGACCCTGACCCTGAAGAGCACTTTCGTTACCTGGTCGACGACGTCGTCTCCGCGGGCGGGTACGAATCCTGAGCGACTGTCGCGGCGTCGCCGAGCACTCGGACCAGCCGAGCCAGCGGTCGGCCGGCCTCCAAGCGGCACTCCAGCACGGTGCATCCCGGAGGATAACGCGGGCGGTGGTAGCAGGTGGTCAACGTGGTCGGCGGACGTGGTCGAAGGCCGCGGCTCTGCCGGAGAATCGAATTACATACAGCTCGTATCGCGTTGGAGCTTACGCGCCTTTATCCCGCGTTAGCTTGGACGCCCTTTAAGGCCTCTCCTCTTCGCTCCTCCTCCCTTCTCTCCCTCACCTCTCTCTCTCTCTCTCTCTCTCTCTCTCTCTCTCTCTCGGTCGTATTCATTCGCTCGGCGAAACTCTCGCTTAGGCGCACCTCTCTCCCTTAACGCGAATAAATTCCGCGTTAAATGTCCGCGGCGGCGGTTTCCGATCGCGAGGGGGGAAGGGAGGGAGGGAGGGAGAGCAGCAGCCGGGCGGGCAGCTCTTGCGGAATAGTGTGGAACGTGGGGCCCCTCTTCAAGGCCGCGGCGCTCGCCGGGCTCGAGTTTCACGCGTCTCGTATCGCGCCCGGCGACTTAGACCACCGACTCGCACCGGCTGTTTGCCGGCTTGTTAACCGGCGGAGGAGAGAATCCTTTTTGTTCCGCTCGCTTCTCTCGTCGCCGCGCGGAATCACGAATCCGCGCGCGCGCGGCCTCCTCGCGACTCGGCCGCTCGGCTCGGACGACAGTTGCGCGTGGTGCGTGGTGTTGTAAAAAGGATTGTTAATTCTCTATAATGACGTGCGTTATACGCGCAGGGAAAATGGACGCAGGGAGCGTCGAGCGCGCCCATCGCCCTCCCTCGGCCCTCCTTCGGCCGAGGTTTCTTCTGGAGTCTACGATAAAGCGGAGATTTAGGTATCGAATCGAAGCGACTTTCGGCGACATTTCTCGCCCCTTCTCGGTGCTCGCCCGATAAAATCTGAATTGCAAAGCAGAGCGGGGCACAATCTGAGCGTGAGCGCGCAATTGCGCATTCGCGACTTAATTACGACGCGCTTGAAAGTCGCCGGCGAGTGGCGACTCGGCGGTGTTTGCTCTCCTGACGGGCGCGCGAGCGCGCTAAAGGATGGGGAGGGAAAAAGAGCATTGAGAGGGAGGACAATCGCGCGAGACGGCACGGCACAGCTGTGTGTGTCCGGAGGAGGAAAATAAGCGTCGCGGGGGAGAGACGGAGAGAGAAGCGCGAGGAGAGAAGGAGGGAGCATCCCTCGCGCGATGACTCATTTTACGGCGACGCGCGTCTCATCGCGAGGTTCCTTTTTTTCCCGTGTTTAAAGCCGCGCAGGCGCCGCCGCTCGTCGTCGGCGCGCGCTTTTCTCGTTCTCTTGTCGTCGCCGCGCCGCGCCACGCCACGCTGAGAAAACGAAAAAGAAGCCGGTGATTCATGCCGCGAGCGCAGTTTCCGAATGAATCGCGCCATTCAGCGGCCGCCGCCGTGCGAATTCCCGGGGCTCTCGCAAGAGACTTTAAGTGCGACGCGTGCTGATGAGGCGAGCCTTTGTTTCGCGTTGACACTTGTTTAGGATACATTACGTCGACACGGAGGACTCGTAAGGGAGCTCTCGGAGACTCTTCCGGCGTGATTGGTATAATTATTGTTATTAAAACAGATGGGAAAATATATATAAGGTTTACCATCCCCTCGGCTGAGCAATGACGGCACCGATTCGGCAGGCTCGCCGCATGAGAAGGAAACGACGAGCTGCGCGAAATTAAGCTACGCGCGATTAAGTGGCGCGATTAATCGCAATTAATCCGCTTACTCGAGGCCGCGCAGCTTTCGGACGCTCATCGGACGCTCGTCGCAGGTGCCGGGCATAACTCGAGAGCCTCCGGATTTCTTCTGAAATAAGCAACAGAGTACAAACATCGCGTCTGAAAAATAGAGTTAAGGGGGGGAGGAATTACATGCCGTTTTCAAGGCTATTTTTACGAATTTTTTTTTTTTTTACAGAAACGATAAGATCAGTGGACTTGAGATTTTCACAGTGTATTCATTAATGTTCATAGTATAAAATAAATTTTATTGGGTCACAAGACAACCGATCCAGTTTATAATTACAGATAAAAATGCAGTCATCCGTTTGCGAGCTCTATGTTTGCCGTCGACATAATTCCGGGCCTTTCACTACTTTGAAAGCAAAAACTGCGAAAGATTTTTGAAATATACGGTTGCCATTATAGCCCATACTAAAATCAAGGCAGCGAAGCCAAGTTTGGAAAAATAATGACTGTACAAAAAAAAAGTATCGAAAATGAAACTTTTTCTCAACTTGTAATCGTGTTTAAAAAAATGAATAAAATAAAATATAACTATGTTCGACGTTGGGACGAAAACTACATGTCTAATGTACATTGTATAAAAATTTCAAGTTATTCTATTCCGTAGTTTTTGCATAATCGTGTCGACAATTTAAGAAAATGGTGTTTCCAAATAAACGCGTTTAAAGTTTTTTATGTGTACTTTCCATATAGATAGTAACAAATTTATTTTATACTTTGAACATTAATGAATGTTCACTGTCAAAATTTCAAGTCTATTGACCGTACCTTTTCTGTTAAAAAAATTCGTAAAAATAACCTTGAAAACTGCCTGCTTCGCATGTAATTCCCCCCTTAAGGGGACTTAAGGAGGGTCAGATTGCTGAAAAATCGTGCTTGTTTTTGACAATATTTTGCAATGAACTGAATAAATGTGCAAGAATGAAAATTTTAGGTATATTTATACAACATGTGAAGAGTAGAAAAATTTTGTTTATTAACAAATACTCATATAAATATACGATATATATAGCTGAAATATACTCTCCTTTCTTTTTTTCAAGTTGTCGTTTTTGCAGCAATATCTCGGCTCTCGGTGGTCCGACCAGAGCGAATTTTAGCTAGAAATCTTAAGGAGGCTTATCATTATCCGGTGAAGCACTATAAAAAAACATTGAACAAAATTAACAAAATGGCAGATATTATCAGAAAAGAAAATTCAAATTTTTCAGTTCTTTTACAATAAAAAAATTAATATCTCGAAATGAAATATTTTGACGGAGTTGTCCATGGTTCATCTGAGAGCCAGATGAGCAAATATTATTGCTTAAAAATTTCAAATCGATACGAAACTCAGTTTCGGAGAAATCACTGCAAAAAGTTGAACGATAAAATTTCGAGAGAAACGCGTTTAAAATTTAAGTGGACGTATATTTATATGAATATTTGTTAATAAACAAAATTTTTCTACTCTTCATATGTTATATAAATATATCAAAAATTTTTCATTTTTGCACATTTATTCAGTTCGTCACAAAATATCATCAAAAAACAAGCACGATTTTTTAGTAATCTGACACTCCAATCCCCTTGAGAAAAATAGATATCGCGGAATTCTCGTGATATTTTCACGAGCGATTTTCACGTCTCGTCTGCGAAGAAAGATCTCGGTATAATCAAAATAATGTAGCGAACTCGCCGAGATCGCTCGAGCCGGCAAAACGAGTGCGGAAATAGAATAGACACACAATATGTAGTTGATTTATCGACGTTTCATACGGTCGAGCGGAAAGCAACGTCGGCAACCTCGGCCGGCACATGAGTGTGACCGAAAAAGCGACACGTGTACAATGATTATGCTAATCGCTCGCAATAAGGTGTAGGGCCAGGGTATAATGCGCGACAATGCCGGGCGCAAAAGTTGCTTCGCGGTACGTGAGTTCGAATGCATTTCTCATTGTCCTGCGAATTTTGCACTGGTCTAAACTGAACCGGCCTGTCCGCCCGCCCGCCCGTCCGTCTTCCTGCCCGCCGATTCAAATCCGAAATAAGCATGCTGCCCGATGTCCGACGAATGCGTATGCAAATCGCTTTGCCGCTCCCCCTATAAAAGAAGAGAGCGAGAAAGAGAGAGAGAGAGAGAGGGAGGGAGAGCTAGCGACATTGTGTTACAGCTGGCCTCCGCAAAAATTCTTCCGCGCGATTTCGTACGACTGCGCGCCCCTATCTCGCTCTTTCCTCTCTCTCTCTCTCTCTCTCTCTCTCTCTCTCTCTCTCTCTCTCTCTCTCTCTCTCTCCCTCTCCCTCGCCGCTCTCTAAAGCCCGGTAATGAATAATCACTCGTGGCAAGGGGGACGCCGATGACACGCGATTTTTGTGGAGGACCATCACGAGGCGCCGGACGCTAATGGATCGTTTATGAGGTCGGCGACGTGCGGAAAAAAATTCATTACCGCGGCGTAGAGGGTCGCTCGTCATTCTCCGGCGATTCGTAAACCCCGGTTTGTTTTCTGGCTGCTGCTCAACTGGTTGCGCTACCTTGCACCGGTTCTCTCGTCCTCTTTTTCCCGACGAGCCTCGGCCTCTCTCTCTCTCTCTCTCTCTCTCTCTCTCTCTCTCTCTCTCTCTCTCTCTCTCTCTCTCTCTCTCTCTCTCTCTCTCTCTCTCTCTCTCTCTCTCTCTCTCCCTCTCCCTCCCTCCCTCCCTCCCTCCCTCCCTCCCTCTCTCTCTCTCTCTCTCTCTCTCTCTCTTCGAGTCTCAAAAATGCGGCGGAAAACGAAGCCCTTGTCGCGCGAGAAACCTGACCTACACGTAGTTCGTCGTCTCATGGCGTTTCCACGACGATTCACAGGAGGGCTGAACTCCTGATAAGGATTCGTCGTCGGCCGTTCAGCCGGCTTTCGTCTCCAGGTCTGACGAGCGGTTATCGCGACTACCGGAATACATGCGAGTCAACTGCCAGTCAGTCCACCGTTCGGAGAAGCTATAATGTTACGATAATGCCAAACGGTCGTTTACGCTTCGCTGTGTTTTATCGCCAGCTCCTCCCACGCCGCTCAAACCGTGAATTTATCACTCTTATCTCCGTGCACGGCAACCGAAATTTTGACGCTCCGCGACTATCCGAAGTTTAACCGAAAGCGGCGGAGTCGACATCCGTTAGAGTGAGACGTCTGATGAGTCGTCTCGTTCTTTTCCCAACCGGCACGACAGTACGTACGAGTTCAGCACGTTACGAGATTACCGGCATCCCCTGATCGCGCGAATTCCTTTCTAGACGCTAAACTCTCAGACTCAGTTGTGAGACCCCAGTTACAAAATTCGAACAACCACTTGCGAAATATCGCGACCGCCACCGTGCGTGCACCGTCAGACCTTGAGGAAAAACAGACACGCAGCTGCGACGCTGCGCTAAAAAGAGGGAGAGTCGAGCAACGCGAGGTAGCGCAGGCGGGAGGGGTGGAAGCGCGGCCGAAAAGAACAGACTAATAAGAGAAAATCAAGCCACCCTTCTCTTTGTCTCCCTCCCCCTCCCCCCGCCCCGTCATCATCATCGCTCTCTCGACGGCGTCTGTCGCGAGGACGACCGCAAAAAGAACGAGAGACTCGACGGAGACGACGCGACCGCGCCTACACGCACTCCTCTTCCCACACGCACAATTCTTCGTTCCCTCAATATGCGCGTCTGCCCTTAATCTCGCTTTTTCCCCTCTGTCTCCCCCCCCCCCCGCTGCCTTTCTCTCGTCCCCCGCGCCGCTGAGCTTAATCTCGCCGTAAATCCGACACTTATTCCGCGCTCTCGCGCGCCGAGGAACCGGAATTGAGATAGCGCCGCGTTAATTGCCGCCGTTAATAGGATACGTAATGGAATGCGCGGTCAGTCGGGCCGCGCGCGCCCGTCTTTGTACGCCGCGGCCGATAATTACGGCGTTACGCCGGTGCCGTGCGAGCCCGAGATGCGCGTGCATTCTCGTCGTCATCGTTATTATTATTATTATTACTTTTATTATTATTAATCGACGGTGCAACGAGCGTGACGGGGAAGGCCGCGGGTGATTCGCACGTGCCAGAAGTTTACGAGTCGCAATAAGTCGCGATCTCGGATCTCTGCACGTGGGCTCGCGAGCGTCGTGGTATCTCGGACGTGAGAAATCGCTCTCGCAGGTCCAGAATGGTGTCTGCAGGTGTCAGGGCGTCGAAATCAGGGCGGCGAACTTGTCCTGTCTTGAGACCTGTACGAGGTTTGATCACAAAGTAAGGAGGATTTTCTATTTTCTCGGAAAGTACTTCTTCAGTCTTTGATGTTTATCCCATCTCCTTCAGAGTAGTCTCCTTGTGGTATTATACACTTATGTCAACGTAGTTTCCAGTTTGAGAAACACCGGTGGAACGCCTCTTTAGGTATCGTTTTGAGCTGGATCTGCGATTTCGCCTTTATCTCATCTGTTGTTGAAAAACGTTGTCCTTTGAGTCGTCCTTTTGGGAAATAGGAAAAAGTCACAGGGACCGTGTCTGGAGAATAAGGTGGTTGCGGCAGCACAACGGTGTTGTGTTTCGCCAAGAACTGTTGGACAAGCAAAGCGGTACGCTCTCTGATCCGACTGATTTCGCCGGACAAAAGATCGCCAAACACACTGAAGTACGTCTTGCTCATTCGCTCGCTAAACACAAACTAAGCGTCGCCAGCTGCTTGAAAATTGGCACGTGCGTCACTGATAGTGCTACCAATACACGAGAAAAGAATCAACTGAATAGACAAGATACAGCGCGCGCAATTTCAAAATTCTCGTTAATTTTTGATCAAACCTCGTGCTTTTACACTTTCCCGCTCTCTCTCTCTCTCTCTCTCTCCTGAACGCGCGTGCCTTTTTTGTTTTTGAAACGCGGTAAAACTGGGAACGAGATTATCTAATTTCCAGGCAATGACTTTTTTTACCCGAAGCGGTGAACCTTTTCGGGGGGTCTTCCGAGTGACGAACGGCGAACATCTCGCACCGCGAGCCGATGACAAAACGCGTCCGTAAAAAGAAAAAGTGCAGGGGGGGGAAAGCATCTCCGTGAAGCCGTCGCAAAATAACATCCACGGAAGAGCGCGGTTCGCATACGGCACGTACATATTGTATATTACGTTACGTTAAGTATAGGTTGCTGCCTTCCGCCGTGTCTTCGATACTCACTTATTTCCTAATCACCCTCGACGGGCTATTAAACTAATAGATAATTACAACAATCATATCCCGCGTATCCAAATGTCAGGGGAGGTGCCTCTCGATAGAGCCCATTACTCCCGTCGAAACCCGCGATGCAAAGATAAGGCGCGCGCGCGTGTACGTGTAATATGTAGAGAAGTGCTCCTCACGAGAAGTTACGCTTAACGCGTTTAATCACTTCGCTGTAGGATCGGGTGCGATCTCACGATTTTCTCAGGCCTCGCAATTACGTCTTTTTATGCCCGCGCGCTCGTGCGTTTTACGATCGCGCGCGCGATTGCGATCGTTCGCGTTGCATTACGACGGTCGCGAGTGCCTATTCATCACGGGTTGCGCCGTCGAGCGTACAATTCGCGTCGTCGTCGGCCCGTCGCATTTTGCCAGCCACGGTTGCCCAACTAGCGTTTTACCTCGGCCGATATCGTCTCATAAATAATACGCAGAGAGAGAGAGAGAGAGAGAGAGAGAAAGAGAGAAAAAGATGCGCTTATTATTACTCCGGAATTAACCCTCCAAGAGCTTTGTGGCAAGAAAAAAAAATCAGAACGCAAAAATTAATTAATTAATTTATTTATTTACGAGACAAATCTTTTTTTTAAATTACGCACGGGATAAATATCTACATGTACGTGCGAAAAAAGTAAAATACCATTTCTCGTTCGGAGGCAGGTCACAAAAATCTACAATTAACGACGATCGAATACTGCATATAACAAAATCACAAAATAAAAAAAAAATAAGAAAGAAAAGAGAAGAAAATTGACCAATTTCTTGATTAATGTGTAGTCAACGACGCAACGCTGATACAGCGTTTCGTTTGAAAGTTACGATTGAAGGAGAGAAGTAGTCGCGCATAATATACAAGTTTCTACATATACAAATATTTCACTACATACTAAATAAATTTCAACATATATAGATATATTTTAAAAGAATAAATATAATTTAAATATATTTTGATAAGTATATGTTGTAGTAAATATATTGTAAAAGAAAGGAAAAAAAACGAAGCATACAACAACGAATTGGAATGATGAGTACAAAAAGGAATAGAATCTTCACTCCGTAACAATTCCATTTCGGATATCTGTGTGAGGTTCAGAGAGACCGCGCGATTCAGCGAAAGATAGAGAGAAAGAGAGCGATGTTCATTTGCGAGCACCGCGATCGGCGCTATCCAAAGGAGCGCGCAAGACCCTCGGCGGACATGGCGAACGTCGTCTCCAGAGGCCGCCGATGGGCAAGATGAGTAGCGGCGTCGGAAACGTGCTCGCGAGCGCGCTTCACCCGGAGACATGGTCGTCGTCGTAAAATGCTAATTGCGTTTCGCGCCCAACAAAGAACCCTCGAACGCCTCTCCGTCGGGAAAGCCGCGCACTCGGCCGTCGGAGTTTCCCGCATTTCCGCACGAACGTTCGCTGAAACTCCGTGCAAATTCCAGCTGCCGCAAAAAGCGCACCCTCCTCCTCCTCCTCCTCCCTCCCCCTGCTCCCGCTCCAGTTCTCCGCGGCGCGATCGCCTTCTCCAAGCAAGCCCGCGTTGAAATTTCCATCGGACGTAACGCGCACTCGCTCGCGATATGACTCGGCGATGCGGCGCGGCGCGGCCGCAGCTGCAATCGCGGAAACTGTCGGCGGATCTTCCTCGTCAACAGCGCGCGAGGAGATCGATCCTGCTGCTGCTGCTGTTCGCACATACGGTAATGGAATTTCCTGCGCGAGCGAGCGCACGCTCGCAGCGCTATCGTATTCGCCATAATAAATCCGAGAGCACGAATCTCGCCGATCGTACCGCGCGAAATGAAGTTTCCCGCGTGCCGCGTGTGGGTAGCGCGCGCGCGCGCGCGCGGCAGAAGGATCTCTCCGTGATCCCTCCTGTTCCTCCCTCTCTCCCTCCCTCCCTCCCCCTCCACCCCCTTCAGCCGCTCACGGCCGCCGAGATTGCTCGCTTTTGCCGCCGCAATTGCATCCGTGCGCGCGCTCTGCTCTCTCCGTGTCATTATTCATTTTAGGCGGCGGGGGCGGCCCGCACGGAGAGAAGAAAGCGCGATCGGCGCCAGCCAGCGTCGGCCTCGCGCGTTGCTTCAAGTCGGATTCAGCTCATTAGCGCAATCACAGTGCAGCGAGAGCGGGAATCGCGATTGCGACTTGGTGAGGAACGGCTTGGTCGAACGGCCGCTTCCGCTTGGACGCGCGCGAGAGAGAGAGAGAGAGAGACAACGTCTTGATCCTCCTTGAGTTGCTCGTGAAATTCGTCCTCGCGGAGGATCCCCGGAAAATTCCCGAGGCTCGTGAGAGTCGATGATCCGTGGACGAACGGTGACTTTAGCGACGTGTCGCGCGGTTCTTTGGCGAGATTGAGCGGCAGAGGGATTTGCATAGAAAAGGCGATCAGCGGCCGCGGCGATAATAAAACATTGGCGCGCTCGTTAAATGCCAAGAGGTCGCTCCGGCGTTCTTGTTTACTCGCGGCGCGGCGGCGCGGGCGGCTGCAGCTCTCGCGAGCGAGAGACAATGCGTCAGCGATCGCGCACGCGGACGTATTCTAATCAGCGCAATTACACGCGACATCGATAAATCCGATTGGCCGGCGAAAAATTCGCGAGACCGGGCCCCGCTTGCCTCGACGGAGTGAAAGGAGTCGCCCTAGAGCGGCGACGGCGTTGCTCCCCGCCGCCCCGCGCCGCGACAAACAAAACAAGACATTCCGTCAGATTTTCGCGCCGGTTTTCTCCGCCGCGGCCGTCGAATAACTCGCGTGGAACTAATTATGAGAGAAAATGACCGTCAGCGGCCGCCGAGCGGCGCCGACGGCCGAAAGTCCGAGACTCGACTAGAAATTTATCCCATGGTCCTGATCGGATTAACCTTATTTGGACATCAGGTCCCAATAAAGTAATACTATCGTGTCCTAGTAAGTCATGTGACGCAGCGTGGATATCAGGACCTTAGTAAGGATTCATAGTCAGGTCCTTATTGAGTTACCTTATGGAATCCTTATTACGTTTTCTTTTTTTTTTTTTTTCAAATTATGGCTTCTGATTACTCGCCACGGCTATATTGGATGATGACATTAGAAATAAGAAATGACACGCTGAGAATTCTTTCATGTCATTCCCAAATAAAAAGATATTTGCGTGAAATAATATTTTAGATCGCTCGAACATACTTGTAAAATGTTTCGGAAAAGAAACATAAAATGAATATCATAAGATCATTAAGTATCACAAGGTGACAAGACATAAAGTAGTTTTAAAGAGAAAAGTTGCATGTCGCGTTAATTTTACAACTATTTTTTGACTGCTAAAAAGAGGATAGTTGCTATAGCATTTTACAAATATATTCAAGTGATCCGAAGTGTTTTTTCAATGCAAACATCTTTATATTTGGAAAAGTCACCCAAAAATTGTTTTGTTAAAACTTGATAATGCAAATCATATTAGGTACAATGAATAAGATCCCGACAAGGACCTGATTAACTGAACCATATTATATCATACACTAGATTGGTACACTAAGAGGTCCTAATATGGACCCAATCATTATAACCATATAAAGGTCTTCCTTACTCATTTGTCGTTAGGACATTATAAGGACTGATTTATTGGGTTGGCAACTAAGTGATTGCGGATTTTAAATAAGAATGAAAATTCAAAATTTTTAATTTGCTTTTTTAAATTTTTTTCAATGCATGTATGCGATACATTGAGCTTCTCTGCAATATCCACGTGTTGTGCTATGACGATCTGAATCGATAATGGCCTTGATATGGGTCTCATCGACTTCAATTGGACGGCCAGATCGTTGAGCATTTTTCAATGAAAAATAATCAAAAATTCACCAGAACGAAATCTGGCAAACCAATTTTGACACTGCCTTTCTTTCAAGGCTTCATTCCCATACACGGCACATAACTTCTTGTGTGCTTGCGATGCGTTCTTGCCTCTTCGGAAATAATACAATAAAATATGTCTGAAGTGCACGTCTTGCTCTTCCATTTTTAAATTGGGATAAAAACAAAACTAAAGAACTAATCGATATAATTTTTGTACCAAATGAAAGGTAGAAGTCCAAACGATAAGAAAAAAATATAGGTCAGGTACTTTGAACACGTTAACGAAACAAAAGAAAGTGTAAAATCCATCTGTCGACAAAATCCGCAATCACTTAGTTGCCAACCCAATACTTAGGATTACCTTTCATTCACCCTATTAGGTCCTTATCAATGTTAGGTGAACCTGATCAAAATTTCTAGTCGGGGAGGCGAGAGTCGCGGCTTTTTGCCGAAGCTTCGTTCGCGGCTCCGCGTGTAACGCGTCGCCGCTTGGAGAATTTCGTGCCTCTCGGCGCCGCGAGCTGTGCGCGCACGCGAATTCCTATCTGCGATCAGCGTGGAATCAATCTTGTTGCCGATCGCTCGGCCGCGCGAGGAGGAAGAAGAGGAGAAGACCGAGGAAATTGCCACGAGCCGGCGTGGCGCAGCGCGGCGAGAGCGAGGCGCAAAAGTGAAATTTTCGCACGAGTTTGCTCTCGACGACGTGGCGTCGTCGCGCGGCCACCAACACACTCATTCTCTCCGATTGCGATTGCGGCTCGGAACGAATTAATCAGCGCGAGGCGAGCGAAGGAGAGCGAGCGCAACACGCGCGCGCGAAATGTAGCCTTAGCCGGCCGCAGGAGTCGAAGGATTTTCCAGCGATGAATCTTTTTCAGCCGCGCTGTTTGAAACTCGCGCGTTTAACAGGATAGCGCGGAAAATTACGCCACGCGATATTAACACGAGCATGTATCCGCCGCGGTTTCGCGCGCGCGCGCGCGCGCGCGAGTGATGGCGTCCTGAAGCGTCCTGGCGCTGAGCCGTCGGCGGACGGTGAAAAGCCACGATTCGCTTCGGCTGGATTCGAAAGAGTTCTTTGTCGCCGACGGACCCGGCCGCGTAAATCTCGCGCCTTAAGCCGTCTTAGAGAGGCGCAGGCTCGCTCGCCGAGAGAAACGAGGACGCCGTTTCGGAAGAGTACCGAACGCTCAGCCGTTGATCCTTTCTCGCGTTTTACCGATTCTCCTTTCTTCCCGAGAAATTCTTCGACCCTCTTGCGGGATCCTCCTTCGCCGCGCGCGCAGCTCTCGGCCAGTTCATTACGGAAATAGACACCGAGTAGGATTTAATAGGAAACAGACAAACGGTGCCGGCGGGCAAGGCAGGACGGAGCGCGAGGGAGGTGGGACGAGAGAGGGAGTACCGGATGACAGAAATACGCGGCTCTCGAAATAGCGCGAATTCGCGCTCATTAGAGAGTGGCCGCGGGAAATGCCGCTTCGCCGGCGGTCGCGCTTCCGCTTTCGCGCGCGCGCGCGGCGCGCTGCGGTTTTCGTGGAATGAAAATTATGATCGTAAAGCACCCGGTTTTACACCAGTTTCGAAATGGAGCGGCGTGCGGAACGACCGAGCGTTGCCCGGCAGCGAGGACGGCATGAAGAAAACAGTTACGAACGTGATCGCCGGGCAAAGTCCGCGCGATTCGTAGGAGATTTTCTCGAGTCCTGCCACGGCATTCCGCGGAAAACGGCTGCGGTTTTTCGAGAGGCGCCGCGCCGCGCCGATGGCGAGGCGATCGCCATTGCGTCGCGCAATCGGCAGCTTGTTTTCGATCTAAGGTGCTCGGCGCTCTTCTGATTGCCTCTCCTGATAACGATTTATTCTCGAGCGACAATGCCGAGTAGAATCGTCGCACCCACGCGATAAGATCTCGCTCGCGCTGCCGCGTAATTCGGATTTTCTTGTTTTCCTTTTTCTGCTTCTCGTTTACGCAATCAGCCGCGCGCGTCTGTCTGTGTGCGTGCGTGCGTGCGTGCGTGCGTGCGTGCGTGCGTGCGTGCGCGCGCGCGCGAATTAATCCATCCGAGGTCGTAATCGAAATTTCTAGCGCGGACGGTGGAAACACTTTGCATCGCACGCTCGCAACAATTAGCGCCTCGTTTACGTAAGATCTCCTTCCCTCCCCCCTCTCTCTCTCTCTTTCTCTTTCGCGCTTGGCGCTGTCTCTCCGGTTATCATTACGCCTTAATTACCGCGCACTCCTTGCTGCTCGCTCGCCCCTTATCGGAACACTTTCGCCTAGCTATAATAATTGTAGATTACCACATGCAGAAAGGGCAAAGACACGTGTATACACACATACACACACACACACACACACACACACACACATAGACACGGGCGTCCGTCCACGAGGCAGGTTTGACGGGGCCGTCAGAATCAGCCGGAAATTCCTCTTATCGATCAAAGTCAGCATCGTCTAATTCAAATTATGCATACAAAAATCTCTTCCTCCCCTCTCTCTCTCTCTCTCTCTCTCTTTCTCTCTCTCTCTTTCTCTCTCTGTCGCTGTCACCGCGTCGTGGATCGTCGTCATCGTGGCCAAACGACTCCAGCTGGAAGTCTAGTCGAGCGCAGCGTACACTCGTCGCCGATCCTCCGTTCAGCGCTCTCTCTCTCTCTCTCTCTCTCTCGTTCTGCCCCCCTCCACTCCTCTCTCTTCCTCATGCACATTGAGAAAGACCACCGATAGGGCGCGCTCGCGGCCTGCTCGGATTAACTCGAGCTCGGCGTGCCAGATAGCCGTGAGTCCGTCCGCGGTGCGGACCGATCGCGCTGCGTCGTCGTCGTTCGCAGCGTGGTGTGTGTGTGCCAGTTCCTCGCGACCGCGCGAGGAGACGCGCGTTCCTCGAGAACGGTAGAGAGGAGGAGGAGGAGGAGAAGGAGAAGGAGAGGAACACGCGCTCGCATTGCCGACGCTGGCTCGTTCCTTCCCGCTCGAGATCGCTCTCTTTCTCCTCATTCTTTCGCTCGGCGAGCGCGGGTGGAGCACGCGGCGTTGCGACTGCGACCGAGAAAGAAAGAAACAGACAGACAGACAGAGAGAGAGAGAGAGAGAGAGAGAGAGAGAGAGAGAGAGAGAGAGAGAGAGAGTGACGCGGTCCCGCTTCTCCGTCTCCTCGGACGTTCGTGAGAGCCGGATCGCCGTGACTCAGAGAACGCGCACGCCTCTTACTTCGCTCGGCGCAGCGTCGCGGCCGCGTCGGAGTAGTCCTCGAGGACTCGCCGCGCGACGTCGCGTCGACGTCGCGATCATCCCTCGGCGACAAGTTCGCCAAGTTGGAGTCGTAGTGTCGATTCGTGGCCCCCTGGTGACCGGCGCTTTTCCTCATCGCCGCTGTGGTGCGACGCGACGCGACGCGACTGTTTCCCCGGAGCGTCGCGGTTCCTCGTGACAGCCGCGGCTAATCCGGAAACGGACAAGGCGACAACGGCAACAGCAACGCGACGTTAAGCGGAAACGGCGAGAGTGCGAGTAAACCGCGCACCGAGAGCGCAGTCGTCGTCGTCGTCGTCGGCGTCGTCGGCGGCGTCGTCGGTGCGTTGGGACGCATCGTGGACCTCGTGTGTGCGCGTCTCGGTGATCCACACTGGATTACACCGGGACGTTCTTTCCCTCCGTGAATTATAATCCCGCTCCTATAAATCGTCGCGAAAGGATCCCGCGGTCCGACTCCGGACACTTCTCCCGCCGCTTCGATCGTAAATCTCGACTCCGGCTCCGCCAACAATTCCGACGGCCCAGCCGACTAATCCAGCGACGGCGATTCTCCGCGATCCTCGCGGATTCCCGCCGCGGCCAGTCGGCTTTTCCACTGTCCGCGATTTCCTTCGCGACGAGTCCCTTCCGCGTCTCGACCCTTCTCCGCCGCACGTCTTCGAGCCTTCAAGCGACTCGACCTCGCCGCGCGCGCGCGCGCGCGCGCGAGAAATCCGGAAAAGCCACGGATAAATAGAAGCAGCCTCGCTCTCAAAGCATGCGCGGCTATCGAGCGCGGACTCAAAGGAGAGGGACGTGCGCGCAAAATACATTCAAGATACAAGAGAGAGTTCTCAAGAGCTCACGCGGCGGAAGTTCACGAGCCGAGTACACGAAGAGAGAGGCGCGTAAAGCACGAGCGCTGGATAAAACGCGCGCGGAATAACAGAGGAGAAAAGACTCGTTCGCGGAAGAGACGAGCCCGCCGCCGCCGCCACCGCGAAGAGGAGGACCCACGACGGAGGAGTCGTGCGCGCGCGTTCACGGTTCAACGCCTCGCGTCATCCTCGCGTTGTATCGCAGCGCGCGCGCGCGGGGATAACGCAGCCAGCTGATATTCGTCTCGTGGTGCCTCGTAACGACGCACGTGCCGTCTCTCTCGCTGCCTTCGCTCTCGGGACGCCGAGCTGCTCGATAGTTCGTCTATATTTAGCGCGTGCACGTCGCCCCGTCGAGAAGCAGAGAGACAGAGAGCGAGAGAGAGAGAGAGAGAGAGAGAGAGAGAGAGAGAGAGAGAGAGAGAGAGAGAGAGAGAGAGAGAGAGAGAGAGAGAGAGAAGACGGACGGCTATCCCGAGGAGACCCGGTCGACCCGGCGATCTCTCGAAAGGGCCGTCACGGGAAACTGATCCGATCGAGAGAAAGAAAGAAGGAAGAAGAAGAAGAAGAAGAAGAGAGCGCGAGAGAGGGACGCGCGGGACGTAATCATTGTTATTACCGCGACCCTGAAGATCCTATGCACCCGATCCAGCCTCTCGGGTTAATCCGCGACTTCTCCGCGACGACGAAGGCGTGTCCCTCCTCCGCACGAGACGTCCTCGTTGGCCAGCCGCAGCCAAGCGGGGTCGGATCGGCGAAGTACTCTCGGGGTAGCTGAAGACGCGTAGAGTCCCAGTCTGCGGTGGGCCCACGTGTCGCGTTCGGCTGAAATAGCGGAGCGAGCGACGAGCGATAGCCGGTGGCGAGAATCAAGATAACGCGCGCGTGCGTATCGAGGTTAGCTGATAAGAAGAAGAAGAAGAAGAAGAAGAAGAAGAAGGGAGGAGGCGCGATACATCGTACAGGAACGCGTGCTTCTCTCCTCGCGGAGGTGTCACAAGACGCGCGCGGACGCAGTGCCATGAACGATGACGACGGGGCATGACTGCATGAGGGCGCGGCTGCCACATCGCCACGAAGAGCAGCGGGAAATGTGAAGAGTCATGCTGAACGGCGAGAACCCCGAGGAGTCGCCGAAGAGGCGGTCCACGTTCTACGTGTCGCTGGACGGCGGCGAGCCGGCGCGACAGCCGGCCGGCAGGCTGAGCAAGGGCCACTCGACGGACGGCGACAAGTTTGTGTGCAACACCTTCCCCATCGGCGGCGCGTCCAAGACGGCCGCGAGCGCGCCGAGCGGTGCCTCGTTGACGCGCACCTTGAGCAACAATGACGGCCTCTCGGCGAGCGCGCGGAGGAGCGCGGCGGCGGACGAGACGCTGCCGGAGGCTGCGAGGGGCAAGGTGCAATCCTTGACGAGGATCTTCGAGGCGTCCAGGTGCGAGCGAGGTGCGGCCGTGGCACCCGCTGCGCAGGCCGAACAAAGGAAGAAGGTGGAGAGGACGAGGTCCTTCAAGACCATCGAGCGTTTCCAGAGCCGCTTCGCCGGCCGGAAGGAGTCCAGCAGGAAAGACAGTCGGCTGAACAACACCATCGCCTGCTTCGAGCTGGAGGACCACGCCAACGGCAG
This sequence comes from Harpegnathos saltator, assembly GCF_003227715.2. Lineage (NCBI taxonomy): Eukaryota > Metazoa > Arthropoda > Insecta > Hymenoptera > Formicidae > Harpegnathos > Harpegnathos saltator. Next base: position 729,837 of record NW_020230198.1, read on the forward strand.
AAAGAAGCCGGAGAACGCGGACGATAAGTCGGCGAGGGTCGCCATCGCCGCCACCGAGCCGGCGGGCCCCAAGTCGACCGGGTCGACCGCGCGCGAGTACAGACTCGCTCAGCAAGAGTCTTGCAAGAGCAAGCAGAACACGACCCTGACGAACCTGCTGATCCGCAGAACGCACAGCACCAAGTTGGCCAGGAGCAACAGCACGTTGGTGCGAATCGGCAGGCACGCCTCGGTCGATAGTCCTGGGACGGCGGCCGAGAAGACGAGCCATGCTGACGCGAGGTACAAGGACGAGGATGCCACCGAGGAGGATGCCGCGGTCGCCGACGACGAGTGCGTCGAGTCGTCGGTCTTCGAGGACGCGGACGTCGACGGCGGGGTGCATTCAGGTATCAGGACTCTGTGTGGCGCGTCGCGCTAATCTGGATCGTCCTCCGTCTGGATGAGGAATGAAGCGCGCGCGCGCATGTTCTTCGGCATCTTTACGAGGGAAAGTCGCGCGAACGGCCGCGTCGCTCGCTTATCGATGATCGATGCCGATTGGTATCGCGGGTTGATACCGATACCGATACCGGGGATCGATCTCGAGTCGGCTTGTCCGGGCGCCTTGCATTCCGGAGCGGCATTGCATTCCGCGGCGATTTAAAAATGGCCGCGCCTTTAGGAGTCTCCCTCGTCGCGAGGTAATTCTCGAAAATGAACTCTCGCGACGAAGTTTCCTCGGGACGGTCTGGACGTCGGGAAGCATCTCGGCGAGGCAGTCCGCGTGGCAGTATTTAGGGATGTTTGGTTTCATTTTCCTACTCGGTAGCAACAAAACGAAACATTGCTTCCGCAAAACCAAGTACGACACATGTCGCTGCAAGTTTCTACGTCGAAAACGTTCAAACGACACACCGGTGTCGCTGTTAATGCTGCGCTCCTTCCAGATCTATCCGGACTGCATTGTGATTATATCTCTTTACGATAGCAAATGAATATTTATTTTAACTTAACCACTTAACCTAACCTAACCTAACCGAACCGAACCCACCGCGACGTAATCGCTCTATCTTCTAACTTAAAACATTTACACTAAAAAAATCAGGTGACTAGAGTGTCGGGTAAACAAGTACACGATCGCAGTACGTTGACTCAACTGGAAAAGTAGTGATAATATTATCAGCGATAGCATTATATTTAAATCCCCCCGCCAGCAGCGACTTCTTCGCCGGCGGAAATTCATTTTGCATCGGTCGAAGTATTTTTACCAAGCTTTTCATGGCGACGAGACGTAAATGCTTTCCAAAAGTTCACCCTCCTTTATTTTACACGCTGCTCGAAACTTGATTTTATCACTTTGTCTCATGCTTTATCTTACGCTGCGCAAGAGAAGTCGCCTGGATCGCGACCAGGAGGCGTCCAGCGGCTGGAAGTATATCGCAGTATCTCTCGTACCTCGGCCTGCGCGTAACGATCGAATAGCTGGCTATTAAACGGTAAGCCACTCGCGGGATAAATCATCGGAGCTCCACTTGAAATCGCGAGGTCGCCGGGACGATCTTCAAATAATCGGCCGGACGCACCGGTCCGGCCGAGCGGCTAACGAGCGCTAATTACCCACTTCCGGAGAATCTCTCGCTCTCGCGCGTCGCGGCCTTCTAAACGGTTTTTTGCCTCTCGGACTGCTCGGTAATTACGCGATAATCACATACCGCGCGTTCCACAAAGTCGCGTTTAGAGGAGGCACCTCGCGATTTATGGCGCGCTCGAGATTTTTATCGGCGTGCTCTCCGGGGGGGATTCACTTGATGAAATCAAGTCTGGTTGTCGGAGTATATTCGCGGCCGCGTGCGCCGCGAATTCGCCGTGGAAATGGGGATCTCGCCGACTGAGAACAGCGGCGTTGCCCCTGTTTGGCTGCGTACGAGGCGGGTAAAAGTAAAAATAGAAAATTATAGTCGAGATTGAAGGCAAAGACTGGAGAACGCCGGAGCGGAAATGGCTGTTGATTGATCGATCGTTTGCTTCTGCCTACGTGTGAATCGGAATATTTTTGTCAACCACTCGACAAGTCGCTCTTATAGTACACATTAAAAATACCTCGCATTATGTTTAAAGTATCAGCGCTTCGTCTTATCGCGGTCGCGTCTCAACTTTTGCGCCTGTGTAGAGAATTAGCTCTTTGACTGTGGAAGCAGAAGTCGTGCCGCCATCTTTGTGTTGAAAAGAAATGTCGAATTTTCCTTATGACATTATTATAAAGGTTTTCGGGGCCGCTGAATCCGAAATTGACGTCAACATTTCAAAATTCAAAATAATGGAATAAAAATTTTAAATATGAATTTTGAGAACATAAAAATAATACCACTTAAAAATTATAAAAACAAAAGAGATTAAAAGTTATTAGAACCCCCAAAAAAATTATAAAAACTATAAAAACAAAACAGATATGAAAATGAAATAAAAAACCTATAGATCCCCACCCACTTTCATGAAAATCCGATTGTGTCAAAAATTTTTACGCTCTGTATCAAATCCGCCATTTTGAAATTTGAAATTTTGATATTAAATTCGGATTCAGCGGCCCCAAAATCGTATACCCACTTCTATGCAAATAACAATAGCTTTATCATCTTTTTTCTTCGATGCGCGTATACGCGTCATCTACAGTCAAGGGGTTGTTAACTGAGGGATGAAAGAATCTCAGACAGTTGGAAAAATAATTCCGCTCGGCGGCAGCCGAGAGAGACGACGCAAGTGACTCAGGCGGGAATAAGCATTTCGGCAAGCAGTTTGTCTATTATTATCCGTCAGATTCCGCGCTTCGAGTGTAAACCTCCTCTTTCTCCCAGCGCACCCCCGCTCTCCGTTCGCGTCTTCACCCTCGCGCTTCGCGGCGCCCCGTAAAGCGATCTTGATGATGATCGGCAGAATTTAACGGGGCGGATCTAATGCCACCGAGAATCTCATTATGATATGGAAGAATCAACTCGAGGAATGCGCGCGTACACGAAGCAAGGCAGCCAGCTAACTCTTCCTCCTCCTCCTCCTCCTCCTCGTCCTCCTCTTCGGTAGTCGATCTTCCCTCTCGCTCGACGCGCGAGAAGGATAAACGAGCGAGTGCGAATGATAATAAGCGGAGCACACGAATAACAAGCGATTCGCACGCCATCCGCCCCGAGAGGAGAGCCGTTCGCGGCTCTCTCTCTCTCTCGCGGTCGCTCGCGACTCGAGAGAGTCGACGACGGATCCCACTCGCGCCGGTCTGCCGCTCGATCGCGCGCAGCATCCGCGTCGCGATCGGGCCACTCGAGTACACCGCGGTATCTCGCGAGAACGGGAGATCCGCAGCCTGATAAATGCGCGATTCGATAGCCGCGAGCCGTCGCTGTCGCGTGTCGCGAAGAAGAGAGCCGCGCGCACGTAGCGGTCGTTCGTTCCGTGCCGGAGCGTAGAGGGGTGTAAATTAGGCCGAAGGCGTCTCGCGCGGACGTCTCGCGTCGGCTAAATGCAACCCGATGCACTTGGCGCGGGCGACTTATCGCCCGTCGTTGTCGAGTCTCGTCGGATCAGCCGGGATGATCAGCGCGCGTCGCCGGAGCGAAAGCGAGCGAGCGAGCGAGCGAGACCGCCGCGCAGCCGTCCTCTCCTCTCTCTCATCCTCGTTCACGTCCCCCGATCGATCAGTCGATCGACCATCGATCTGTTTATGCAAAGTTGGCGCGATAAGAGCCTTCCGCAGGACGCGAAGAAGAAGAGCGAAGAGGCGAGGAAGAGAGAGAGAGAGTGTCTCCGTGCGACGAGATTTAGCGCGATTCACGCGCTGCCTCTCTCTCTCTCTCTCTCTCTCTCTCTCTCTCGGGGCGGCAGCGTCGGTTAGATAACGCGTCGTGCGTCGGGCGCAATGAGCGCCCGGTAAATACAGCGGACAGGCCGAGTGACGGAAATGAGACGGCCGGCAGGTTCCTCGCCGGGCGGTGGGCCCGGCCTCGTAAATTGGGCCGAGCGCCGCGCCGCGCCGCGCGGAGATCGAATTTCGCGATTCCGCGCCGTCGACGGATTTCAGCCGACCGGCCGGCCGGTCGGCCGTAATACCGTTACGCCGACAGAAAGAGCCGAACGCGCGGCGTCTCTTATTTCTCGTGGCCGATCGGACCGAGGACCGTGTTAATTAAAGAACCGCGGAATCGCATGCGTTCGCTCGTAACTTCTCCTCGGACGAGTCATTACTCTCCGTTCTCTCCCTCTCCCTCTCTCTCTGTCGCTCTCTTTCATGAGCCGCCGACGCGAGGACGGAAACGTGAAGCTCGCCTGGCGAAAAGGGAGGTCGGGCTACATCGAACGCGATCGTGGATATGCGTGGATGGCACTCTTGACCTTTACCGGAGGCATCGGCTGCTCTCTCGCACGTCCTACGCTCCTCTCTCAGACGTAAAGTCGGGGGACAGCTGGCCGGCCGAGATTTATCGAGTTACAAAGTCCTTCTTTTTCTTTGCCGTTGCGGTGTCGTCGTTCACGGAGATCCTCTCCGCTTGGCGGAGAGCTGCCGAAAGTCTTGGGAGGGATCCTCTATCGTCGAATTGACGAGATTTCCTTTCTTATCAGCGCTCGCGATTCGCGCGATGGATCTCTCCGGTCCGCCGGCGATTAGGGCTAACATCCCGGAGGGGCCGGGGCGCAGACGTTATTTTCGGCGGAGGTTGACGAGATTAATAAGCCCGGCAGGAATGCGGACCCCCGAGATTTTTCTAACTAGTTTCGTGCGTCCGGACACGTGGCCGCACCGGGAGCCCCCACTGTTCACAAATCGCGCGCCGCGCCGCGCCGGCGGAGGGACCTGCATCGACATTTCGGGAACCTACTTATGCAGGACCCGTCGCCCGTTCAACCACCTGCCCTCCTCGGAGGCTCCAGCTCCGAAGAAAAAGTCCCGGCGCACGATGCGCGTTACGGTCCCCTCGCTCAGACTTCCCCGCGGCAGCCTCGCGCTTCCGTGCTCCTCCGAGCGCGCTCCTCCAGCGTTCCCTCGGAGTTCTTGCCGGGTAGATCGTGCCTAGTCGGGGGGGGGGAGGGTTGGGTTGGACCAACTCGGGGTGCGACAATGAAGATGATGATGATGATGATGATGATGAGACCTGGCAAAAATAGTGCAAAAATTGAGGGAATTAAATTTAGCTAATAATAGGAAATCAGAGCGTCTCGTCCTGATGTCAAAGGACCTCTTTGCACGCGCCTTTTTCTTGCCCTTTCTTATCAGGGAAGCTCGGGCGAAACGTTTGGATAAACTTGTTCGTAGATAATCGCATTTTCCACTTGGAAGACTCTCGCTATTGTCGCCTGCGAAGCTCGCGGAGATAGTTTTCTATTTTCGCGATATATTAAACGTGTGTATGTGTGTGTGTGTGTGTGTGTGTGTGTGACCCGTAAGTCCACGGATATCCAGCGCGACAGTTAGTCGCGATAATAACAAATTAATGGATATTGCGTGGGATGTTAGACTCACGCTCGTTCGTGTGGCGTGCGAACGCGTCGCGCGTCTTTTCTGTCTCTCTCTCTCTCTCTCTCTCTCTCTCTCTCTCGCGCGCGCGCGCTCTCGGTACGTTCCGTGTAACGTCTGCGATAAGCGCACTTTGCAGGGACGCCATAAGGCGCGGTGTAGATACCGCGCGATATTGCCTGCTGGACCATATTGCGACAGCGGAGAGAAAAGGGGAAAGAGATATCGCGTCGTCTCGCACACACCACCGGCGGCGTTTATCTGCCTGGAGCTTTCGAGGATTTCATCGCGCGTCGCGGAGCTGATTTTTCCCGCTCGTCCCCGACACTCTCTCCGATTTTCCACGTAAGAAGACTAGTTTCTCGCTGCGATCGTCGCCGATCGATCTCGCGGACGAGTATTTAAGAGATTCACTCGAGTGTCTCTCTCTCTCTCTCTCTCTGTCTCTCTTTTGTTTCTTTTTCTCCTTCTCTCCTTCTCTACTCGATTCGCGTTCTATTTCTACCGCTCAGCTTGTCGTCTCCGTGAAAAATCGCGATGACACCGCAAACTGCGGCGTCCGCCTGGATGAAGGAGAGCGTTTCGCTCCTGATCTCTCTCTCTTTCTCTCTCTCTCCCTCCTCGTGATTTTTTCTCTTTTTTTACACGAGCGAGGAAATCCTCGGGATCAGTCGCGGCGTGGAAGAGACGCGCGGGACTAACGGCAGCAACGCGCGCCGGTATCCGGCGAATTTTCCCGTCGTCCGTCGCGATGCAAAAATAGCCAGAGGCGACGATGCGAATTAATGGCTCCTTTTTCCGGTTCGTCAAATCAATCCGCCCCGTCTGCGCGCGAATGTGATTGATCTTCCGGACGATTGCTTAACACGAGCCGCGCGACTTTTAACGTCGATAACGTGCAAGAACGACAAGTCGGGGGTACAACTCGCGATACGCTCTCAGAGCTTGTGAAAAATTATCATCCGCGCGAAACGCTCTCTTTGTCGTTTCCGCGTGTTAACCTCGAGATCAATATTCCGCGGCGGTCTAACGAGCCGCGATAACGTACGACGAGGCGCACGTATCTCAATAACGTTAATGCGCACGATAATGACGCGGTCCATTACGCGGCCGACGCGTCGGCCTAATCGTCTCAATTTGTGTCTCGGTGATGTCACGCGATTAATTTCCCAGTGCCCTCGTAGCGTGACAATTTCGTCGCCTTTGGAAGAAAGCCGGGTCTCTGGGACGGAATTCTCACACACGGATTATCTTAATCATGCACATGTACATATAGGATGTTTAAAAAAAGAGACTCAAGCTTTAAGGACAGATAGTAGTCACAAAATGAAGAAAAAAAAGTGCCTGCTGAACATGCGAACAATTATTTCTCTTATAACAATTAAAGCAAATGACTTACTCGCTTCTAATACGGCACGACCGTACACGAAACGCATCTCTCTGCCATTTCTTGATCAGAGAGATACTATTTTGTTTAGAGACTATGTTTTAGGCACGCTTTAATTAAAATTAATAACTCCGACAATATTAATTTTTCGAGTCATGTTTGCGAGGACTCTTTCCCTCCATTTCGCGCGTGCTGCCTGTACCTAAAGTCCCGAGCCCGTTTTTTTAAACACCCTGTACATTCCGTACGCGCGAATCACCTCGCCGCGCCGGTTGCGTTGGACTTCATCCGCGGGATTCGAATTTCGCTGCAATCGGGCGAATCGATACCTCGCGGCGGCTCAGCAAGCCGCGATAACGGGCGATGGGGCGTACATATCAGTAACCTTAATGCACGCGATAATGACACGGTCCATTTTGCGCGGCCTCGCGGACCACCGCGCCGCCGCGCTCGTCTAATCGTCTTCGTCGACCTACGGCGGTCTCGCCGACCGGCGAATCGGGACTTTTCAAGGCGTGCGCGCGCGCGTTGCTCAATGCAGCTCTCGTTATGAAAGCATTTCGACACGGTGTTACTTAATTACGGCCAATCGTGCCTGTCTGACTCGCACCGTGGCCTTACGTTCCGTGCGACGGTGCAATTTTACGCCGATGAAATCGCTCTCGCCCGCCCGCGCTCGCTCGCTCATTGTTCGCCGGCGCTCCGGAGGCGTCGCGAGCCTGACGCGGACGCGGCGGATTTTGCAGAGGATGAATCGAAGTGCTTTCGCGTATCGTCGTCCTTGCACAGATTATCGTGCTGATAATTTCTGATAAGTCAGATGAATAAATAACTGAAAGTTAGATGCAACGACGTAAGGTAAATGTTCCAGTAACCGGACATTTAAGCGTGGGTCGTCACAAAAAAAATAATAATATAATAATAATAATAATAATAACCCTTAGGAAAATTACTTTAAATTTTCAAATTATTAATACTTATGGTTAACTGTAAGTAATTTATAGTTGACTATAAGTAACTTTAGGTGACTATAAGCAACTCCAATTAACTTTAAGTTAATTGGAACATCTTAAGTAATTTTTCCTAAGGGAATAATCTAAGGGAATAATAATGAGAATAGTTTTGATATAAATATTTGCATTTATTCGAAAACTTAAGATTCCCTTAAGTAGAGAAAAATTATTTAAGCCAATACATATAGGGTGTCCCATTTTTAAGGACCCACTCAAATATCTCAGAAACACTGCGTTAAATCGAAAAATGCTTAAGACAAAAGTTGTTTGAAGGGGGGAGGGCTTGAAAGGGGACATGAGACAGCGATAGCATTTGGTTTATAGATGGCTCTACTTTCGAGATATTCACTGATCATCAATTTTCTTAAATGGAAATCTCAATTTTTTATTATATCATCTTTTTCTACCAATTAATTTGAACAACTTGACCTTTTGTCTGAAACACTTTTTTATTTGCTCAATATATTTTGAGATATTTAAGGAAAACTTGGTAACTTTTCCAGCATTTACCTTACGATATCGCGCTAACTATTCGTCGAAAGAAAAAATATTACTAGACTTTTTTACTTTATTTACTATCAAGAATATACCATTATAATAGTGTTCTAACTTTTATTAATTTAATAATTTTGAAATTTCCAAAGGTCGATAAGTTAATAAAAGTTAGGGCACTATTATAATAATATATTCTTGATAGTAAATAAAGTAAAAAAGTCTAATACTATTTTCTCTTTCGACGAATAGTTAGTGAGATATCGTAAGGTAAATGTTGGAAAAGTTACCAGGTTTTCTTTAAATATCTCAAAATATATTAAGCAAATAAAAAAAGTTTCAGACAAAAGTCGTTTAAATTAATTGGTAGAAAAGATATAATCAAAAACTGGGATTTCCATTTGAGAAAATTGATAATCAGTGAATATCTCGAAAGTGGTGCCATCCATAAACAAACAAAATGCTATCGCTGTCTTATGTCCTCCTTCAAGCCAACAACTTTTGTCTGAAACATTTTTCGATTTAACGCAGTGTTTCTGAGATTTTTGAGGAGGTCCTTTAAAATGGGATACTGTATATCTATTATTGATGAAATATCTACATACGTAATGAAACACGTTAATGTACCAGTAACCGGACAGTTGAAATAGGTTATGGCCCAATGTTCGGACATAATTCGTCCCAGTGTCTGACCGCAATTAGAAAATTAGTATGTGCTAACGGGAAATAATATAAATATAGATGCTATCTCTTAATGAATTTATTAACGATTGACCATTATTTTGCCAAATCATAGACGCATACTTTTTTAATTAATTTTTATTTTTACACAAAAGTATCCCATTGAGTGTATCTTTTTCCAATTAATTGTCAAATATTGGAATTTTTTTATAATAATTATTACTTCCATTCATTATTGTTAAAATAAATAGCGAATATTTTTTTTCAAAGTGGCCGGCCATTGGGACGTTTACCTTAGACGCGGACATATAAATAAATAAGCAGAATGGAAAGTCGCATAAAATAAATCACCCGCGCTCGGCGGCAATGAAGGTTCGGAACGAAAGACTTCTTTTTCAATCGCTTGCAGGCTGCTTCAAGGACAAAAGATCGGAGAGTGTGCGTCATTCGTGATCGCATGGCAGCACGTAGCGTAACGTGAACGTGAGGTCCCGTTGATTAAAGCGAGCTGGCGTTTGAACGTAGGTGCAAAACGAGGATTAATTGAGATCTACTCGAATCGCTTCGCCGATTTGCACAATTGTTGGCGTGCGGCTAATTGTTCGCTCGAGAAGCCCCCCTCCCCCTCCCTCCGAGAGATCGCCAGCCTGCCGAGCGGCCGAAAATAAAACGTCGGGATTTATGTCACTCGTAAACGACCCGCGTCTTACGCAAGCCTTGTGCCGAGCATTCGGACGTTGGTGCGAAAGACCCGGCTGAGAAAATTCAACGCGATCGCCTGGAATTGTTAGCAGCGATCGACACTCCCCGATTAATTTCTCGTTTACGAATCTCTTCGGAGCACGACCGAAGTGCTCTCGTACCGATCGGTCTCGGCACACGCTATTTACGGCCGATTCGTGTGGCACACAACGTAATGTTGGAGCCGAGGTTGTTCTGTTAGCCGAGGCGAGCTATAACAGTCGACAGACCGCAATTACTCCAAGTGAGAGGATTTCTTTCCTTTCGCCCCGCGGCGGCGGCGGCGGCGGCGGTGGCGGCGGTGGCGGTGCGTGAGAACGGCGAACGCGCGCGCGATCGCGCAGAATACCGCCGCCGAGTGCATGTCAAAAGTCGGTAACGAAACCTGTTATTTTTTAATACCCGGTCATTTCGCCGAGTTTTATCGCGGTTGATCTCGCCCAGGGAACCTGGCGGGAACGCTCTCCTCCCTCGGGAGGGAGCTCCCGACGCGGAGCGGATTCTGCAGCTTGTGAGACTCGCCCGAGTCGCGGAAGACCTCGAGTTCTCGCGCCGACGTCAAACGCATCGCGAAATTCACCAGGTGTAATCAACCGTGCGCTCGGAGGCACGTCGATCCTCGTCCTCGAGTAGGGGGGGAGGGAGGGAGGACGCACGAGCCTCCCGCCATTCACGGGGCCTGCTCCGGACGCGCACGCGGAAATGAAAGATATCCTTTTAATTCCGAGGACACGAAGCGTAAGAGAAAAGTTGAAGTTAAGAGGCATGTCGTGGCGTTGAGGAGGCCAATAGTGTCGATACTCTGCCGGTTTTCCGCGCTCTCGCGCGGAATAAGTGAGGCATTAGAGTGCACGTGGAGATTTTTATCGACTGCGTTTCTAGATTTATCGTTTTATATCGATGCTCGACTTCATCGATTGCTTCTCGCTGGTATCGTCGATATTTAATCGTTGGTATTATTGTCGATAATTTTCTACGATTCACGCTGTTATTTGTTAATTATTCTCTCTTTCTTAATTATTATTTTATTTTCTTACTTCCTTTTATTGGATACTTTCTGCGTGAGATTTGCAGCAACTACTCGTGGCTGGTTTATTCACCCCACGTCCTGTCTGTTTCTCTTTCCTAAGCTCCCTTTCCTAAGAAAAATTAACAGGGCGCTGGTAAGGGCCTGATTATTTTTCTCCAATATTAATCGGGCCCTAGTAGAGATAGAATGACAAGGGCCCTGCGAGATGTGTAAATTAAATAGTTTAACGACAATATTCCTATAAAGGGAATATCCTTATATTAGAAGGGCCTTATGAGGAAATATTTTTATTATTGTTTGGGTAAAAATATTCGTTTTTTTCATTCCAAGAAATTTAGACTGTAAAATAAAAATCTTGCTACTGTTCTTATTCAAGTTTGCTACATTTCAAAAAGAAGGCAATACTAGAAAAATCCTTGGAAGGGACTAATAAATACGGCAACTAATAAAATTTGTCTTTAATTGTAGCATAATAAAAAAATCTTTAAAAGAACCAGATAGAGAGAGACAGAGAGAGAGAGAGAGAGACAGAGAGAGAGAGAGAGAGAGAGAGAGAGAGAGAGAGAGAGAGAGAGAGAAAATACCTACTAAAACAATACTAAATTATGACAAATTTTATTACACCCTTTAGATCTTATTAATTTTCTATAGAAAAACTTGATTTTGTGTATCTAAAGCGTCCTCTCAAAAGATCCTTCTAACGAAACATCCCTTTTTAGGGCATCCTACTTTCAGCCTTATCGGGGCCTTATGCTTCATGAGGATGGCCTTAACGATTTTTTGCTCGGGTTATTTCTTATTTCCTCGCAGCTCGATATCTGGCCGATAATTATTCGGGGAAAATAGCGTAATATCAATAGCGACAGCTAATATCACATGAACACTTTGAGCGCTGAATTTCCCAAAAGTTTCTAACCATTTTTGACCGAATTAATAATGATCAGTGTTTGACTAAATCCGCGCAGGAGGAGGCAAAAACCGCGTTTTCCCTTCGCTTGACTCTCGCCGACATGTATCCGGAACCTCTGACCGCGATTTCCCGTGCGCCTCCGATCGGCGATCGGCCCACTGAACTTTGACCCATTTCGCCAGGCGCCGCGGCGACGCGGTGCCTCGGCCAGTCCCCCCGCACAGCTGTGCGTCTCGTTTCCCTCGCGGTCCATCGATCGCGCGTGGCGCCATTAACGAGCGGCGGGTTTACGCGAACCGAACGTCAACAATGCACGCGCACGTCACTCCGTACAGGCGTGCCCGAGCGTTTTTGTGTGTTTTCCCTGGCGGGAGGCGCGATCGGACGCGTCCCACACACATACACATGGTGAACGGACGCGTCGCAGAGTTCCCGGAAGTCCCCATAAGCGGGCGGAGGTGCGCCGCGCCGACGCGACGATTTTTCCAGACCAAAGATAGAAATCGCGCGGACGTCGCGTCCGTCCGTCTTCAGGGATTGGATGCCCTCGCCGGCCGCGGCCAACCACGACGCGCCGCGTGCACGAAGCTCGACAATAAGTATGCTAATTTTCCCCGGTCGCTGCACTCCAGTTTTCCGAAGTCGATAGCCCGCGACGTCGCTCTGTACAGGGCGACGCAAGAGAGTCGGCCGCTCGACGGCGGACGTCGTCGAAAATTCATTGCGATTCTCCGGCGGAACGAGAGGGAGGGTGGAAGCTTTTCCATTTTTCCACTTTGCACTTTTTGCACAAGCGTGCTATTCCTGACCAAAGTTTCTTTTGCTAAACACGCAACGACGAATACCCGCGCGCGCGCGCATGACTGAAAAACGAGCAGCAGGATTCTTCTTCTCGGGACGCGAACGGCGATTGCATATCGCGACACATTTTTCCATCGCATCTCGCGATGATCCACTTTGCGGTGCGCGCAGCAGCTGGCTTTATCAAGTTCAATGCGGCCCGCGAACGGACGTGACGCAACGGTACGCCTCGGAAACGCGAGGCGATACTGCAGTATTTACCGCCGACTGATTATCGCCATAAATTAACTTCCCCCGCCGTGATCGCCGCGGCGCGGCGACGGCGGGCGAACAGGCGAAGAGACAAATTAACCTCGAGGTACTCGCTCGTGCGAGTGCATTTCCGGCGGCTGAGTCTCTCTGGAAAATCGATGTCGCTCGCGAAGGGACGCAATTCTCCCGCGAGTTGCGTCGGCGAGTTCTCTCCTCGCGCTTGTCGCCGCGACGAGAATCGCCGATGTGATCCCGACGTAATCGTCCACACATACACGCAGCTTCCCTCGTTTCATCGCGCTGAATGGAGCGGCCGGAAGCGTGACATCAGGCAGACGCGCGACGAGCGAGCGAGCGAGCGAGTGAGTGAGTGAGTGAGTGAGAGCGAACGCTCGATGAGTTCCGCGGAAAATCGCGCCGCGCGCGCTACACGTGTCCTACAAATACGCGGCGAGCCGCCATTAAGGCGATATAACGGTCGACACAAATGCATTGTCGAGGACGCGATCAATTGAGACGGCTATTTGCCGCGTGCTCTCTCGGCGGGATCGGGAGCGCGCGTCAAATCGCGCGCGGGTGAAAACGAAACTTTACACGTCGCCTCGCTGGAAGGGAAGGAGGAAGGGCCCTCCCTCGCCTCTCCCTCTCCCGCTGATATCGCGACGCGCGGAATTGGCAGATAATAGCGCGCGCGTGAACAACGCGCGTAACAATACTCGAGAATGAAAAAGGACGCGCAGCAGCGACGCAGCCGCGGACGCCGCGAAGCGGAGCGGAGCGGTGCAACGAACCCGACGCGATTAATTGCAACAGCTGATTAGCAGCGCGCAGGCGCGATAACGTAATAACGCAATTAATCTCGCAATTGTAATTGATCGGCGCGTCGTACTTTCTACTTTCGCGCGCTCGCGTCCCGATTACGCAACACGGCGTCGTCGTCCTCCCCCTCCCCCCTATCGTCCACTCGCGTGAATCATCCTCGCGACCGCGGACGTGATATCGCGAACTGATCGCAACTGCATTGTCGCTTCCGCCTTTTAGCTCCCGTTAATCGGACAATCGATTAGACCCCCCACTTCGTGTTGTATTCGTCGAGAACATCGCCTTCCGGAGCAAAAAATTGTTAGGGCCATTCTCATGAAGCATATAAGACCCCGATAAGGCTGAAAGTAGGGTGCTCCGGAAAAAGGGATGCCTCATTATTACCACATCAGGCCCCGAGATGGATCTTTTAGGGATACCTTTTAGATTTTACGAAATAAGGTTTTGATAAGGACAGCTGAGAAGGATCCTATAGATAGGATCCTATAGAAGGATTTTCTAAGGATGCCTTAAATCTAATAAATAAGGCTTCGATGAGGAAAGCTGAGAAGGACCTTGGAAGAACTTGTTAGGGATGCCTTAGATTTTACGAAATAACGCTTTATTCATTGAAAACTGATATGTGGGCCTTAAGAGGATCTTTTAAAGATACTTTTTAAGATACAAAATCAAATTTTGTTATAGAAAATTAATAAAATCTGAAGCGTATAATAAAATTGTCGTAGTTTAATATTATTTTAGTAGGCTTGCTCTATCTGGTTTTTTTAAAGATTTTTTTATTACACCGCAAAAACAAATTTTATTAGTTTTATTAATTGCCACATTCATTAGTTTCTTCCAAGGATTTTTCTAATATTGCCTCGTTTTGAATTGCAATAAATTTCAATAAAAACAGTAGTAGGATTTTTATGTGTAAAGCATGCTATATTTTAAAATAAAAATTCTTGTTGTATACTAACAAGGTTATAAAAAAAAAAATAAAGAAATTAACAGTCTAAATTTCGTGGAATGAAAAGAACGAATATTTTTGCTCAAGGAATGATGAAAATATTTCCTTATAAGATCCTATTAATATTGCCTTATAAAATCCTGTTGATATTGCCTTACAAGGCCCTTATAATATTGCCTTATAAAGACCTGAGAATTAAACTATTTGTTATACATCTTGCAGGGCCTTTGTCTTTCTATCCCTACTAGGGCTCGATTAATGTTAGAGAAAAATAATCAGGCGCTTACCAGAGCCCTATTAATTTTTCTACTCAAGAGAACGTTCAAATACACAGACACGTCCGTTTTTCCCGAGAGTTTATCCCGTTCCTCAAAAGCATGATTCTTCGAATGTCGAGAACAACAGCGGTTCCTCTCCACGCATTTTCTCACGGCGAAAATCTGCTTCGACCGTCAGCCCACCCCCTGCCTGCCCCCCGGAGTCACGAGTCGCGATTTCTCCAAGCGGACGATAAAAGCGCGCAAGAAGACTCGCGGCGCGAATTATCGATCGCGCGAGAGAAGCGACTTTCCACTGACGAAAGACCATCCATCCGTTAGCTACCTGCCTTCGTCAATCGACATCCCCGCTCGCAATCCGCCGTCAATAGCTAATTAAAGCTGCGGTCGAATTCGCCGGCGGTGCTCGCGGTTTGCCTCCTTCGCGTCCTCCGAGCTCGTCTCATCTCGTCTCCCGTGTCATCTCGTCCCGTCGAGCCGCGTCCTGCCGGAGCGAAAATTACAAACCGCAACTTTACCGGTCGCGCAGAGCACGACCCGCGAGCGCGTTTCCGTCTTGGCGAACGGAGTCTCCGTGGCGCAGTGAATGCCCTCGTTTGTCGGGCCCGCTCGCGAGTTAATTACGCCGCCGCGCCGCGTCCGATCGGACTGCCTTCACTCGCGTCGCCCTCGTCCTGCTGCCCCCTCTGCCTCCCGGAGGAGGCGGGTTTAATTAATTTAATTAGCGCGCTCCGTGTCATCGACGCTGGAATCGAAGAGTCGCTCGCAGTCTCTCCACTCGGCCGCAAATTTCTCGAGCGCGGTCGAAACGCGCTCTCCCTTCGCGTCGATCTGCATAATTACGCCGCTCGATGAGGATCGTCCTCCATTGTCGGTCGGACCCATAAATTCGCCTTGGTCGCTCTGCAGACACCTGGCGAGCAAAAAGAACACGTTCGCAGCGTCCTTCATTTGCGGGAAGTGTCCCTCGCCTTGCCACCTTTTCTATTTTTTTTTGCTCGCCTTAACCCTTTGAGGTATAGTGGGAAGTATACTTACCACCTATTTATTCTCACATTTTCATGAAATATTTCACATTTGAGGGATTCTTGTCGGGTTTCTTGCGTTTTTTAGCTTCTTATATGATATGGGGACATACGTGAAAGGTTGAAAAGTGTTTCGCATAAGTTGCCTATTTATTATTATTATAAAACAAAGTGTGAAAAATACACATTTTTACAGAAGGAAAAAATCATTTTCCACGAACTATGAGTGAATTTTTTGCTCAAAATCAAGATTTGGGGGTTTTTTTTTGGGTCGCTGATTACGAATCTAAAGTCCAAATTCCAAAATTAATTTTCCAAGATGGCGGATCATAAAATTTTTATACGATTAGCTGAAATTGTACTTTGGTTAGCTTTCAAGGTCGCTGATTACGAATCCGAGGTCCAAAACTCATTGTTCAAGATTGCAGATTCAAGTTGGCGGATCATGGAATTTTAATATATTTACCTGACATTGTCTTCCGGTTAGTTCTTCAGGTTTTCGACTACAAATCTGAGGTGAAAAATGACGGCTTTGAAATGGAAATTGTGAATATCGATTTCGACCTCGATAATCCTCTGGTTACAGATTCTTATCAAGATTGTCGAAGTTTTCTCTTTTTTGGCCACCATCTCGAATTTGCTATCTTTAATTTTGAAAATCTGATAACAGATTTGTAATCAGCGATCATCCGAAAAACCCCACAATACCCATTGTCATCGAAATTATCGCGATTTTTCATATCTGTGTCCGCCATCTTGAATGTTGAAAATCTGATAACGAATTCGTCATCAGCGACCCCCAGAAACCCCCATATATAAATTTTCATGTGATGTGACTCGGGTATTTCTGAAAAATACGTACGTGCCTCAAAGGGTTTGTGACGCGGTCACGTAGCTAGGATCGTCCCGCCGCGCTCGAAGGAGATCCTATTCTCGCCGTCGCTATTTCTTCTTCGCTCTGTTGTTTACCGACTTCGTTCTGTCAGCTGGCCGAGCGCTCTCGCCGGGTCGATCGGACGAGACCCTCTGATAAACGTCCGTTTAGAAAGACGACACTCGCCGCATTCCACAGACGACGGCGCGCCCGCATAGCCGCGACCTCGTCGAGGACTCGGGACGCCCCGTGGAAGTGTTTCGGTCACGGCGACATTCGCGATTCACCGAGCGTTATCATATCCGAGCTATGCGCGTACCCCGCGCATGTGCGTCTCATTTGCGCAACGGCGCAGATAACGAGCGATGCCTTGATGCGTTGAAGGAAAGACACAGCCAGACGCACCCTGCAAACATCCCTCCCCCCGTGTAAAAAAAGATACCACTGAACAAGTTTTCGATCGACAAGTCGCGACTCTTCGGCAAGCTTCTCGCTGGAGTCTCGACGAGCAGAACGAGGTCTGTGCAAGAAGCGGCGCGAGATGCAGCTTGCGAAGATTCAATGTCGGAAACGACGATGATCGAACTCGCTGATACTTCAATTGTCGAATGTAGAAATATAGAAATGTATCGGATCGCTCGGGAAATTCCTTTCAGGGATTTTCGTAAAGAGCCAAAGGGCTCGATACTTTTCTACGAGTCAAGCATGACGTTTTACTCGACAACGTATTCGGGTCGTTTCTACGACGATTTTCTGCGACGGTTGCGAACGAAAAACGAGAAAGACAAGGTCGTAAGGATTAGACTGAGAGACTCGAGTTTCTCTCACAAAAATCCGCAGAAATTTATCATAACGACCCGATGTATCTGGCGAACGGTAAAGGGGAATTTATACGTACGGTACATCTTTCGCTTTAAGTTTGGAGCGAGCTTCTCGCTAGCGAACTCGCCGGTCGGAATTTCTTTTGGACGATCAATTTTCAAAAGCTGTGGACGTATCCAACTTTGTGCGCAACGACCACTGGAAGAAATTTTTATCAGCGAATTTGCTGGCGACTTACGAGGCTCGCTCAAAGCGAGTAAAAGACGCGCCGTGTAAAGGGTGTTTTAGGAGTAATTTATACGGTGCGTCTTTTACTTGTTTCGAGCAAGCTTCTCAAGTCGAATTCGCTGGTAAAAACTCCTTCTGGACGCTTTTCATTCGCTTTCGTGTAAAACTTAGAAGACGCTGCGTCTCGTCCAAAGTTGGACATGTCCAACTTTGTCGCAGCGATTACTAGAAGAGATTTTCACCAGCGCATTTAAGCCGCTGGCGGCTTAAGCTTCCTCGAAGCTAGTAAAAGACGCGCCGTGTAAAAAAAGGTATTTTAAGGGTAATTTAAACGGTACCTTTTTATACTCTTTTACTTGTTTCGAGCAAGCTTCTCAAGTCGCCGGTAAAAGCTTCCTCTAGACGCTTTTTATTCGCTTTCGTGTAAAATTTGGAAGACGCCGCGCGTCTCGTCCAAAGTTGGACGTCCAATGTTCAACTTTGTCGCAGCGAGAAGAAATTTCTGCCGGCGAACTCGTTGCGGCGAAGCTGAAGAAGCTTGCTGAAAGCGAGTAAAAGCAGCACCGCGCGCGAAGCACCCTTAACACTTTCGCGATAGCGAGCAGTCGGCGCGCGTTCGGGCGTTTGTCGCGCGCGTTATCGGGCTTCGCGGCGCGCGGAACTTGGGACAAAGACTCCGCGCACACGCACGCATGCACGCACGCACGCACGCACGCACGCACATTTACTTGGCGGTAATGGCCGCGATATACCGGCAGCATTAGACAGCATTCGTAGGCTCTATCGGCTCGCTGAGGAATCCAGGACATCCTGCACATGTGCGTCGCGCGCGCGCGCGCGCGCGGCCCTGAGCGCTCCCCGACCTGTCGATGGGGAATTTAGGACACCCTGTACATACATTTCGTCGGCGTTGCCGCCGCGCCGCCGAGCGTTGTACACCGGGTATACACGTTGGGCAAAACGAAGAGCCGGTCGATCGTGTTCTTGCTGTAGTCCGCGCGAGAGCGTGAATCGACTCGGACGGGCTCGGAGTCTCAGCCCCGGCATAGAGATCATCGCTTTCTTCTACTCTCATACATGTTCCTCTCCTCTCCCCTCCTCTCCTCTCCTCTCCTCTCCTCTCCTCTGCGCAGGGCCCGCGGCATGAGTCACGTTCGCTCCGCCGGAGACCCGTGAACTCGCACCTCGTCATCCGCCGAGAGATTAACGACCCTGGAGCGACTCTGGCGGTGCGCACCTTTCTCTAGCGGGTGAACGTGAGCCGGAAACCGATCCTCCGACGTCATCTGGATGAGAACGGCTGGGCGGGAAGTCTCTGGGTCAGCCGCGGCGGGCGCGTCGCGCTTCTCCGGAAAACGCTGATCGCCGCACCGTTAGCCTCGCCGCGGGCGTGAATTTCGTTTCGCGGCGCGTTGAGCGGAGCCGAGAGGGAGAGAGAGAGAGAGAGAGAGAGAGAGAGAGAGAGAGAGAGAGAGAGAGAGAGCGCGGAGAGTCGCTCTGTCCGTCGCGCTCTCTTGTCGTCTTCGCGGAACTGCCAGATTCTTTCGATTCCCTTGCTTTTGCATTAAAGAGCGACCGGGAATTGGAAATCGCGCGTCTCGCGGGAAAATCTCGTCTCGTTTCGAGCGAATATTACTCCGTCGCTTCCGCCGCTCTTGAGGATACTCGAGGATCAACTGACGAAGGGGCTCGTTCTCCGCGAATTCTGATTTTCGCGGAGAGGAGCGCGGGGGGACGTCGGGTCGTTTTTCTCGGGCTTCTTGATGTTTCCGATCGCGGAGAAAATTACGCGCGCGATAGGAACTCGCGCGCGTTATCCGCGCGCGCTTGTGAATGGAGCACCGCAAAAGCGGCGGCGCGGCGGCGAAACTGGGACAGCCGGCCGAGCGGTAAAAGCGACGCGCGCGGACGTTGTAAAGACCGATGAATAATGCACGCACGTCGAAGAGAGAGAGAGAGAGAGAGAGAGAGATCTCGCGCCGCTGCTGGCGGATTACGCTGGTTTTCCCTCGCGAAACGCTCGGCCGCACGGGAAAGTGGAGCGACGGGAGCGCGCGCGAAAAAGAGCAATTTTCGCGGCGGGCGAAGCCAGCCCGCCGTCTGTTTATTCGTCGGCCGCGCGCGCGTGCTCGTATTAATTACGACGCTAATTAGCCAGTCTCGCTGCAGCCTCCTTCGCGTTCGCGAGCGAGAGGGATGCGGCGTGCGCGTTATTCGTTTCGTCGACGACGACGCCACCGTTAGACATCGAGCTCTCTCGACGTCGCTGATGAAATGGTAATGATGATGATAATAATAACGAGGAGTACGAGTCATCGGCTGACCGAATCGACGAGAAACACGGCGTCCGTGGCGAATTTAATCCCCGCGACAGATGTGCATGCGTGTGACACGCGCGGCAAATGTCACCTCTCGCTGTCCCTGATTTTTGTCCTCCCTTCCTCTCCCCTCCTCGTGCACGCCACCGTTAGAGATCGTTAGAGCCCCGTCGAATCATCGCCCGACTTAATTTCCCGCAGGTACGCGTCTCTTCCCGGCGGTGCGTCGACGACATTCGTCATACGCTGCCAACAAGGCCGGCGATAAAAGTAACGGTGGTGGTAACAAGACGCCTTAAGCCGATTTTATCCGCTCCGAGAGAGAGAGAGAGAGAGAGAGAGAGAGAGAGAGAGAGAGAGAGAGAGAGAGAGAGAGAGAGAGAGAGAGAGAGAGAGAGAGAGAGAGCGCCTTTCCCTCCTCCGAAGGGTGCAAGGCGCGTAGCCCCTATGTGCGTCATGCGATAGAAAACAAGACGATAAGAAATAGAGCGTGCACTTAGGCGAGATTGCTCGATTGGCGAACGGTGCGTACGCGGACGAAAGCGACGATGAATCACACACGGCGCGCTCGCAATTCTCGAAACGAACGGCCCGGCTGTCCCTTTCCACGGCGAAATACATAATTAAAGCGGCCCGAAGCCCCCCCGGACCCTGTGAATCAAGCGGTGAGTAAGGGCGGTCGGCAGCGGCGCTCTTTCGCGCGAGGCTCGGTGACTCCTCTTACAAGGAAGGTTAGGGAACGCGGAAATGCAGAAAATTCTGAAAGTGTTGTGTGGAAGTAAAAAGTAGTTGATCCGTAGTGCGAAATTATTTCTTGTTCGTGCGGAATTCCAGTCTGAGGGGGTTAAAGCACCCTTCGCAGAAAAGACCATCTTCATTTTTAGCGTGTATCTTTTAAAATACGAGGTCTGTGCAAAAATGGTTTATACGAAAGTTGTAGTGTATCTCCATACTCTTTGCAACTGTGTGGTCAAATTTTGCAAAATTGAAGAATTTTATTACATTTTACACACCGCACGAACAAAAAATACTTTCGGGTTACTTTACCTTCACACAAAGTTTCAGAATTTTTTGAATTTTCGCGTTCCTTATGTTTCCTTGTTAGTCATGTGCGCTGCGAACTCTCTCTCGCGACGCGCGCCAAGTCGAGCGAGCGTCCAAAGTAGAATCCGTCACGTTTCCCAGAGGTGTTTTGATTAAATCGAGGTCACGCAAGCGCGTACGACATTGGCCCGCCCGGGACGGTTCCACGATCACGTGGCGACAGACGGCGGCGCACGCGGTGCGCCCACGCGCGCGCTCGCGTCCCGCGAACGCCTGCGGTCGGTGCACCGCAGAAGCATGGAAAGTGTTAGAAGTCTGCTTATCTTTTTTTTTTTCTTTTTATACCGACAGATTGATATGCTAATTTCTCTCTCGTGGAGAAACGCGCGGCCGTCCGGCGATTAATGTCGACAATTATTAATGAATTGACGTCTAACCAGGCGGATGTGATTTATCGAGCGGACTCGCCGTGCGATTTACGACTCGATAGAATTCACCTCCGACGCGACCCGATTTTTTACTACCGCTCGGTGCAGTAACCTGCAATTTTCTATGCAAATTCGATTGCGGATTTCCTCCGCCGCGCGTACTTTTCCGGCTGGCACACGAAGAAACACGCTGTTTATCCGCGAGGACACTTCGGACTTTGACGCACGCCGAAAACACGCTCGTTCTCTCATAGTCGAGTGTCGAGTCACTTTCCCTTATAGAACCCGATCCGGGTTCTGCGTACGTTAATCTGCCACCGTTAATCCGCTATATCCCGTAAGTTCTCTCTCTCTCTCTCTCTCTCTCTCGCCTCTCACTGTTTCTTCGCACGCTCCAATGAGCGCGAGATCCGCGTTTCGTGCGTCAATATCCGGCGAAGCGGTGAGCGAGAGAGAGCCTCGGAAAGCGAACGATTGAAAGTCCCTCCGTACGAAAGTAAGAAGAACCCGCCGTGCCTCCTTCGTCCTGACTTGTATCGCTAGACTAAACACTCGCCGGTTCCTCCGAATGACTCTCGTTGCCCTCTCGGCGGGATTACCGTCGCTGCTTTTTCGGCCCGGCTTCTGCGTGCTTCTTGCCAGTCTCTCATTTATCTCCGTTCCTCGGTTTAACGCTCGGCCCGATTCAGCTCTTGGCCCGTCTCGATCGCGTGAGCGCGCGCCTCAATGGCTCCCTTTTTCGTCCGCCCCGCCGCGCCGCGGCGGAACCGCGACGATCGCGAGCCACTTCGCTTCGATTTGAGCCGACAAATCGAACTCATAACGGCGAGCAGACGCTTCATCGCGTCGCCTTGCTTAGTAATTGATACACTTGGCGCGAGTCGCCGAGACGGAGGCAAAGTTTTGTATCTAATTGAGGCATTTTTGCTCTTTTCGCTCTTAAGGGGAAACCTTATCCGAAAGACCGTTTTCAAGGCTACTTTTACGAATTTTTCTTAATAGAAACAGTAAGGTCAATGGACTTGAAATTTTCACGGCGTATACCGATCCAATTTGTAATTATAGATAAAAATGCAGTCATTCGTTTGCGAGCTCTATGTTTGCTGTCGACATAATTTCGAGTGTCTCATACTCTACTCTGAAACCAAGAAATGAGAAAGATTTGTAAAATATACGGTTGCCATTGTAGCCCGTAACCAAAATGAAGGCAGTGAAACGAAGTTTGGAAAAATAACAACTGTACAAAACAAATATGGAAAATAAAACTGTTTCCAACTTGTAAAATCATGTTTAAAAAAAAATGAATAAAATAAAATATAACTGTGTTCGAGATAGGGACGAAAACTACATGTCTACTGTATATTGTGTAAAAATTTCAAGTTATTCGGTAGTTCGGTAGTTTTTGTATCGACAGTTTAAAAAATGATTTCCAGATAAACGCGTTTAAAGTTTCGTGTGTACTTTAGACACACATAGACAATAACAAATTTATTTTACACTTTGGACATTAATGAATACACCGTGAAAATTCCAATCCATTGTCCGTTGCATTCCAGGCCCATTGATTCTACTGTACTGTTAAAAAAAAAAAATTCGTAAAAATAGCCTTGGAAACAGCCTGCTCCGCATGTTATTCCCCCCTTAAGACAAATATTTAGATTTTCGACATAAAAGATAACGCACACACGAGCATATTGCATAGTCCTTCTCTCAATACCCTCCAAGTACACAAAGTAAATAAATAAAATAAAATAAAATAAATAAATACGCTAAGCGAGCCCGAAACTGAACCTCGCGCTTCTTCTCTGTTTCAGGTGAGTCCGCGGGGAGAAACTCCCAGAAGTGAGCGACAACGGCTCCGTTTCAGGAAAGTATACGCGCCTCTGTTTCTCCGTTTCGTTTTCTCTCGTCCGTGGCGGACAATGGGGGTTTTCGCTGCAACGAGCGACAGCACCGCCGCGGGTTGCCTTCTTCGTCGCGCTTTGTGTGCCGCGCCGCGCAAAAGAGGGTATATTCGCGACGTCCGCGTCGCGCGACGTTGCGACGCGGACGGGAAATCGATCGCGCACGTCGTTTCTATTTTCGCGTTTCCCATCGCTCGCCGCGACAGAGCGTCGAGAATGTAACGGCGGTGCTAATAATTCCGCGCGTATATATTTCATCTCGAAGGGGGCAACGAACCGTGTCGTGCGGCCGATTCGGCCGCTTGCTTCGATCATTGCAATTAATCCCATGGTCGACGCCAGAGCGACGCTTGTCGGTCAGTCTCCTTCGTCGCAAAAAGACGCGCGGACGTTAGAGAGTGAAAATTTGGCTCGTAGCCGGAAACTCGTAGCCCCCCCCCCCTCCAGCCGAAAGGCGACCACTTCCCTCAATTTTTGATCTCGCGGCGTCGAAATCGACGACGTAAACCTGACTGACGAAGTCGTTAAACACGACCGTTGAGCTGTCATTTCGGAGATCGTCTCGGGAGACGCGTACACGGTGCACGGGGGAGCCAATAACAATCTATTATCGTTATCAGACCCGTGAGACGAGCGACGTCGTCGGAGCGGCCACCTCGCTCGACGAAGACGGACGGCTCGCGAATGAAGCTCGCGCGGAAACCGCGCGGCGACCGATGATCCGCTCGTTTTTACCCAGTCACCGCGGCACTTCGCGCCGTGATTTACGACGTCCCGGCGAGCTACCCGCCACGGGGCGGGGGGGGCCGAGTTTTCTTTGTACAGTGCGTTCTTTGTAGTCCGCGAGCAGCGCGACGCGACGCGACGCGACGCGACGCAGCTGAGAGTTTTTCTCGCGCAAGCCTCTGCACATAAGACGCGCGCGAGGTACGCGCGTAATGTTATAACTCGGGGAAGAAGCTGCGACGAGAGAGCGGGAAGGAAACGACGGCGAACGAGGGAGATAACACATCGACGGGGGAAAGCATTATAACCGTAAGTGTCGATGATCTCAGCCTCGCATGCGCGCTGGAGCGCGGCCGGCCGGCTGTGACTTATTGCTTGGGCATTTATAGGGGAAATTAATGTGTAGAAAAAAGGAGCGACCGAGAGATAGAGAGAGAGAGAGAGAGAGAGAGAGCGAGAGAGAGAGAGAGAGAGCAAGAGCGAGATAAAGAGCGAACGAGAGGGGGAGCCACGGGAGGGGAAGAAGAACGAGAGGAATCTTGGTCTGGAGCGAGAAGAAGGAGGGAGAGAGAGAGAGGGGGGCGCATGCTTGTCCCGAGAGTATGCGGTCGACATTGCTTAATTACGCTCGACTCGCGACGCGGGAGTGCTCGAAGGTGAACGTCTGCGTGTGCAGTCGCAGAAATTGGACTAATTAGCCCGGTTCGTCGTCGACGAAGTCGTCGTCGTCGTTGTTTCTCGAGCGTTCACAGGGGCGTTCCTCTCGACGCGGTCGCTTTTCAGCGAAGCGAGATATTCGGTGGCGCCCTTTTCCACAGGCTTTTCCGTCGGACGATTAATGCAACGACTCGACTGTCGTGCCGCCGTGAAATCGCAAACATGCCATCACGTCGTCCCCGCGTGGCGCGTGAGAATTCGACAGTCACGGCTCTTCGTGATCCGCTCGTGCGCTCTCGCGAATTCAATTGGAGAGTTTCGTAATCCGCCGCTCTCGTATTCCGCACCTTGCGAGCACCCTCATTTAAAATGCGCTTCGCACGTACACGCACACGCACACGAAGCACGTGCAGCTGCTGCACCTGCGCGAGGCTAGCGTTTCCAGCGAAAATTTCGCCGTTTTTCTTTTTCCCCGGCCGCGCGGCGGCGCGGCGTACCGGACGCTTCGACGAGCAATTCGTTTCCGAGCGCGCGTCGTGAGAAAATACCGCTTCCAGCGGGGAAAAAGTGTGGAGGGAGAATCAAATCGGGACAGAGAGCGGGAGAATATCGCGCGAGGGCTCGGCGAGGAGCAAGAAGAAAACGAGCCGGGAAATCGATCGGTGTTACTTGAATAGTTACTTGCGCTCCCGCGCGAGCCATAGTGCTCATTGAAGCGCGATTGAAGCATGACGGAGACGCTGTCGCGCGAATTATTACCCCGCGATCCCCGAGCGATCAGCGCGGCGCATCGCGATCGGCGACGCTTCTCTCGCGTCGCCGCGAAGTCCCGAGCGGAATCGCGAGCGGACACGTGCGCGCGATGCATTTTTCTTCCGCTGGTGTACGTGCGGATGCAGTCGCTCTCTCTCTCTCTCTCTCTCTCTCTCTCTCTCTCTCTCTCTCTCTCTCTCTCCTCCCCCGCCCTTTCTCTCTTTCTCTGTCGGATGAACGATTCATCGAAGTCGTGTACTGGCTCGCGTGTCCCCGCGAATGCACGACGCGCTGTCGCGCGATTTTTCTCAGCGCATCCAGCAATTTTCCCGGCGAGAATACGCGCGAACGTGTCGCGTCCGCGACTGAAATTTCAACGATCTTGCCTGCGCGTTGAATCTTCGCCGCGCAATCATCGTCTTTTGTCGGCCGCTAATGATCGCTCTTCAGCATCGGCGAATCTAAGCGCGCGCTAATCGTCGATAATCGTTTCGGATAATCAAGCCCGATTTGTCCGGACCGTATCGAGCTCTCATCAATTATTCGCGGAGCATCCGAGCCGCCTCCGCCGCCGCCGCCGCCGCGTTGCGAGTCCTTATCGTTGTGGTCGTTTTGTCCTCTTCGCCGTAAAATCGTCGTGGCCCCTTCTTTTCGCGTTCTCGCTCCCGGGACCGCCATGTGTTCGCGTCCGCAGCGGTGCACCTGCGCGCACCGTCTTCTCTCGGCCCAACGACGATGATGATGACGACGACGACGACGACGACGACGACGAAGAGGACGGTGAGGAGGACGAGAAGGACGTTTACGAGTCGTGACTCTCTCGGGAAAGGTGAAACGACGCATCTGCCCGGAGACGAGGAGGGTCGCGTGCCCGGCTGCGCGCTCCAATTACGCTTAATTATTATCGCGATAATCGCCATTACCGGAGGAGCAGAATGTCGATCGACGGCGGAGATAACGAGAGCAAGTTTGACGAGCAACTCGCACCACTGACTCGCGCGCGCGTAAATTGTGCAGTGCCGCCCGTCTCGTTGCCCTGCGTATATTCTATTGTTCTTTTTTTTTTTTCTTTCTCAAAAAATCGGGGTAATTGTAGCGCCGTGAATACAAAAGATCGGAAGCGATGACATGACGATGGAGTTGTCGTAATCGGCAGAAGATCCAGGGGAAATTTAGGAAAATTACATGCGGAAAGCCGTTTTCAAGGCTACTTTTACGAATTTTTTTAACAGAAACGGTAAGATCAATGGACTTGAAATTTTCACAGTGTTTTCATTAATGTCCAGAGTATAAAATAAATTTTATTGAATCACAAGAACCGATCTAGTTTGTAATTATAGATAAAAATGCGGTCATCCGTTTGCGAAAAAATCCGGTTGCCATTATAGCCCGTACCAAAATGAAGGCAATGAAACCAAGTTTGGAAAAATAATAACTATAAAAAAAAATATCGAAAATGAAACATTTTCAACTTGTAATCATATTAAAAAAAAATGAATAAAATAAAATATAACTGTGCTCGAGGTGGGGGCGAAAACTACATATCTACTGTATATTTGTAAAAATTTCAAGTTATTCGGTTCCGTAGTTTTTACGTAATCGTGTCGACAGTTTAAGAAAATGGTGCTTTCAGACAAACGCGTTTAAAGTTTTACGTGTGTTTTCCGTATAGATAGTAACAAATTTATTTTATAACAATAATGAATACACTATGAAAATTTCAAGTCCATTGATCCTACCGCTTCTGTTAAAAAAATTCGTAAAAGTAGTCTTGAAAACAGTCTGCTCCGTATAATAATTCCCCCTTAAGAGAGGATGAAAGCGCGCGTGTCGTCGGGCGTATAACCTGCGACTGCACTTTGTGGAAAAAAGCTATTAATTTTTAAGACTTGGAAGGAGAAAAAGAGACTCGACTCTAATTCCTTCTCCCTTCCTCCCTCTCTCTCTCTCTCTCTCTCTCTCTCTCTCTCTCTCTTTCTCTCTCTCTCGGTTATCGTTGGAGTCGGTCATTAGACGACTGAGAACTTGAGGAGACGAACTTATAGGATTAAATTAGAAGATAAGGGAATCACATTCCAAATCAAATTAGTCACGTAAACCGAGAGCGCGCTGATGAAGATGACGATAAAAGAAAATGAACATTATCAGCGTATGACTCACAAGATGTCCGAAAGAGAACAAACAAATGACTCAGCGGCTAGAAAAAAATTCCGCAATCTAAAGATAAGGGAGAACTTGGCCGAAAACCAAGATTGGCGAAACAAAGAAGGAACAGAAGTTAGATTAATCTTCTCTCTCTCTCTCTCTCTACCCATTTATCTAACCATCCACTCGTCCTCGAATTGTCGGTCATCATCGGGGCCACCATGAAGTCGTCGAGTGGCCGCAAACTCGAGAAAACGAGTCTAAACTTCGCAAAGAGCCGGCCATCTTTCTTCCCCCTGGGTCCAACCGGAGGGTTACACCGCGGTGGCACAATTGACCGCTTAATTGGCGCGCCTCGGCGAAAATCTGCCGGCGCGATCTGCTCCTCGCGGACGCTCCTCCGGAGGAAAAGAAAGAAAGAAGGAGAGACCGCCAACGCGGAAATAAAATGCACGCGGAACCGTTGAGAACCCTCGCGGCTCTAACGACGGCGATTTATCGCGAACCGCGGGCGAACGATCGTTAGGCCGTGTGCCGCGACCGAACAACGAGCACGCTTGTATGGAAAACGAGTGGGGCCCCGCTATGGAGGCTTATGATTAAAGGTGACCTCACACCGTGACGATGACCGACCGGCCGCTTCGCGGAAGCCGACACTCGAGCCGGCTCAAGCGGAGATGACATCGTTCCGGGGCAGCCTCGCTCGTGAATTCGTCGGAATCGTCGCGCTCTCGACGAGTCGTTCCGTTCGCGGCGCACTGTATTAATTAGTAATTGAGCGCGGCGATCCATCGGTGAAATAGAAAGATCGCCGCGGCGCTACCGGCTCGCGCTTGGCTCGCTCTCGCAGACGAGCTCTCTCGAACGCGATACGTTTGCGTTTCGAATTGAACGAGTACTCCTAATTAATCATCCTCCTTGCTGACGGCGGAGAAACGCCGAGAACAGCGTGTTTATCCTCCTCCTCCTCCTCCTCCTCCTCCTCCTCCTCCTCGTGCTCGTCCCGCGGCCGGGGGAGAGTCGCTGCGTTTCGGCGGCGCGCGCGCCCTTCGGCAAATATCATTAGCGGCATCAGCAACGGCACCGGCCGACTCGCTCTATTTGCGGCCTGAAAGGGCTCGCGCGCGAGCCTAATTTGTCGGCGTATCTCGATTCGAGTTTAATGGCTCGAAGAACGCCGGTCGGCCCCGGCCGCTTGTTCGCCGAAATGCGCAGCGCCGCGCGCGCGCGCGCGCGCGCGAGAAGCACGAGAGCCCTTTCGTTCCTCCTCCTGCCCCTATCCGTCCTTTTGGTACTCATTCACCGACCCAAATCGAGCGGTCGCAAAAGCCCACTCGAACGACCGAGAGGGAGGAGGCAGGCGCGCGCGAGAGTGCCCTCGGGAACTTCGGGCCGGTGCCAATCGAGGGAGCGCCTTTACTGTAAAACGCATCGAACGTGCCTCTTTAGCCGTGCTAGTCGAGTGCGCGCGAATCGCCTTCTGTTCTCTCGCCGCGCGCGCGCGAAAGCACAAATGCGAATATCGACCAGAGAGACGCATTAGACTGCACCGCGACTGCGAGTCGCGATGAATTATGCCGCTTGTTTTCGAGCGCTACGCCAAGTTAATTAGCTCGCCGTCGCGCGTCCGCTGCTGCGGTCGATAAAGCCGTGCCGAAGATGTCCCCCCACGTGACTCGTTCGTCGCACGTCGAGTAAATGTAATCGAAACGCAAGTAAGTATTAGGATAAGTCCGAGATAGATGGGCATAGTACAGGATTTTCAAAATATGTCGGAAGGTTACTTTCGTACTTCCGGTCCCTTTGAAGTACAAACGACTTGAAAGGGGGTGCAAACGGGGACAAATGGTTCTCTTTCGAACGGCGTTGGCCGTTTTGCGATATCTCGAAAATTGGCGAAAGTGCCCTCTTGAGAATGATTTTTGAAAACTCTGTACTTCCGGTTTCTTTGAGGTACAAACGGCTAGAGATGGTTCTCTTTTGAACGGCGTTGGCCGTTTTGCGATATCTCAAAAATTGACGAAAATTGACCTCTTGGGTGATTCTTGAAAATTCTGCACTTCCGGTTCCTTTGAGGTACAAACGATTTGAAGGGAGGTTACAGATACAAACAGATACAAACGAAGTACAATCGAACCGTATTGAGAATTTTTTTTTTTTTACTAAGTTGTTTGCCAGGTTCACATCGGTAGTCGCGACTCCTCGCTTCCGATGTCGTCGTCGTAATTCAATATAGCCGGCAGCGAGGAAACGGAAGTCTCGATGCGTTTATCTAAACGTCGTTAAAGACACCTTATGAATCGTGAGGCATCCTACGAGGCGGCTTATCAGTCATCGTTAGAGTGGGCTTTAACGAAACGCGATTAGAGCGCTTTTCGAGGAGCGAATTGAAAATACGCGCTGTGAGAGGAGCCAGAGGGAGGGGGGCTCCGTTACTCGCGCGATTTTGCCCCTCCTCCGTGTGTCCCGATGAAAACCCTTTGTCCGTCTAATGAAGACGTCGAGACGACGCGTGGCGCGAGGTTCACGGCTTAATCACTGCTTACCACTGTTCGCGTAACAGCCGGCCGTTACGTAATGAAGGCACGTGAGAGAGAGAGAGAGAGAGAGAGAGAGAGAGAGAGAGAGAGAGAGAGAGAGAGAGAGAGAGAGAGAGAGAGGAGGCCGCGCCGCCGACTCTGAATTCCCGGGCTCCAAACGGACGCGGCGGCGAGTCGCGCGTATCCCAGGGCGATGCGTAACTTCCGGCCCGGGCGCGTAATCTGCCGGCGGAGCCTTCCTCGTGAGCGTAATCGCCGCCACCTCGCAAATCGGCCCTTCCGCCGCGCCGCCGCGAGTCCAACGGCGTAAAGCGCGCTCTCGGCTCCGCTTCTCCTGGCGACTTTACCCGCGCGAGCGGGAAACTCCGGACGGAAGCTCTTCCCCTGGGGAGAGCAATCTCGACACAAGAGCGTTGCGCAAAAGCGTTGCTCTCTCGCTTCTCGCGGCGGAGCGTCGCGTCGCGTCGCCTCAACCGCGAGTTAGACGCATTATCTTACTGCGGCGACAACCGCCGCCGCGGGAAAGCTTCCCAGCTAGAAACCGCGCTGCTAGAAATCTCGCAATACTCACGCCCGGGAAACATCGCGTGCGCGCGGACGCGCCGTCGACGGCTCGCGCGTTTCCTGGGCGTTGCGCGCGCGGTCCCGCAATCCTAGCCGACTGCCCTAACGCGGACCTAGCGGGACTTCTGCGAGAGCTCGATCGGCTCCGATTTTCTCACGGCGAAAGTGTCCCCGGGAAACAAGCATTGGCGACAGCCCGTTGGTATAAAACGAAACTGGAGAACAACGGGAGTCGATCGCGCGGATGAAACGCGAAGCTCGCGGCTGCGGGGAAGCACCGGTCGCCTGCCTCGGCGCCCGTTCGAGAGCTCCTCTCAGCTCCGGGAAGCTCGAAGGAAATAAAAGAAGAAAACGGGGAGAAAAGGCCGCGCTTGGTGTGTAAAAAAGTCGACGAAAGTTAAAGGGCGTTCACACCGCGAGAGAGAGAGAGAGAGAGAGAGAGAGAGAGAGAGAGAGAGAGAGAGAGCGAACAAAATATATTCGCGACTGCGGTTGCTCTCTTGGCTAAGCCATAATCGCGCGAAATCCCATTTCGTCGTACTAAATTTTTCTTCCAACGTCACCGGCGATCACTTGCAAAGGCGCATCGTCGCTTTTCTCTCGATAGAACAAGAAAATACGACCGGCGCCGGAAGTGGCCTGCTATCTGCCACAGGACCCGCAGGCCGTTTCGCTCGCGCGTGCAGAAGCGGAGCGCAGAAGCGGAACGCAGACTTGCTCGAGGAATTTCATGTCTCGACTCGTCGACGAAAGCGCCAGATCATTTGCGTCCCAACTGCTCCCGCGGAGCCGCCTCCTCTCGACGACGGCCCGCCGATTGCGCGCGTCTCCTCCGCGGCCGGCAGCGCGACACGAGATCGCGCGCGCTCCCGTAACGGCGGCCCGCCGATCCCACGCTCCTTGCATAACGTGACTGACCCACCGTGCCGCCGCTAGTGCAAACACGTAGAATCTAATGTCTGGCTGGAGGTAGCTCGTGAAGAAGCCGTGTCGGCCGGCGGGAAAGCCGACCCGGGGATAACTCCCGCGAAAAGGGAGCCGACGGTGCACGCCAGTCTTGACCCGCCGCCGCCGAGTCGGCGTCATCATTTTCGGCCGCAGCCGCCGCGGCTGCTGTACAGTTAGCGCACGTCTTAACGGCGCTTCCTGCCGGGAGGGCAGGAGGGCGTCGACTAATCCGGTGTCCGTTTAACCTCCCCCCCCCCTCCCGTGAACTCACGCCGTCCTCGGTACAATTTGAGAGGTGCGCGCTCGTGTCAAGAAGCACGGCGCGCTTGAACTCGTGGGGAACTCTCGCAGCGTCATTCGAACGTAACGTCGAAGCGGGAAGTCCTCCGACACGCTTACGATTTGCCGGCCGCGAGAAGAAGCCTCCGGAGGAGAGTCGTCGAGCAAGAAGCCGCGGTTCCTCGTCTCCGTCTCGTCCCGCCGCGGAAAACTCGTCGCGCGCGCGCGACGTCTTCGTGATGCCTTTGCGTTGCGTTACGCGATCTTCCTCCGAAGGATCCGCTTCCTCGCGCAGAATCTTCTCTCGCGACCGGCGGGATTTGCGGGATGCAGCCGAGCGGCGATCAATTTTACGACCGGCCGGCCTGACGGCCGATTAATTTTACGACGAACAATACGAGCGAGTGTCGATTCAGAAGCGTCCGTTCTCTCTCTCTCTCTCTCTCTCTCTCTCTCTCTCTCTCTCTCTCTCTCTCTCTCTCTCTCTCTCTACCCCTTCTTTCGCGCATTTTTTCCTCTTAGGGAAAGCGAAGATTCACGGCGATGGCAGAGGAGAAGGTGTAATTTCTGCGACTTCGCTCGGCCCGACTCATCTTATTAAGCAGACGAGGAAACGCGGCGACAGGCGCTTACGTAACCGTGTCGCGACTTCCTGCAAACGCGGATTAATTAGTTATCCACGCATGCCCGCGCCGCGAGCGTTCCCGCTCCACCGAGGATCCTCGCGCCCGACGAAATCGCCGGCTCCTGGCGGGTAGCTCGCGTTCCCTCGCGGAAATTTTCATCGAAACCGGCGCTTTCCACGGAAATCCCGGTACCTCCGACAATGATAGCTCAGATGTAGCGATTACGTCGGTCTCCCCTTCCCTCTCCCCCCCTCCCCCCCCCCCACGCACGCGATACGCGCGTGAACAGCGCGAATTGCCGCTTCGTATCGCCGCGTCGAGCGCGCACCATCGCTGCACCGGCAGCCTCGCCGGCTAATCCAGGAGCTCGTCGATCCCGACGTTCATCATTAATATCCTTGACTATTTGATGAGGAAGAGACCTAGGTATCAGCGTCGCATTGAAAATTCACTGCCGGCTTCCGTAAGTCCTCGATTATTCATGGGAAATCGCGCGCTCGCGACGCCTCGACTCGACTCGACTCGCCTCGCTAATACGCCCGCCTTCGCTTGAATAAATCACGGAAAATCCGACCCCCCCCCTCCACCCTCCTCTTCGTCGCCGGCGTCTGTTCGACTCCATCGATGTTTCATTCTCCTCGCCGTTTTTCCGAAAGCCCCAATGTCCGCTCGGCGTTTCGCCTCCCATCCGAATCGCCCGCGAGCGTAATCACTCGCGGCGGAGTTCTCGCAGCGACGATTTTATTGCGATAAACCGCTTCGTCACGCGCCAAGATGAGGCGACCGATTGATTTCACAACCGTTCCATTTTAGACAACTCCTTTGACGATTATATCTCTTGCCTCAGGAGGGACGTCCCCGAACGATCATGGAAAGACCGAAGTCGCTCCAATTTACGAGCGCATAATTAGCGCGTAGATTTTGTTCGTTTCTTTTTTCGCTGATTGTCTTTTTATCGGTGAGAGAGGCGGACCATCAGAAATTCTTCCTTGCGGCTTGACCAGCGGAGCGCGAAATCTTCACGTATCGAATAGCGCATAATCACATAATCGCGCCATTAAACTTATATTAAGCGGGCCAACAATAAGGCAGGCGTGAGAAGAGGGCTGAAATCGGTTACGAGGCAAGCCGGCTTTAAGAGGGGAATTACACGCGGAGGAGGCCGTTTCTTTTCAAGGCTATTTTTACGAATTTTTTCCAACAGAAACGGTGGGATCAATGGACTTGAAATTTTCACAGCGTATTCATTAATGTTCAAAATATAAAATAAATTTGTCACTACCTATATGGAAAGTATACACATAAAACTTTAACGCGTTTATCTGGAAACACCATTTTCTTAAATTGTCGACACGATTACGCAAAAATTACGGAACTTGAAATGTTTACACAATATACAGTAGACATGTAGTTTTCACCCCTTGAACCACAGTTATATATTATTTTATTCGTTTTTCTTAAACATAATTACAAGTTAAAAGAAAGTTTCATTTTCGATTTTTTGTACAGTCATTATTTTTCCAAACTTGGCTTCATTGCCTTTATTTTGATATGGGCTATAATGGCAACCGTATATTTTAAAAATCTTTCTCAGTCTTTGGTTTCAGAGTAGTGAGAGAGAGGCCCGGAATTATGTCGAAAGCAAACATAGAGCTCGCAAACGGATGACTGCATTTTTATCTATTTATCAATATAATTACAAATCGGATCGGTTCTTGTGACTCAATAAAATTTATTTTATACTTTGAATATTAATGAATATATTGTGAAAATATCAAGTCCATTGATTTTACGTTTCTATTAAAAAAATTCGTAAAAATAGCCTTGAAAATGGCCTTCCGCACTAGGAGAAAAAATTTAGTATCTCTAACAAAACTGTTTAGTTGAACCATTTTTTAATAGCAACCAAATATCTTGTTTTATATAACAAAATATTTAGTTGTCTCAACCAAATATATTTTTCTGCTTTGTTCTCTGGATCAAATGATTTTGTTCTTAGACTTCATATATAAAAATTAAGCATTTTAGTTATTTTACCCGTAAAAATTACATAATAACGAAATATTATTTTACATAAACTAAAATAATGCCCAATGGATACTATTTTGTCTTTCTGTGTACTAA
Source organism: Harpegnathos saltator (assembly GCF_003227715.2). NCBI lineage: Eukaryota > Metazoa > Arthropoda > Insecta > Hymenoptera > Formicidae > Harpegnathos > Harpegnathos saltator. Next base: position 764,677 of record NW_020230198.1, read on the forward strand.
AATTTAGATTTTATATATTAAGAAAAAATTAGAGTGTTTTCAACAAAATTCATATAACAAAAACTTTTTGGTTGCTATAACAAAAGTATTACGTTATACGAACAAACCGTAATCAAACCGTAATCAAAAGATATTTGTTTACAGGAACTAAACAGTTTTGTTGGGCATATTTTAACCAAATTATTTTATTGTCACAACAAAATTTTGGTTCACGCAACAATACATTTTTCCTAGTGCGCATATCATTCCTCCCTTAATCGCGACGGCTTCGAGCGAGCGGAGGAATGCGGGGGACCGTTCCAGGCGAATCGGCAAGCGCGACGAGCAAGTGCGCCGATCGCGGCCAGTATGTTGGGAACCGAAGTCGCTCGACCGGCCGGCCGGCGCATATCGCGAAGTTTCCCACCGCACTTCCGCCCAGGAACTCGCGGCGGCCGCGCCGGTGGAATATTTACAAGAGTGCGCGAGCGAACGGACTTTCCCAGACGCACTTTTCTGATTCTTGCGCGCCGCTCCACTGCAGCCGAGCCTCGGACCGCTTCTCCAGCCGGTGCCAGCTGAATAATGGAAACACCGCTCGTCAGGGTCGCGTCGAAGAGTGAAACGTCGCTGGCGCGGTGCGAGAGGGAGGCGGGAGATAGCACGCGCCTCGACGTGACGAGTGACCCGAATTTACTCACCGTCGCGGCTGTCCGCGATTTTTCACGGGATGGGAGGGAGGGACGGTGACGAAAGGGAGCAGGTGAATTAGCGAAGAGAGAGAGAGGGGAAAGGAGGGAGGGAGAGAGAGAGAGAGAGAGCGGTTTAGTTGCGAAAACATGCGTTAATTGTTGTGAGTTATGACGGCGTGGACAATGGCGGCCGCATGCTCACGCCCTGCCGAATGTCGATATTTAGGAATCCGTTTGCTTGGACGCGCACAATGCGCTCGGACCGGTTTCCCGTGGCGCGAGCGAGCGAGCGAGCGAGAGCTTCGTCGTTTATGCGGACTGTGCGTGACGTATCGAACGCACGTCGTATTTTGAAACGAACCGTTGTCTCTCATTGTCCGGCTTGCGGGTAAATAGCATGTGCGTCATGAAGGTTTATCGTGAGACCGCGCGTCTCTTCTCCGCGCGAAGCTGACGCGCGTCGAGAGCGACGCTCTCGACGCGCTGTGAAATCGCCTGTAAAAGTTCCCGGCGAAATACGCACGGGAGTCGGGTGTCGAGTAAAGTGTCATTTCAATTCGTTGCCGATTGTTTCATCAGCACAGCTGGCTCCACCGTTCATTTTGTCCGAAGGTTTCGCCGAAGGCTGACGTTATTTTATCAAGTATCTTTTATCGAGGAATCAGTTTGCTTCCCGGATACCAAAAAAAAGTAATTTCAGAACAAGCGGAATCGTCTAAATTTTAGAGAATTTTATTTTTATATATGGCCTCAAGAAGGAATTCCTCCAAGATTAAGAGGAAAACATTATAAACACATTATTAAACACATTCTTAAAGTTAGAGGGATTAGATGTTATATGTATAATGCAAATTTTATTGATTTTAATAGAAATTTCCTCTTATACACAGATTATTTAATTTTTTTTTAAAGGGTTATTATTTATTCTTACTGTACTTTATTCTTACTGGTTATATTAGTTAATTTGTAAAAATTATGATAATTTATAGCGAAAAGTAATATATATATATAGATGTATTTCGGCTCCAGTTCTACAATAAGTAGGCTCGAAAAAATAAAATGATCGTAACAAATAAATTTTTAAAAAAGTTTTATTATGGACTTCATAGTTACAAAGATGTTCATCATAACCAATTGTATGAAATATAGTTAAAGAAAGAATATATTATCCAACTTCTTGTAATAGAATATTAACTGTATTTTTCATATAAGAAGAAAATTAATTGATACAAGAGGAAATCCTCCGGAAATAAGAGGAAAATAAGTTGGTATAATATCTAATAAATTTTAGATGAATGGTTCACTTTAATCGCTTTATCGAAAGAGGAATCTTTTTTCTGCAAAAGGCTTCGCTTAGAATATGACACTATGGGAAAAATCATTATATAGAAATAAAAATATAAATAAAATACTTTTTTTTAGATGGACTAATGTCGGAAGAAGTTTGAATAAAGTTGAATAAAGAGATAACTGAAAGATATAATTGAGAGTGCTAAGGAAGCTGGGCATAAAATTGCTCTTTAATCGAATAATGACAGAATTTCATTTTCTTGCTTCCTGCTCTCGCAGAGAAGAGGCGGAAGCGAAACGCCGGGAGATCTTCAAGGCGGCCATGTCGAGCGCGCAATAATGCAGTTTCACTCGCACCTTGCGAAGCCCGCCGAAAGTTCCGGAACCGCGTTTAACTTTCATTAGCGTCTCGCCTCATCGCTTGATAATTGAACAACCAATTCCATCCGTTGGGAGGGGATGGGAGGGAGGAAAGACACGCTCCCCCTTTCGGTTGTAGAGATCTTTAAAGGATCGAGGACGTCGTACGCGCGAGTCGACGTTTACGGCGACGCACACAATGGACCACACCGGCGTTCATTTCGCGACGCACGCTCGGCGTAAATAGTGTTTGGTCATCCTCCGCCTATAAATAATTCCGCGCCGGACAATGGCGACGGACAGCTGAAAACGTTCTGAAAACCACCCCGATCGACCCGTCGCGAGCCGCGCGCGCGCGCGTCTCCGTCGCGCGACGGTTCGTTTCGCCACGGGCGATTGAGCGAGTTCATCATGGCTTTTCGATGAACTCGTCCTACGGCGGATTCTGTGTAAAGTCCATGCAAAATGTTCCATTGAAAGTATTCTATATAGAAAAGAATTCGACCGATCTACGCATTCTATACACATCATACATCGCATTTCCTTAAATATCTAAAAGAATATTAGGCAAATGAAAAAAACGTTTCGGACGAAAGTTGTTCAAATTAATTGGTAGAAAAAGAAGATGTAATAAAAAATTGGGGTTTCCACCTGAGAAAAGTAATGATCGATGAATATCTCGAAAGTGGCGCCATCTGTAAACAAACTGATACAGTTGCTTTATGTCCCCCTTTAAACCATACGACTTTTGTCTGAAACATTTTTCCCGAAAATGTCGCGTTTTCGAAAAAATCGAGGTGGACGGGTGTGGTCGTAAACACCCTGTGTAAGATCCTACATAAAAGTATACACAGATGTACATCTTGTGTATAAAATGTACATAAAAATCTATTATCTGTTAGTAAGATGAAAAAATTTACAGTAGATTATTTGGGTTAAAAATATCTTTCTCTAAAAATTTCTCCGGCTCGTTTGCGCTCCGCGTGACCGAGCCAGTTTTCTGACCGAGGCGTCGGATCGACGTTCGCTCGCGATCGCGGGTAATTCATTCTTCGCCCGGCTCGTAAACCCGTCGCGCCATACTTCCGATGCCGTCCGCGAACGAAGAGGATCCGGGAGAGAGAGAGAGAGAGAGAGAGAGAGAGAGAGAGAGAGAGAGGAGCAACGGAGAAGCGCGGGTACACGCGTACACGCGTGTCGTGAATCCTCATGAACTGGAGCGTGCGTTAAATCACGCACAATGGCATTACTTGGTATTTATGGCCGCTAATGACCCGGGGCAATGCGAGGTGAGCATATAATAAAGCGATAAATTAAAAATGCCAGCCCCACACGTCCCGCCGGTGCGCGCGCGCGGTGGCTTTTTTCGCCCGAGCTGCTGGCAGTCGTCGTGGGGTTAATGGCGTGTGAATCTCGCGAATCGTACCGGTTAGCGCTGAACTGGCCCCGCGAAAACTCGTCGCCGGCTATCTCGGCGACCTTTCAGCCCGAAGCGCACCTCGGCTTTTTCAGAGGCTTTTTCACGAGCGAGACTGCTCAAGTCCGACCATCAATTCATGAACTTCGATGAAATTCACTCGCGGAGTCACGGCTTCCCGGAGTCGAGAGTTTTCCGCCGTTGAGACCGTCTCGGCAATCCGATTATGTATCTCCGACCTCAGGAAAAAGAGAGGGGAGGGGAGCGAGAGAGGTCAATCTCCTTGGTGTCTTGCAATATCGATCTCAACGACCGACCGCCTTGCTTCCTCCGCTCGGCCGCTCGGCGCTTGAGAATGAATTCCACCCGCGGGCTAAATTAACAAGCCGAGACGTGGATTACGTTTCCTGCGAAATAGATCCTCGCCGTTCGCTCGACTTCGCCCGAGATGGCCCCGTTCTCGCGACGTACGGCACTGTGTGTCGTACCGTCACAGGGCCCCGTGGTCATTCAGCCTCCGAGGCTCACGGGGGCTCGCTATGCCCTCGGGCCCTTTACGCACGACAAGATGATCCTGCGTATCCTGCTTCGAAACGGCCAGTGCCCCTCTCCCTTTTTTCTCTTTCTCTCCTCTCCTACTCCTCCTCCCCGTTCTCACGTACGTACGTCAGCTCTTTTTTCTCTCCTCCGCTCTTTCTCTCCCTCTCGCTCTTCGCTCTTCCGTTTAATCATCGCTGGGACTGTCTCTTCGTCTCTCGCTCTCAGCCCGCGGCTCTCAACGCGCGCACGCGGTCGTCTCTGTCTGCTCTGGCTGTTCTGAACGCGTCTGGCTCGTAGCGCCGCGCGACCCCCGACCTGACGAGCCGCGACCAGCCAGCCGGAGCGAGCGGCTGAGCGAACGTACATATCTCGTGTGAAAGTTCCGCTCTCGTGTGAGCGGGAATGAAAACGTGCGCAGCACGTGCTGTATGTGAAGCGGCAAATGTTTACGCCGACGATCGCGACGTGTCTGTCGGTGCATCATCGCGCGCTCTGATGGCTGGAGGCTGGAGGCTGGAGGCTGGAGGCTGGAGGAGAGGGACACTGCTCGTGCACTGCTCTTATCTGGATAAAATTGTGTAAACGAAGATGCAGATAAAATTCCGGCAAATTCTGGCCTCTCTTTATCTGGTCCACGCGAGTACCCAGAGCAAAAAATTGTTGTCGGCCATCCTCATGAAGCATAAGGCCCCGATAAGGAGCCTGAAAGTAGGATGCCCCAAAAAGGGATGCCTCATTATTACCACATCAGGCCCCAAGATGGATCTTTTAGGGATACCTTAAATTTTACGAAATAACGCTTCACTATGGAAAACTGATGTAGGCCTTAGAAGGATCTTTTAAGGGTGCTTTACATATACAAAATTAAGTTTTGTTATAAAAAATTAATAAGATCTGAAGCGTGTAATAAAATAGTTTAGTGTTGTTTTAGTAGGTACGCTCTATATGGCTTTTTTGAAGATTTTTTAATTATATCGCAATTAAAAACAAATTTTATTATTAGTTTTATTAGTTGCCATATTCATTAGTCTCTTCCAAAGATTGTTCTAGTATTGTCTTCGTTTTCAAATGCAGTAAACTTTAATGAAAACAGTAGCAGGATTTTTATGTTTAAAGAATGCTTTATTGTAAAATACGCTACATTTTTAAAATAAAAAATTCTTGTATACTAACAAAGTTATAAAAAAATAAAGAAATTATAGTCTAAACTTCTTGGAATGAAAAGAACGAATATTTTCACTCAAGCAATAATAAAAATATTTCCTTACAAGGTTGCCTCATAATATTGCCTTATAAGGACCCGTTAACGTTTGTTACACATCTTGTAAGGCTTTATTTGTCTTTCGTATCTGTATTAGGGCTCGATTAATGTTAGGGAAAAATAATCAGGCCCTCGTTCAGAGCCCTGTTAATTTTCCTACTCGGGACGTATCGTCTCCATCTGCATCTTAAATTGAGGAAAGTGTTATCTTTATGAGATTATCCAAAATGACGTTCGCGGATGATGCAGTCTACAGTGCTGTAAAATGCGGAAACATTTGTCTGCGTCGGGATTGATCTAGACAAAAATGCCAAGAGGAATTTACCTATTTTACCTTACTTTTATGTAGCTGATTCGTGAAAATCGTCTGAGCGCAACACTGCCCTCGCGGAGGCAACGATCGGACAAGCTCCGCGGATTTGCTCTCGGCTTCGCGTGGAAGCCGCGAGGGAATCAACGGTGATTCAACAAACGGGACTCGTAGCGCGTCTGATGAAGCGGTCTGTTTTTCTTCTCTCGTGTCGCTTGATTCCCGATGACAATAACGAGACAAACATATCACGTATCCGGCCAGAAGGCGCGAGAGCTTCATTGACGAAGGACAGCTCCCTCGGGTCGGAGCTTGCCGGAGTTGACTTTTCCTTCGGCTGGAAATCCCGCGAGTGTGAACGGAACAGTAGGAGCACGTCGCGCCGGGGCTTTCCTGGCTCGCTGGTGCGTTGTCCTCCGAGTAGCTTCCCTCGTCTATCGAGAAGTAAATTCTTGGCCGACCGCCAAGCGTCGAGCGGAACGTGGAAGCGGTCCGCGACGTCTCGTCTCGCTGGAGAATGTCGGGATTCTTCCACTCGGATCTCGAACAGGGCGTGGCGTAGCGGGGCTATTCTCGCCGACTTTATTAATTATCGCGCATTTTGTGATGCGTCGCGAGGCACGTAAACGCCCGAGATTACGCCGCTCGGGCCAATTACAGACTCGTTACTTGGGATGCTTATGACCTGTCGTCCGGGAGATATTTCTGGTATCGATGTATACGACTGTTCTAACACACACATGTTCCTCGTCGCCCGAGTGCAATGCCTTCCTGAAGACCCAGATAGCCCGGGTCTTCCTTTTTTATCTGTGATCCCTCCTGAGAGGAATCCCGTCCCTTTCATACCGATCTGTCAACTCATCATTACCTCAGCGTGAACGAACGGACCGCGCCGATTATCCGGCTTGGCTATTCTTGCGGATGAAGTTACTCAAAGGAGCCGCAAAGCTCAGGAATTTCGCCCGGAAGATCCCAGCTTCTGCGGCTCGAACGAAAATTCATTGCAACACAAATTTCCACAAGTCACGGGGAGGAAGACAAGAGGGAGAGACTTGACTCAACCGCGCCTCAGCGTCGAGGCGAAAATCCGGGCAACGGGCAACCGCGGCACCGCGTCTATCTTTTAACACTTTGCCGCTCGGTAGCCTGGCAGTACGCTTTCTACCGGCAGATAAAGTGCTGATCTCGAGCGAACGTTTACATCTCAGCCTGATTCTCGCGTAGCCGGCTCGGACTATAAAAGCCGGCCGACGAAACGGCTCGTTCAACGCTCTTCTAATCAGCGTCGAGCGCGTCGCCGGCTGATTCTCGAGTTTCGCCCACGGTGCGTCGTCGCGAGCCGCGAATCAATGCCGATTCGTCGCGTTTTCCGCGCGGAAAAACCTCCCTTCGGCAGCGACGAAGGGACCGCAAGCAGGCAGGCAGGCAGGCAGGCAGGCAGGCAGGCAGGCAGGCAGGCAGCGCGGGGGCTCGTAAATTCGCGGCTGCTTCTTCACACGGCAGCGAGCAGCGAGAGCTTGGCATCGCGATCTTATCTATGGGCGTTACACGCAATGGCTGGTGAACGGCCAACAATACGCACACGCACACGCATGTGCGGCGTTTACGAGGCCCGCTTTATCAGCCGACAATGCTGCCGTAAACAGCGCGGCGCATCGCGCGTGATCGCATCCGCATCGACGCGCGTCCTCCGGCGAGCGACGCGCCGCGCCGCGCCGCGCCGCGACGACTGCCGGATCAATCTCCCGAGTCTTCGCGTAGGGTAAGTCCCGAATGGATGGGCATGGTTTTTTTAATTGGAAATAACACATCTATACGTTATTGCAATCACACTCACTAGAGGATAATTTTTTTAAGATACAGAACTTCTGTGAAAAAAAAGAAATTCACAGGACGCCAATAATAACGATATTAAAATATCCTGTGAGGGCGGGAATAGATGGTCAGATGTGTCCGGATTAGATGGTCATATGTGAAGGGATAGTTAGGCATGCCTATAATAACGTAGGAATTTGTTTATCAATATTTATTTTTTTAGTATTTTGTATCCTTTCATCAGTTATTAACCTTTTTATTAATCTTTTTATTAAATATTACTGAAATAAAACATTTCCACAAGTTTCTTATAGAAACCAAGGGCAATATTGGAGAGAAGGTTGAAAAGTGGCAACACGGAAAAAGGCCGTATGGGAGAAAAGATTGTTTGTTAAAGAGAGAAGAGAGAAAGAAAGCTATTCGGCATCTTTAAACGAAACAGGAAACTGTTTAAAATGTAAACTGAAGTTTTTAATGTTAGGTACTCGGAGAAAAATGATAGTCGTATAGATATTGGATCGACATCCTTTATGCGTCTAAAGCATCTAGAAAACGTCGATCCGATGTCCATTGCTTGCTATTTCTCGCTGAGTAAGCTGCCCATCTAACCTTGATAAAAATGAGCCATCTGTCCCGTTTAGAGAGTTTGTGTAAAGATGCGTATATAGTGTTGCCAGATGGCGTTGATTTCCGGGATTGTCCCGGAATTTTTTGAAGTTTGTCCCGTGTCCCGCAATTTAAGTCTTTTGTCCCGGAAAATCAGAATTTCAAGAAAATTATAATCATAATATTCATGTTTTTAACTAGAGAGGTACTAGAGAGAAATATGAGAGTAATCATTGGGATTTATAAAGTCGAAAAATTTGACGTGCGACCTGAGAAACCATTCGTACAGTGAAAAAAAAAGAGTCAATCGTACTTTTCTCTGCTGGCTCTAATTCACACATTTCTTCGTTGCAAGTAAGCAACGACATCTCTTAACCGTCTTATCTTCTATCTGTCAAATTTAACCAAAACTAACAATCTACTTTTCAACCTAAAAAATATCCCAGAAATAGTCATTTTGCATCTAACTCTATGCGTATACCGCGTGAAACGTAGTCTTCGAGTAGTCTTCGTGAAACGAATTTCGAGGTTAAGTACGCAAATAAGATGTTTGTTTAGTCGTTTAACCCTTTAACGCCTACTGGTAACTATAGTTAGCAGAAACGCATTTAAGAATCCATAACTTAGTCAAAAAAGGAGATATTTTCGTTTTCTTTGCGCCATTGTAAAGGTGAATTCTTCTTCTAAAAATGGTATATAGATTGTACGTAGATTCGGTTTAGTCTGTTTTTAGCTCAGTTCTAATGATAACATATTTTGTCAAATTCCAAGTAGGCATAGTTAGCATCTGTCACTGACATCTAGAAGTGCACTATAAATGAATAGATTGGTATCTGTTATAATTTTATATATTTGGAAGCTTTCTCAGATGCAAAATGTGAAATTAAAAGAATACAGACATTCAAAATGGCGAATCCAATATGGTGGACAGGAAAATCAAGAAATCAACCTATTTTCGTGAAACTTGGTGACCTACAGCTTTTTATGCGGCGAAAACTGAAGGGACGATTGACTATCTAAATGGTAATCTATAAGATATTCTTCTGAAATAGTAAGCTTCACGCTCTGAATGATAAACTTCACTCACAGATATAAAGTAAATTTTCAAGCCAAAAATGTCAAGCTGACTATCAGAGTTATGTCGTATAGATTACTCTTCATTTTTCTCTGTATAGGTTGCTCATTTCGTGTATGCTTTTAGGATCCAAGTCATATTTACCAATAAACAAAAAACGAACGATGAAAAAAACCAATATAAAATTCTGATATTTGTTTTTGTTACCGCTACTTATAGTCTCAGTTCAAAAAAACTCAAATTTTATTCTTAAAACACTTATGAAAAAGTCGGGCGTTAAAGGGTTAAGCCCAGCTCTAACACAGTTGTAACTCAGAATGAACCGTATTCGCGAGGTATTTTTCCGACGTGTGAAACATTTTGGAGGTTAATAGGAACATCGAACATTTATTTACTCACAGTGCTTTTGTGCATCAGGAGGAGACGCACCTATTCGTACATCCAACTTACAACTGACCAATCAGCGCTGACGCCTGGCATATATTAACAAAATTATAACAATTGTCCCCATCTGTCCCCTATACCCATCTATCCCAGACTTACCCTAAATATCCGCGACGCGACGGCGACGGAACGGGCCGACAAATCGAACACTCGTGACAACAGTGAGATCCCTATCGTAGAAGAAGATGAAGAAGAAGAAGAAGAAGAGGAGCCAACATTCGCGGCCCTCCGATTTTTTCTCGTCTGGAGGAACCGAATTGGGATAGCGTGTCCCTCCGGTCCTCTTTAATTGAATCAGATATCGGTATCTCGGGGGAAGAAGGCTGGTCGTTTGGTCCTCCGGTGTTTTTCGTTTACAGCGCATCTTCAGGAACCGAACTGGAATGGCGCGCCCCGCCTGCTCTCTTAATTGCATCAGATACGCGTGCCTCGGAAGAAGAGGGTCGACGTTCTCGGTCTCGCCCTTCGTTGTCCCACTTGGTTTATATCGTTTTTGGCATTGAAATTGCGGCACAGTGTACATCCCACCTCGTCCCCTTGATTAAATTCCTAGGAGCCGTGAGCGACGCTCGACGACTCGAGGAATCTTTCGAGCTCGGATGCGTGGATTCCTTCCTTCGTTCTCCGAGCCGTGAGGAATCGCGGAGCTCAGCAGGATCTAAGAGTTTCTACGACCTCGCGAGTCCTCGCCGAGGAATTAGCTGGCTGACGTAATTCACGCGTCTCTCCCCGCGGATTCTAAGACACGCACGAACCGAAAATCCCCGACTGCGTAGACGCAGTTCCGAGAACACATCGAGGGCACATCGGGTCTGGGAAAGCCGAGAGCGACAGGCTCGTCACCCTCGGGCTGAATTACGTCCGTTATCTGTGCGTGACGTTCGCGCTCGATAAATCCGCAGCACGACACGATGAATGTCGATCCGCAACGCCTCCTCGTGGAGGCCTCGGCTGCAGGCCGCGCGATCGCCGACAGTCGACTCCGATAAAGCCGAGCCCGACCGAAAAAGCAATCAGCGCCAGTGGCTCGTAACTCGCGATTGCGTCACGTTGCGGTATTCAAGAGATCGACCTTGCGAGCCTGCTAATCGCAATCGCATTGTCGAGAGCGGATCCCGGCTGCTCCGTCGACTTCCTCCGCGGCGTTCTCGCGCTCTCGCGAGTTGCGATAACGCGACTTTGTCGTGTCGTGACTCTACCCGAATAGAAAATAATTAATAGGGCTCTGGTAAAGATCTGATTATTTTTCTCTAATATTAATCAGGCCTTAATAGGGACAGAAAGACAAGGGCCCTATAAGATGTGTAACAAATGGTTCAATGGGCCTTTATAAGGCAATATTAATATTAATATTAATATTAATAGGACCTTATAAGTATTATTTATATAATAAGTAATATTTTTATTATTGCTTGCGTAAAAATATTCGTTCTTTTCATTCCAAGGAATTTAGACTGTAATTTTTTTATTTGTTTATAATCTTGTTAGTATATAACGAGAATTTTTTATCTTAAAAATACAGCATACTTTACAATAAAATATAGCATTTTTTGCACGTAAAAATCCTGTTACTGTTTTTATTAAAGTTTGCTGCATTTCAAAACAAAAGCAATACTAGAAAAAGCCTCGAAAGAGTCTGATAAATGTGGCAACTAATAATACTAGTAAAATTTGTTTTTAATTGCGGTATGATCAAAAAATCTTTAAAAGAACTAGATAGAACGTACCTACTAAAACAGTACTAAACTATGACAATTTTATTACACGCTTCAAATCTTATTAATTTTCTATAACAAAACTTGATTTTGTATATCTAAAACGTCCTCTCTCAAAAAATCCTTCTAAGACCCACAGTTTTCCATGTTAAAGTATTATTTCGTAAAATCTAAAGCGTCCCTAAAAAAAACCCCCTTCTAAGGCTTCCCTTGTATCGAAGCCTTATTTATTAAATCTAATTCCTAATAAATTCTTCCAAAGTCCTCATCAGTTTTCCTTATCAAAGCCTTCTCTCGTAAAATCTAAGGTATCCCTAACGGGATCCATCTCGGGGCCTTATGCTTCATAAGGATGGCCCTAACGATTTTCTACTCAATTAACGCAATTAAGGAGGGGCGGAGGGAAATCCGAACGATTCTTTCCCGCCTCGACTCAAATCCCAGTTCGCAGCAGGAGACGCGCGCAGATGTCCGTGCGTAAATGATCCTTTATTATTTTTCGCGTTGCAAAGTCAAGCTCGCAGCGCGGTATGAATGTATGAAGAAGAGTGACCTATACGCGCGCGCATCTGCGCCTCCTGGCTCACGCTGGCCCAATTAGCGGGCGAGGCGAGCAGAAGAGGAGCGAGATTTCTCCGGCGCGCTGATTTCCATCGATCGCTCGAAATCCCAACTGGAACTGGAGCGGCCAAGGTGCCGTGAACAAAAGTGCCCCGAATCCCGGCATTTTTCACGACGTCTCACGAATCTGCCGCGCCGGCTGCGTGTCTGACGCGCAATTAGTCACGCCTCGCGTGTAAACTAACGAGAAAACGCGCGGCTATCACACGGCTTATTCACCGCGCGATCCGTCGCGTCGTCGTCCACGTGGGCGGCCGATGGAACCCTCACGTCGTCGATCGGCTCGGAAACCTTCGACCGGACGAGGGCGCGAGTCTCGCTCTTTGACACGAGCCGTGTCGTCGCACGAGCGAGAGTTGGCATTGCGGCGGTGGCGGCGATCGGGCGACCCCCGACGAAAAAGAATGACAATCGTCGAGGGCTGCTCGACCGGGTGTCGATAATGAGTCCGACTGCACGGCGAGGCGCAATGCTCGAAAAGGCGTCCCGGGATCGGATCGCCTTCACGACGGGTGTGTCTTTGGGGCGATCGCGATCGCGATCGCGGACTCGCTTTCACTCGCCCGCTCCTGCGAGAGCGCGCAGCCTCGTTTCACGATCATTAATAACCGGCGACTCGCGTCGCGGCGCGATTGTTAGCGCTCGAATATCGCGGCGAAAGGGTTGACGGCGAGGAGGAGGAGGAGGAGGGGGCCGGGGCGGGCGGAAGCTCCTTTCTTTTCTCTCTCCCTCTTTCTGTCGGTCCCTGTCGCGTTCTCTCGCTCTCTTCTCTAATAGCGCTCGATTTCGTCCTGGCGCGTTTCGATTTCGAATCGAGTTCTCTCTTTGTGTGTCGCCTCCTCGGGTCACTCGAGCGCGCACAAAGGATATACGTTTCTCCCGACTGCAGCGGCCCGATGCGACCGCTGCAGCTGCGAGGCCACGGGGGTGGAAGGGTACAGTCGCGAAAGAGAGAGGAGGCGGGAGGGGAGGCACTTGATCGCAGCTCTAATTAGCCAGTCGCCGGCGAACGGAGCGGAATAATTTCGTAGCCGCGGCGGACTCCTGATCGCTGGACGATTTCAACGGTACCAGGGCCTGCTCCTGGACGATCCGATAGCATCCCTGGTCGTGCGTATTCCGTGCGAACACGCGGATCCTGCAGATCGTTTTCGTCGCATCTCTAATTCGGCGTCGATGTCTCCCGGAAAGAGACGCAATGCCCGCTCTTGAAGCGTGAGAGCTTCGAAGTCTGGAGTCATTCTTGCAGCGTTTCTTTCGGCGACCCGCCACTTTATTATGGGCTTTTTACGATCGATCATTAGGCAGGGAGAGAGACAGGAACACGACTCGCTGGGGGCCGCCGAAATTCTCCGGCGTGGAGTTTCCGTGGCGTATCTTCATGCCGCCGCCGCGCCGTAAACCGGGAATTAATTAGCAGGTAGCACACCGGCTGCGAGCACCCGGGGATTTTTATGAGCCCCGTAAAAAGCCGATTCGGGGGTCTCCTCGCGCGCGATCGTCCTTTCTCCTCTCTTCTCCTCTCCTCTCCTCTCCTCTCGTCTCGTCTCGTCGCGAGAGACACGATTTGTCCATATTGCCAACGGCGAAGTAACTTTAATACGCCTGATTTTACGGAGTTTTCCAGGAGAGACTCTTACTCAAGTCCTGTGCCACGGGACATCGTCCGAATTGGCGACATCAGGGGCGAGAAAATCCATTAGAAAAGTTGCCGCGAATTGCGTCGAAATAAAATGACACCTGCGATCGACTGAGCGCGTTTCTAAAATGCCGCGGAAACTTTCTCTCCTCTTGCTGCGACAATCAATAACTGTAAATTTCACGATGTGCTCCTCCTCTCTTCACGATTGCCAGTGTCATTTTATATCTTTGCACGTCCTTTTTCCCTCGACTAGGAGGAACTTTTAACACGTATTTCCTCGCTTCTGACGTCGTCATTCAAAGTGGCCTTCGGCGAGGCCTCAAGAGTAACAGGCAATGAGTAATGTAATTATGTAACTGCGTGTGGAAATATGTGTATATTGTGTAAAAACTAATAATAGAAACTTTCTCCTTTCGGGAGGGGAAATTCCAATACATACACACACACACACACACACATACACAGGCAGCAGTTTATCCTTGAGGGCCATCGCGCAGTCGACGGGGATTCGAAATAAAGCGCGCTTAAGTCGTTGTTGCTATTAATCTCGACTGCACGCGCAACGAGATGCTAATTTATCCGCGAGGATAACTCGTCCCGACGACGCGTACGGCACGAGCACCCTCGTCCAGCGCTCGTCCTTAGGTAATTTTCCATGTGCGCAGCCCGTTCCATAACGCCTCGCTCATACCGCCTCCTCCTCGCGTCCTCCTCTCACGCGCGCGGCCCGGAATTGCTCCAATTCAGCCGGGCGTTTACTCTCCCGAATATCTTTATTTTCCGCGCACGGCGCGTCGTAAAAAGGGCGGGACGTACGCATTAAGGTTTTACAGCTGAACCTGCGACGGCGGTTCACCACGACTGGTGAACGCGCAACCACCGATGGGAGAAACCGCGTTCTCGCAAAGTCATCGTGGTCGTAACGAGCCGTCGGGCGAAAATACGCGATACATTGTGGACCGGCCGCGATGTATTCAATCACTCGCTTGCACGCTTATCGCCGAAAAACGAGCTCCGACGACGAGCGCAAGCTCTCGAGATTGTCGCCGGTCGAATTACCGGGTGTCCGAAGCAGATCGTGTCGTCTCCTTAAGGGGAGAATTATATGCGGAGCAGGCTGCTTTCAAGGCTATTTTTACGAATTTTTTTAACAGAAACGGTAAGATCAGTGAACTTGAAATTCTCACAATGTATTCATTAATGTTCAAAGTATAAAATAAATTTTACTGAATCACAATAACCGATCCAACTTGTAATTATAGATAAAAATGCAATCATTGGTTTGCGAGCTCTGTGTTTGCTATCGACATAATTCCGAACCTCTCACTACTCTGAAACGAAAAAAATGAGAAAGATTTTTAAAATATTGCCACTATCATATATAGCCACTATCAAAATATAGCCCATATCAAAATGAAGGCAGTGAAGCCAAGTTTGGAAAAATAATGACTGTACAAAAAAAAAAGTATCGAAAATGGAACTTTTTTTCAACTTGTAATTATGTTTAGAAAAAATGAATAAAATAAAATATAACTGTGTTCAAGGAAGGGGCGAGAATTACATGTCTACTGTATATTGTGTAAAAATTTCAAGTTGTTCGGTTCAGTAGTTTTTGCGTAATAGTGTCGACAATTTAAGAAAATGGTATTTCCAGATAAACGCGTTTAAAGTTTGTTGTGTACTTCCCACATAGATATAGTAACAAATTTATTTTATATTTTGAACACTAACGAATATGCTGCAAAAATTTCAAATTCATTGATCCTACCGTTTCTGTTAAAAAAATTCGTAAAAATAGCCTTGAAAATGGCTTGCTCCGCAGGTAATTCCCCCCTTAAAACGACATAAACGTGCATTTCGTTTGTCTGTATTTTTTCCCATCTGCATCTCAAAATAACGATGCATTTTGCAAAAGGCGTCTATTGTCGCTTGTATCCGTACGAGGCGATAGTAAATCTACGAGAAAGGATATTCCCTGCGCTTCTCTGACAGGGTCGCCGTGAAATATTTTTCGAATAAATAGCGGGAAATGTCCTCGGGGAGCTTGTCAGCAGAGAAGGGCAATCCTGCCGGGAGAAAAGTTCACTATCAGAAGCCAGAACGGTGAATTCGAGAGCACCTTGTATATGTGCGTCTAGAGGAACCCTTCCCTCGAGAATGCGCGCGCGTAATCCGAGACTCTTGTGCGAGGCAACCATTTAAACCGCTGACCGTAAACAGAGAAGCCGACGGAGAGCCTTCAGGAGGCACCGTGGGTTCTTGTAAGGGCGTTAATTACGGGGCTGCTTTCGGTTTCTTCTCCCCCGGCCGATTTCCGTTGCCGGAAACGGACCGCCTCTCGCCGGTGCAAAGGAGTAACGAACAACGAGCGGACGTCGAGTGCGGCGCGACCATTTAACTCTCGGCCGAAGTGGAGCAAAATATAACTCGTGTTTCCTCTCTCTCTCTCTCTCTCTCTCTCTCTCTCTCTCTCTCTCTCTCTCTCTTCGTGCTTGAGAACTGTCGTCGCTAACTAGCTGGAACTCGCGAATATTCCTAGGCACGCTTACGTAGAAACGAAGACACTTAACGGGACGGCGCTTCGGAGAAATCCGCGACGATAAAGTGCGCTGGATCTTCAGCAACGCAATCACTGACGGGCGTGATTGATTCCCTCGGCGATTTGAAGAAAATCTCCCAGCGCGTCCACTCCTGCGTTTCATCAATCCTATGCAAAATTATTCCAAAGAGAACGAGAGAGAGAGAGAGAGAGAGAGAAGGGAAATTCTTCTCTCCCGCAAAAAATTACATTCCAGAAAGAATAGATTTTCTCTCTTCGTGTATGAGAAACCACGTCGAGGTAAATTTTTCTCCTCTACGTAAAATTACCCCGACGCGTGCGATGTGAAGAGGGGGCGTTCTTCTCTTTTCCAGAAAATTATTTCAGGAAGAATTCTCTTTTCGTTTTCCTCTCTCCTCAATCGCTCCGCGCGAGCGGGGATTTATCTCTCGCGAATGTTACTTCCAGATGTGCATTTTTTTCACGACTCGCGAAATGACGGTGCTCGCTTTTGCGAAATTAACTGTAACTTTGCGCGACCGAACGTACGAGGGGGGAGCGAGGGGGCAGAGGAGGGAGAAAGAGAACCAGTCGAAAGAACGTATCGCATTACTCGCTCAATGACAGAGTCGGTGGGAACTACTGAAACGCGGACTGTGTAATCATCGGCGCAACGTGCTTCTCGGCTTACTTGGCCGCGCGCGGCCGAATTACCGGGTGTGCTCGAAACACGACACGCCAATTACCATTGCTGCCGTGCAAGCACGCACTCACGTGAGTTATTTCGGTTCTGTTTCAGACACATCGTACGAGAAAGCCTGCCGAAGGGGTAGCGCGCCCGCCACCCCTGTGCTCGGCGCGCGACCCTTGGATGTCACCCCGAATAGGATCGTCGTAAGTAAACTTCATTATCCGCGCGCGCTAATTCGTTAACGCGTAATCGGATATTTCGCTCGTGTGTCGCGTCACGATAATTCCCGGCTCTATTTCCGCCGTGTGTATGTGTGTGCGAACGCGATGTGACACTTTATTAGCGTTATTGCGCGAATCGTAATTAAGCGGCAGATCCGCCGCGGCGACCATCCAAAAAAAAAGTAATTTCAGAACAAGTGAAATCACTTAAATTTTAGAAGATTTTATTCTTATTTACGGCCTCAAGAGAAGGTCCTCTGAGATTAAGAGGAAAATATTATAAACACATTATTCTTAAAGTTAGAAGGATTATATGTTATATCTGTAAATCTTATTGACTTTAATATAAATTTCTTCTTATATACAGATTATTTAATCTTTATTTTTTAAGAGGATTATTATTTATTCTTACTGTACTTTATTCTTACTGATTATACTATGATATTACTATTTATACTGATTATACTAGTTAATTTGAAAAAATTATTATAATAGCACAAAGTAATGTACATATTGATGTATTTCTAGCTCCGGTTCTACAATAATAAGTAGGCACAACTGAAATAAGATCATCATAACAAATAAATTTTTAATCAGTTTTGTTCAGATAGACTTCATAGCTACAAAGATGTTTATCATAACCAATTGTATGAAACATAATTAAAAGAAAGAATATATTATTCAACTTCATGCGATAGATTATAAACTGTATTTGACCAAATATAGGTAAATTATCTTCGTTATATGTTACAACAACACACGTACCTTTTTTTAAAAAACATTCTAAATATTCAGACCCGTATGGTTATTTTTCCGTTCATGTCTGAAGGTAGAACATGACTGAGCAAAAGAAGCCGGCATTCAAATCAACGTATTCCTCTTCATGTAAGAGGAAAATTAATGGATATGAGAGGGAATTCTCTTGAAATAAGAGGAGAACAGTTGGAATAATATCTAACAAATTTTAAATGAATGGTTCACTTTAGTCGCTTTACCGAAAGAGAAATCCTTTTCCCGTAAAAGGCTTCGCTTAGAATAGAATGAGAGACTATGGGAAAAATCATTTTACGAATAGAATATTTTTTTTGGATGAGCGCACTTGATCGCGAGATCCTTCGGATCGTGTTGTACACAGGGTGTGTCTGTCAGGTACAAAAATCCTAAACATCCTGGAAGATTTTATCCTTCCACGCACCTTCCCTCTTAATGGAAAAAAA
This sequence comes from Harpegnathos saltator, assembly GCF_003227715.2. Classification (NCBI taxonomy): domain Eukaryota; kingdom Metazoa; phylum Arthropoda; class Insecta; order Hymenoptera; family Formicidae; genus Harpegnathos; species Harpegnathos saltator. Next base: position 783,112 of record NW_020230198.1, read on the forward strand.
AAAAAGAAACAGCGAGTGCGTCGGGCGTGAAATGTAGAACTTTCGACCAGACACACGCTCATCTTCACGCTCATCGTAAATTTCCACTTGTCCACCCCGAAGTAGCTGAAGATATCCCCGATGGGAAAAATTTCCCCGTGCGATTCGAGGTAATGCGAAGCTGCAGGCGGGGGGGGGGAAGGGGGGGAGACTTTGTACAAACGGCGATCGGCGCATGATCGATTCCACCTGCCGACACGACAAAATACCTCCGAGATCTCAGCGAGTTCCTCCGATCGCTTCGCGCGGAACTTTTCCCGCGGAATCGCAAAAAGAGGAAGAGAGCGAAAGAGGAACGCTAATAATCCGCTCGTGTACTTTCGTGCCGCTTCTCGCGCATGCGCGCGGCTTAAGCGCTCGGCCTAACCCGAGGTGCATGCATACATCACGCCATTGACGGCTCATGAATGGGAATCGATTTTCCGGGACGAAGGACTTCCTGGGGATAGCAGAGAATGCAGCTTGCTCGTCGGCCAACTTAATGCCCGGCGCGTTGAATATTCACGAGATTCCGCCGGGCGGGCCCCAAAATACTCGCGCGGCCATCAATTCGCGCGCACGATACGTGTAATTGGTCGTTCACGCGCGCGCATCCCGAGACGACGACGACGACAACGATGACGACGACGACGACGGCGACGAGTTCAGCGATCTCATTTTCCACGGCGCTAACTCGACGTTAACCGATCCGGCTATATTTAACGTCGCGCGCCGCGACGCGGGCCGCGCTCGCGTCTCTCCCGGACAATTTCACGTTCATTTAATTTTATCGGACCAGGAGGAGGGGGGGCCGCAGGGCTGAATTTACCGTCCGATTACATCGGTCCGACGATCGACGCGACGATGAAGGCGTCACGAGTTTTCCCATTCCACGACAATCGGCCGCGCGCGAGATCTCGCGGTTGAGCGCGCGTTTACGGCTCGTCCTCGCGTGATCCTCGAGAAGGAGAGAGAGAGAGAGCCGCGGCGGTCGCGTGTCGCGAGCTCTCTCTTCTCCGCCGAAGAGTGCATCAGCCTCGCAGATTAGATCTCGTTTAGCGCGCGCGAGCTCGCTGTCGGAGATTTACCGGCGTTTCGACGTTTCTCGCGGCGACGCGCCGCGATTAATACCGTAGCCGTGTCGGATGCGTTCTCGGCGGCCTGATACCGCCCTTGAAGAAGGTGCACCGCGATACCACCGACCTCTCGACCTCCCGCTAACGGAACGACGCGCCGTCGTCGCTCTTCGTCGTCGTCATCGTCCCGCTCCTCGAGCGACATTCGTGACCTCGCGCGACCTGGCACGGGCCGTTTCCGGCCTTTTCCCCGCTCGAGGTGTGCCAGAAATGCCCCCTACCCCCTCCCCCGTGGCCATTCACGCTTTGCTCGCCACTCACGGAAGCGGGACTTGCTTCTTCCGATCACGTAGCCCACGAATCTTCCGGCGTCGGCTCACTCGGCGAGGCGTTAACTGCCTCGACTATCTCTCATCTCCGCCGCGGGAGAGTAACGCGGCATTTTCGTATCTCGAGAGAGCGTCCTTCCCCGCACTTCGCGCATCCTTGGGGTCGGGTTCCTCGGGAACACCTTTCGAGGCTGCGCACCTTTCGAGGCAGATGCGCGCGCGGCGAGCCGAGAGAGAGAGAGAGAGAGAGAGCCGCGCGCGCGACACATTGTCCGGGAAAACGCGCGCGATATCGCGCGGGATTCCCCTCGTAAACGCAGATTTATCCGTATTATCGGCGCGCGCGAGCCGCTCCGCGCTCGTGCGAAGGCAACGCGGAAAATATCGATCGGACTTTGGTGCCCGCGCGAGCAGGTGTTCTCAATTCTCACGTGCGCGGCAGCCTCGATCCTCGAGCGAGCGTCTTCCCGCGGAGAGTTTTCCCGCGGCGGAAGACTCTCCCGCGCGCTTCTTCCTCCGCGCGCTCGTCCTTCCGCGGCAGGATATCTCGCTCGAAGCCACGCGACGCTCGAGGATAACTGTAAACTGCTAAACGAACAAATAAGTACGACGGCGTGTCTCGCGCGGCCGAGCGGACGAGGCCGTCGTTGTTTTGTCGTTAATGGCGGCGACGGCGATTCCGCAGGAGAGGGAGAATCCTGTCCGTCCGTCCTGGGACTGTCGCGAGACGGCCCCGCTCGTAACGCTAAATTTCCGCGGCGTATGAGCCGCGATACGTCGCGCATCTTATTGTTGGCCGATCGCATAAACACGTCGGATTTATACTCGCGGTCGATTCTGGAAACGCCTCGGAAGACGGCGAGGACGCGAGAGGAAGCGAGGACAGGAGAAAGATGACGGGATATTTTTTCGGGGGGCGGGCGAGGGGGGGGCTAGAACGTCGTCGCGCGCGCGCGTTTTTACGGCGCTCGGCGGTTTACGCATCCAGGCCGTTCGTCGACGTCGTCGACGATCGAAAGGGGTCCGTGGCTCGAAGGGTTTTCGAGGAACAAAAGGAAGAACGGACTGGTTTCGGGGGGCGAACCGTGACAAGCACGTCGTTTCCGGTGAAGCTACGTCGCGGCGGCCACCGCGCTCGCGAGACGAATTATTCCCTCTCGCGAGATCTCGATCGCGCCGATGCCCGATGAGACGAAAAAGCGCCGGCGAGTGTCGATGAGAAGAAGCCCCCTCGTTGAGATTCCTAGTCAGTCCTTCGCCCCCCCCCCCTCCGCTCGGAAGTCTCCCCCCTCTTGATATGCGTCGGCGATATCGATGCTTCCTCTTTGGAAATTAGCGGAGCAAAGCGACACGCTTCGCTCGGACGTCGGATTGAACCCGATCGAACCCCGTCGCAAGGTCGCAGGGAGGGCAACCCCCCGCGCTAATATCTTCAATGCGTCCGACGTCTCGCAGAGGATTTTTTGCGCGGAACGCTTTCTTTTTTCCTTTCTTGCACATCCGAACGGAGCCGCGCTGGGGACCGTCGACGTGGGTAGTCGGTGGCGGAGATCGGCGGAGCGTAGCGTAACGACGGGCGAACTTACGCGCGCGTTACGCGCAACAAAGGAAAACGTTCGGGACGTCTCGATCGACCGCTCATTCCGTACGTGCGGCACGTACCACGGACGAGAGAGAGAGAGAGAGAGAGAGAGAGAGAGAGGGGGGGGAGAGAGAGAGTGGGACCGGTTGCAGATGCAATCAGCGGACGCGCGCACCAACGACGCGCGGCAGCCTCCGAGTTTGAGAACCCCTCGTCGAAGACGTTTTTGTCCTTACCGGTGTCGGGTACGAGAAGCCCGTCCATAGATGAGGGACTCCGGGGGTAGCGGCGGGGAAAGAAGGGAGGGTGACCCGTTTTGCCTCACCTGAATGCAGGGGCAGGGTTTTCGGTCGCGGGACAAAGGTGCGCCCCAAGGATCCCTTGACTTCGGCTACCCGGATGAGCCGACATCTGCGTCAGTCGTCGGCGAGATTTTGCCGCGAAATCGCGACCGGAGAGAGATTCGCGAAGTCGAGCGCCACTCGCCGTCGGAGGAGGAGGTGCTGCTGCTGCTGCTGCTGCTGGTGTGTCATCGACGTATCGACGTCGTCGCGGTTGGAAAAGTTTGTGCGTTGAATTGAGATGAACCGCGCGAGTGCGTGTCATCCTCCCGCGGTTCTGCCTTCGATCTCATCCTTACGCCTGGCGTTGCCTTCCCCACCGGCTCTCACCTCGGCTCACCGGAACGGTCGCCGTCGCCTTCGGAGAATCGTCGGAGACGTGTAATCGTCGACGTGACCGGTGTCGCGCGATCGCGCGATTCCAATTAATGCGCTTGACAGGAGCGGCGAAGGATCCGCGCGTGAGGGGGAAGCGACGTGTGTCACATTGCGAGCGAGGAATGCAGGATTTGAATGAGCCGGCACGTACGCATCTTCTCTTCCGTCGATCGATACGAAGTTATGTAAAAACGGACGACGCGTCTCCGGAGAAGACGCCGAGGAGAGAGGCGAGAAGGATGTCTTTTAAAGTGTTTTACTAAACAACCACCGACTCATCCCAGCCGCTCGCTTTTGTCGCTCGCGACCAGTCTCGTTGTCCTCGGCCACGTGTCCTCGCGCCGGGACTCATCAGGCTGAGTCGCGAAGTCCGAGTCGCGGGCGAGAAGCGCGTCGAGAGTTTAAAGGCCCGTCCGATTTAAATTGCCCCGACGCGAGAGGAAGGTCCGGAGGGCGTGTCCTTCCCGGCCGGCAGGAAGAAGCTCGACCTTCCTTCTCCGCGGTCGTAAGGACGGCCGAGCGTACCTGAGAGCGCCCCTACGAGAATCCCGAGAATCCTTCGTCCCGGTCGCTGCAGCCAGCTGGCGCCTCGCGGCTCCGTCGAAAGTCGAATCCTTTCTCAGGAGCCGCCGGCTGGAAAGTACCTGGCGAGTACCTGCGAAATCTGGACGCGCGAATTAGACTGACGTCGGCTCGGCTTCACGTTGCGTTGGGTGTAACGAACACGTTTTACTACGCGATGATCAGGAAGAACGCGCATTTCTCGGCGACGTCCGAAGGACGCAAGGAGCGGAGTTCGCAGGATTTTCTGGAAGCGACAGGGAGCCTCCCGGTGGCATCGACGACACTCCGCAGGTCCGTTGGTGTTTAATCGCTGGGACACCTGGGCGAACGCTTGCAAGAGCGGTCGATCAGACATCGATTCAGCGGGACGATCCTGACGATGTTTACGTGTTGATCACCTGATTGACGAGCAGTCAGTCGTCGGTACGAGATGCGTCTCTGTCGCGAAAACCAGAGTTGCTGCAACGAGCGACGAGCGACGAAAGTGGACAGGAACTCGAGCGGCATACCATGAAGACCGGCGGCGTAACCGCGACAATGTAGCTCCGCATAATTGCACGTCATGAAGTGACACGCTGTGGCAAATATAGACGAATCGAGAGCGTGGCCGGCCGTCGAAAAGCGCCGAGCGTTGAGGACGACGGGTCGACTTGAAGATGCAACGAGGATGAAGAAAGTGAACGTGAAGGTGTCCCAAGAATGGCGACTCGGAAACATCGCCGTTGCGCGATATAAGAGGCGCCATCGTTGAGTGTTTTTCCCGCGGAATCTCTTGGTCAAGTTTGCGACCGGGAGCGCGAGCCGGAAGATGTGCGTGAAACCTATGGAGGAGAACGAAGACGAGAAGGTTGTCAGCATGATCTTCAACTACTTCACCGGGAGGGTAAATATCGCGAAGCGCCGCCGTCGCCGATCGAAGTACTCGCAATTCTCGCGACTCGCGGCGTCACTCGAGCAAGTGCTCGTTCTTGTGCTTCACCTCAGCGCCCAACATGAATGTCCTTCACCGTGTCCTTGAAGTCGTCGGTCCCCTTTCCTGCGACTCGCTCTGTGTACAATTTTCTGCTCGCGTCAGACCCCGCGCGCGGCACTCTCCACAACGGAGGCTCACGCTTTCTCGTTTCAGAACTTCTTCTCGAAGAGGTCGTTCCGCTCGAACCCCCTGAAGAGGACGAAGAGCGTAACGAAGCTCGAGAGACAGAAGCAACGGGGCGCAGGGCTACGGGGTTGCCGCTCGCACGAGTCTCTTCTTTGCGGCCAGGCGGTGACCTCGATGGACCTCGCGGCGGTGACGCCGCTACATCCCAGTCTCCTCGGCAGGCCGCACTGCTTCCAGGTCACGCCAAGCACCGGCGGGCCCAAGTATTTCAGCTGCAGAACCGCTCACGAACGGGACCAGTGGTTGCACAGGTCGGTGGGACGGGACGGACGTCGCTCCGTTCGCTTTTATTCATCGTCAGCCTGCTTAACCCTTTGAAGCACGAATTTTTCTATGCAATAAAAAAGAAACTGATTATGTAAATAGGGGTTTCCTGGGTCGCTGATTACGAATCTGGAGTCAAAATTTTAAAATTCAAACTGGCGGATTCAATATGGCGACTTCAAATGGCAAACTTCGATATGATATTATGGATATATATCAAACTCGGTATATACAGGGTGCTAAATTTCAAACGTAACAGGTACAAAATCTCGAAAACTATGAAAGATATTAAAAAAGCTAAAACACGTGTTCCATGATTTCGAAGGGGAAAGAGAATAGCATTATCAGTTTTTTATTTTATATAGTTTTATATTATAAATTATATATTATATTATATGTTTTATATTATATATTATATATTATATATATTTATATAGTTTTATATTATATAGTTTTGGAGGGTCATTTTCAGGGTCAGTTGAAGGTCAACTTAATTTTCTAAAATAGAAAGCCCAATTTTTCATTATACCTTCTTTTTCTACCAATTAATTTTAACAACTTTTGTCTGAAACATTTTTTTATTTGCCTAATATTTTTTGAAATATTTAAAGAAAACTTGGTAACTTTTTCAACATTTAACTTACGATATCTCGCTAACTATCTGTCGAAAGAAAAAATAGTATTAAACTTTTCTACTTTATTCACTATCAAGAATATATTACTATAATAGTGTCCTAATTTTTGTTAATTTAATGATTTTGAAATTTCCGAAGGTCGATAAGTTAACAAAAGTTAGGGCGCTATTATAGTAATATATTCTTAATAGTAAATAAAGTAAAAAAGTCTAATATTACTTTTTCTTTCAACGAATAGTTAGCGAGATATCGTAAGTTAAATGTTGAAAAAGTTACCAAGTTTTCCTTAAATATTCCAAAAAATATTAAACAAATAAAAATATGTTTCAGACAAAAGTTGTTAAAATTAATTGGTAGAAAAAGAAAATATAATAAAAAATTGGGCTTTCTATTTAAAAAAATTAAGTTGACCTTCAACTTACCTTGAAAATGCCCTTCAAATAAAAAACTGATAATGTCATTCTCTTTCCCCTTCGAGATCATGGAACACGTGTTTTAGCTTCTTTTAATATCTTTCATAGTTTTCGAAATTTTGTACCTGTTACGTTTGAAATTTAGCACCCTGTATATGTTTTCTCGATCATAAATGACAAATACAGAGTCGAAATTAAAAAATTCAAAATAGCGGATCCAATATGGCGACTTCAAACGGCTAACTTTGATATGATATTATGGATTTTAATTTCGGAAACCTGATAACAAATTCCATGATCAGCGACCCAAAATACCTCCATGTATCTATTTCTGTCGAAATCGAAGGATTTTGAACAGTTTCCTCCACCACATTGGATCCGCCATTTTGGATTTCGAAATTCTGACCCCGGATCCGTAATCGGCGACCTCAAAAACATAAAATGAACAAGTTTCGTTGCGACCGTTTTCATAGATCACCGTTAAATGAATTTTTACTGAAAAATATATAATTTTATGCAATTTGTTTATATTTACAGAATGCTTAAATTAAAAAAAAATTGACATTTTACATTTTCAGCACGTATATCAATACTTGACATATCTTAGAAGTGAAAAAATTCGGACGAAAATATCAAAAAGATAGCTTAAATAATTAAAAATGAAGAAAGAAAAGATGGGATTGTGGGATCCCAGCATGCTTCGAAGAGTTGAGCTCAGGTCAGTCGCCGGGCAATTTGTTTTCGTCGACGGCCGAGGACGGCCGACACTGATTCCTCCTCCGAGAGAAAGAACATGGAGTAGAGTAGAGTAGAGTAGAGTAGTTTAGTTCAGTTTATTAGCCCCTCGGGATACGGCCTCTTCGGGCGCGTGCGCTAATTACATGCAAATAAGAGATACGTGAGCGAAAAGTCAGTCGAATTCTTTTCCCGCTGGAATTCAACTCGAAGGCATTCGGCAAACCTTGATTTTTATTCGTGAGTCTCCGAAACGTCTCTATTTGTGACGCGTCAGATTTTTCGTGCGCGCGATGGCGACCTTTCGCGTTGGCGATGCGACGCAAGTTCTATTTTGTTTTTCTCTCATTTGCCGCGCAGCCTGCGGAAGTCCGTCCAGCCGGACGCGGAGCAGACACGCCGAACGGACAATTCCCTGCAGATCTGGCTGCTGGAGGCGAAGGGCGTGCCCGCGAAGAAGCGATACTTTTGCGAGGTCTGCCTCGACAGCACCTTATACGCTCGGACGACTGCCAAGTTGAAGGCTGATTTGTGCTTCTGGGGCGAGCACTTTGACTTCCACCACTTGCCCTCCGTCAACACGATCCAGGTTAATCTGTACAGGGAAGCGGACAGGAAGAAGAAGAGGGACAAGAATGTTTTAATTGGTAAGCAGCTCTTCCTAGGTCGCTCATCCAAGCGATCGAAGCGCGGTATTTGCCGGTCCGTGATCAAAGTGCGAATTTCGAGTCGACCGGGAGGCGCGTAATCTGACGTGTACGCGCGTCTAATGTAACATGATCCACCTGTCACGCCTTGTCCCGTCGCAGGTTCCGTCAGCATACCAGTGCACAACGTGACGTCACGTTACTTGACGGAGAAATGGTATCCCGTGGTGGGTGACAAGGGACCCCTCAAGGAACCTCCCGCGCTAAGAGTGAAGTGTCGCTTCCAGTCGGTTGACATACTGCCGGTTCAGGTGTACCAGGAGTTTCTGGAATACTTGAAGACCGATTACGCGTCGCTCTGTGAGAAATTGGAGCCCGTTATCGGCGTGAAGGCGAAGGAGGACATCGCGACCGCCTTGGTGGCGGTGATGCAGCGGGAGAAGAAGGCGCCGCAATTCCTCGCCGACCTCGTCATGATGGACATTCATCGGATAGGTCGGTCCTCTATTACCCGCGCGACCGCTTGTCATGTATAAATACGTTGGCGCGTTCCAGCCGGGAACAATGGGTCGTTATTGCTTGCAATCGGACGATTCGATTAATTTCTAATTCGAAGACTGCCGCCGGTCGGAGGCGCTCCCTGATATACATGCGATGAATGCGACTGGGAAAGAAACAGCCGCGCGCGGTTGCAAGGAATTCCGTACATTCGAAGACATTTAATCTTCATTGTTTCACTCCTAATATGCCTAATCCCCTTCAATTCGGTTCTCATTCAATTTAATTTCCTTCACATCATTCGGTATTGTAGATCGGACAGGAAATGCCATTTGCGCTTACAATTTAATTCTTTCTTCAACTCGGACAATTCCAGATGACGAAAGACTCACGTTTCGAGGCAACTCGCTGGCCACGAAAGCGATGGAAGCCTACTTGAAATTGACCGGAGACAGATACCTGCAGGAGACACTAGGAGCCGTTGTGAGAGGCGCCGTCGAAGGCGGCGATTGCGAAGTGGACCCGCTCAAGGTCGCTTCCGTCGCCGCGTTGCACAAGCAACAGCAAAACCTGCGCAACGCGGTCGAGCTGGCATGGAGCAGGATATTGTCGAGCCACGCTCACTTCCCGCTGGAACTGCGCGAGTGCTTCCGCATCTTCCGCGAGCGCCTGGCCGATATGGGCCGCGAGGACATCGCGGATAATCTCATCTCCGCGTCGATCTTCCTGCGATTCCTCTGCCCCGCCATTCTCAGCCCGTCTCTCTTCAACATCACGCATGGTGAGTCAAAGACTCACGCGATTATCATACTCTGATCGTCGCTAAGACACGTCATTCACCGTTAACGCATATTTTCTTCGACCATTGCGCAAAAGTCGCCGCGTAGAATCAACTTCGCTCGTTTCTTACGAAGGAAAACAAATACCTGTCGTTTCAGAATATCCGAACGAGAAAGCGGCGAGAAATCTGACGCTGGTGGCGAAGACTCTCCAGACGCTCGCGAACTTCACGAGGTTCCAAGGCAAGGAGAACTTCATGGAGTTCATGAACGACCTGCTCGAGCGCGAAGCTCCGTCTATGAAGAACTTCTTGCAACTAATTAGCGTAAGAATTAACATCTCATTAACATCTCGTATTTCTCACTGCAATTACGAGCGCCTACGCTTAAGGAGAAAGAGATCGCTCGTGTACGGTCGCTCTGTGTGCGCTTGTCGAACCTTTCTCCGCGATCACACAGAATTACCAACTGAAGCGAAACGTCTCTTTCTGCCCGACACAGAGCCCACTGCCAAAGGACTCACCGGCCAATAACTCCCTCGAGTTCGACGGCTACATAGATCTGGGCAAGCAGTTGTCCCTGCTGCACGCGCTTCTACGTGAAAGCATGACCGCGATCGCGCCGAGCTCGCCGTCGATGCCGCCGTCGCGACTGCCCGAGATCCTCGACAGGATCTCGCTGGCGCTGGACCAGCCGGGTCCGAGCCCGGTGCCCGCAGCGCATCGTTACCCGAACCTGCAGAACAACATCTTCCGCTACAACGACCCGACGATCGCCAACAGCAACACGAATCTCTCCATCTCGGCGACGTCGACCCTGAGCAACCACAGCACGCTGAACGGCACGATCAGGGACAGCAACGAGGTGCTGCAGACGAGCACGTTGAGCCACAACAGTTCCCGCAGCCCGAACGTCACCAGAGCGGCGACTTTGCCGCGAAATGCTTACATGCCGACGAACGGCAAGCTGCAGCTGCAAATCACCTCGGACGACTATCCGTTCGAGCCACCCGCGTTCGTATCGCGTTCCCCAACGCCGATCACGCGGCAGCACAGACCTCTCGGGCAGAACCGCTCCGGGCCGGGTTACAGACTGACGGCCAGCGCGAGCTTGGCGAACGTCAATCACTGCCAGGCGCACCCGACGAGCCCGACGCGTTCCGAGAGTCACAGCAATCTCAAGGACTCCAACTACAACATCACGTCGCCGCAGAGCAACCAGCCGAGCAACGGCAGCGTCGTCTCGCAGCAGCAGCAGCAGCAACAGCAACAGCAGCAGCATCGACACAACATGGCGCGCTTGCAGAGCCTCGACATCCACGACCGGGAGGACAATTACAATCACAATTACAACGTCTCGAGGTCGGCCAGCCGGAACCATTGCCACAAGGAGGAGAACGCCAATCAGACGCAGCAGCGCAACTACAACAACGTCTCGAAGACCACGGTGAACGCCAACGTGGTCGTCAATCCGCCCACGAATCTCACCCTGTCGATCAATCATCAGCCCAACAACAATTACAACAACACCTCCAAGGCGAACAACGCGCCCGCCAACGGCAACCTCGACGAGCTGTCCGACCTGCTGAGATACGCGGACGACGAAGTGTCGGAGTCCAAGTCGCAGAAGGGCTCGCAGATATCCATCTCGCAGCTGAGCAACGTGGCGTCGTCCGGCTATCAGAGCTTCGCCGCGTACAGCCAGAGCTCCAGCCCGGTGGACCTCAGCAGCAACAACGCGAACCCGCATATCCTGAGCGCGGCGCCGCTGGCGTTCGCCAATCCCGTCTACCACATGGAGTCGAATCACGCGAGGACGGGCAGGAGGGACAGTAGCAGCTCTGAAGACAGAGAAGGCAGCGGCGGCGGTGGCGTCGAGAGTGTGAGGGGCGTCGACCTGAGCCCATCGCCGCCGCCGAAGAACAACGTGCGGAACCTCCAGAGGAACAGCCAGAACCAGTGGCGGCAAGGCAATCAGGCGCACCGGAACAACTCGGAGCACACGCAAGATGTCTGTTGCACGAAGCTGAGGAGGAGGCTCTCCTTGGACTCCACGAGGGACCTGTCCGACACCAGCGAGGAGGAGAACTGCACCACCAGGAGGAGCAAGTCTCGCAGTCACCGGAGCATCGATCAGGTGAGATCGTCGGGACGAAGGCAGAATCATCGCGAACTCGGTTCAGGGATACCCGGACGCGCGAGACTGACTTGTGTGAATAACAGATCTTTTTTTACAATCTTTTTTACTTCGCTCTGCGTCTACTGTGACTTGTTAACTTGCGAGACTTGATTTCCGCGACCTGCCGTCTGTCTGTCTCTCTCTCTCTCTCTCTCTCTCTCTCTTTCTCTCTTTTAACGAATACTTACCATGTTACTCTTCCCTCGACGTGTCTCAGGTAACACGACACGTCCTCCAGGGTGCGCTAAAATTGCGCCCGGTACATCCTGAACTTGGAGCTTTGGATGAATCTGGGACGTGTCGTATCATTTGGGACGTACGTTGGCTCGTTGTAACTAACACGACGCGTGTCTCTTCGTTTCCAGTACGAAGTGGACATGTATGAAGTGGAGAGGCTGCAGAATAGCGTAGATCGGCTGCGATTGCGCGCGCGATTAGGCGCCACCGAGGATGCCGATATAGACCTCGCGCCGGACACCAACATGAAGAGCATCATTTCCAGGTACTTGAGAATCCCCACGTAACTTGACTACTTATAGCCGCTAAAACCCACCGGATCTCTTTGCCTGAGTGTAAACCCTCTATACCACCGTGATCATTATTATCACTCTCTTATCTGCGTTTCTTTTTTTCTCTTTTTTTTTCACTTCGACGTCTCTCGTCATGTTCAGCCACTCGATCTTCCATGTCCTCATTTTCTCGGCTCTCGTCGTCTCGAGATTCATTCGCAAGCTCCGTAAGAGGAAAAAGAAACGAAAATCTAGAAGTCTTTCTCTCTCTCTCTCTCTCTTTCTCTCTCTCTCTCTCTCTCTCTCTCTCTCTCTCTCTCTCTCTTCTAGGACCGACGGATACGAATTGGCAGCTCTCAGATTCACAGCTAATCGCGCACTTCCAAAGTGACATGACGGTTTTACGGAGTGCGCGGGATTTCTCTTGTAGATCGTCGCGTCGATCTCGCGTCGCCGATCACGTCACTCGATCGGACGGCGCGGCGCGGCGCGACTTTGTTCAGACATTGGCCTCGAGAACGATCGGTAGAGAAGAGATACGCGGTAGTAGAGTCCCGCTACCTGGCGCGGGCTACCCGCTCTTTATTTCGCGCGTCTGTCCGGGATGAAATGTTGCGTGTTTTCTAATCGCGTGTGTACCACTTTTTCTATGTCTAACGGGACTAATGGGGAAACACACTCACCCGTATATGAACGGCTACTTTATCGAAATGATGTATGTTTAACTGATTGTGTGTTCCTGTGCATTCTATCCGCTGCATTTGGTATACTCTGGCTTGATCTGGACCTTGGTGTAAGAGTCAATCATATTTCTAAGCTTTCTTATAATTTTTACATTCTCACATCGTTTTTAGCTTCTCTCTCATCGTTATATATATATATCTATATGTATATATATATCTATATATATATATTTATCTTGCTGTCTCTCTCTTTCTCTCTTTCTTTCTCTCTCTCTCTCTCTCTCTCTCTATCTGTCTCTAACCGAGAAAACACTCTGCCGCGCGGTCGTTGTGTCTCTCCGCGAGTGTATCCGAAGTGAGGCGGGAAAGCAAGCGCGCGTCACACCTCAAAGAGCGTCCGGAGCGTTCGCGCGTTCACCGACGGTTCACCGACATCGTCGTCACGTCACGTCACGTCACGTCACATCAGCGACCCCGTCAACTCTCCACCGAATCGATTGTCGCTCATCGAACACCGACAACACGTCACAACACACTTCCCAAACACGTTCGTGCTGCACGTGGATGTTCTGTGACTCCCGAACTTGGTGAAATCACGTCATCTCTCAAGGGAGAAATGTTCGTCGCGTCCGCGCGAGTCGCCTCATCGCTCGCCTGCTTTTGACAAATGGACATTTCTTTCTTCTCTCCTTGCCTCCCCTACCCCAACCTCTTCACGCGCAACTTGAGGAAACTATGATGCAGACACCACATGGTCCCCGGACGCCTCCGCCTTCACGTCCCGTCTCTCCCAACTACAGCCGAAGTTGTGCACTAGACACACTGTCGCTTCTTGCAGCTTGATTTTGGATCTGTCGATGTTGTCTCACTGATTAATCATGCATCGTGGTGCGCTTGGCTCCTTCTTGACTTCGTCGTAGCGTCTCTCGTTCCTTGGTCTCCGTGTGAGGAAAGTGGAATTCCAAGGTCCGTCGAAGCCGAGTTAAATCACTCGCGGGCGCTTCAGTCCCTGAGGAGAACGGACCTGGATTCTCCACGTTTGAACTAAAAGAAACCGGAGGCCCGAGAGACGTTCACGCGCGAAGCTCGATTCCACGTACGCTGGGCTCCTCGGCGTCCTTCATTCTCCGAGCGTCGCGAGGAGTGATCCTCAAACAGAAGTTCCCGGAGAACGAAGTTCGCTCCGAGGAGCACCTTCGGCGAGACGCCGTAGCTTTCTGTGAAGCGCTTCCTTTTCTCTCTCTCTCTCTCTTTCTCTCTCTCTCTCTCTCTCTCTCTCTCTCTCTCTCTCTCTCTCCTATTGTTCTCTTGTTTTCTGCCCGCACGCGTAACGCTCGTCCGCTTTTGCCCGCAGGTTAATCTCCGTGGAGGAGGAGCTGCGTCGCGAGCAGCAGAAGATGTCGGCGGCGTTGTCGTACAAGCAGCGCGTGATCGACGCGCAGGAGCAGCAAATAGCCGCCCTGGGCGCAGCGAATTCGCGTCTGATGTCGACGAATGCGAGCCTGCTGTCGGCGCTGAGCAAGCAACGCTTCAATGCCAAGTCGCAGGCGGCCGGTGAGGCCGCGCCGTTGCTGCAGAACATCGCCGACATCGGCGAACTCAAGAGCTCGTCGTGTTAAGCGTGTCGTCGCCAGGAGTCGCCGAGGCCGGAAGAGCGGCGGAAGATCGACGGACGGGACACGCGAGCGAGCTTGCACGCGCTTGTCCTCCTCGCGTAGCGCGATCGTAGATGCCTCATCATCGACGACGGGATCTTCCCCGAGTGATCGCACGCTCCCGTCGCAATCGAATGAATACAGTCGACTCGCCGCAGGATACGAGGACGCCGACGACGGGCGGTTTAACGAATCTCTGTGAGATCGAGAGGGACGATGACGCGGGGAATGGCGTCTTCTCGTCGTACGGGAGAGGAGAGGCTCGTCCGGAGAAACGTGTGAGGGATCGACGGGGTCTTCCTCGGTCGCGATTCGCTGCGTGCGTCGTACGAGTCGCGTTTCGTTTCAACGCTCGCTGCCTATCGGTAGGCAGTTTCACACTCGGCGCTCGATCGTCCGGGACGAGATTAACGCCGGCGGTGTCGCCAGAGTGGGTGTCGTGAAACTGTCCGGGAGGGTTGGGAGGCGAGGTCGGGATAATTCCGTTTTCTCTTGGACGACGCGATGGAAGTCGAAGGAATAGCCAAGTTGTTTCGGTCGGTCAGGGCTCTTCCGGGTTGCTTCATGACACCCTGGCCAAAGATTCGAGGAGGCGGAGTGGTTCTCGCGGGTAAGAAGGAAGCCGCGAGAGAGAGATGGGATTGCGAGCGACAGAGTAGAGCGAAAGAGAGAGCGAGAGCGGAAGAGAATAGCGTGCGCGAAAAAGGGGAAAAACAGAGGCTACTTTAGTGAATAGGCAGAGAGACAGGCGGAGTAAGTAGGCAATTTTCGTCGAGTTCATGTGACAGCGTTTAGGATAGGTTATTTGTCGCCGCGACTCGCCCGAGGCCCGCTTGAGAAAACCGCCGCCGCGTGAACGACGACCGATCAGCTCGCGTCAACGACGGATCAGTCCGGGGAGGAGCGTGTGACCGTTCGCGAGAGTCTCTCGACTCTGCGACTTCGCTTCGTTCGGCACGAACGAAACGAAAGTGGCTAATAGGACGTACAGCTGAACGGACGCGCGTCGAGATCGGAGAAAGTGCGCGGTACAAAAAGATTCACTTCCGTCGCGTTTAACTCGACTAATAAATAGACTCCAGACTTTGCTTGATAAAAAGAGAAAGAATTTTTTTTATTTTTCCCGGAGTTAAAGACTGAAACGGGAATAATCCCGCAACAAAGTTATCTTTGGACAAAATTCATCTTTGATAAAAATACGAAGGGTGAGAGGTATTTCGCTCTTATTTGCGAGCTGAGACTACTTGCGAGTTTAACCAGTCGTGTTCTACAATGTTATGATATCAGATGATAAGGCGAATATGCTTTATTGTTCTTTTAAAACGTAGTTCTTTGTCGCGCGATTTCTCGAAAACTTCATCAGTTCGGCTCTTCCACTTTGCTACTGTTGCCTTGTCGTTGGATATCGAGTATCTTGTTCTTGCACTTGGAATACGGATTCCACGCGGTCGTGAAACGTCCAGGTTTATTTGTGTCGCGCGAAAGTCACGCATGCCACCGATGCGATATCTCGGAAGACTCGAAACCAGCATAATTCTGACGACTTCAACTTCGCGGGAAGGAAACGATACTCCCGTGTCGTGTTCCTTCCTTCCTCGTTTGTTCGCGAAAGGATCGTCGTCGTTCAATCGCAGCAGCGAGCGCGATGTCCTGGAGAAATTCGACGAGATTACGAGATTATCGTTCGCACGCGAGAACTACGGTTCACGCACGTACAGGAACATCTTCGTGCGCCAGGTTCGACCGCACTTCGCAGGAACTCGCAAAGACTCGTCTATTTTTCTAGTTTGTTCCGCTTAGCGCGTCTCTCTCTCTCTCTCTCTCTCTCGCGACGCGACTTTTCTCCTTGCCTCGTTGCTCATCGACGTGGGATCACAGGCAAGTCGCACGAAATAGCCGGCACGATTTTCTCAGATGATCGAGCATCGTACGAGTTGCAGGACAGGCGTACGTTCGTTAGAAGCCGCCTGTCTCTTCCGCGAGCGACACACGAGATTTCATCGAGCGAGAATAGCCGACGAGAAATGCGCACCGTCCCGAGGAATGAACTCCCGAAGTCGTCGACGTCCCTCGCGCGTCTTTGGATCATCCCCTCCCTGCTTTTGCCACTTGTTTTCCCTCTCACGAGGCGCGAGAGAATCGTCGCGACTACCATTTCGATTCGACACGACAACCCTTATTCTATAAGCGACGATATTTATTTAGTAGTGTCTACCAAAGATGATGAATTTCGCATTGTAAAGAGAGAAAGAGAGTGAGAGAAAGAGATAGAGAGCGAAAGAATACCGAGAGATTTTCTTTTTATGTAAGATATCTTTTTTTTTTTACTTTTACGTCGGCCGTACCCAGTGAGGGCGGGAGAAAATAAACGCGCTTATTCGCGGTCGAGCGAGAAGAACGACGCGCGAAAGAGCCCGAAAGAGTTCGAAAAGGACGATCTTCTCACTCCGTTCACTCCGCAGCGAGGAGAATCTTACACCGAGACTCCTAAGTAGCGCGCGCGCGTGCACGTGCACGAACCGCCCGTCAAATAATTCTATACGCGCGAACGAGCGAGCGCGTGATGCATGACAATTAGAGCCGCCTCCCCGAGAAGTCTCGTTCGCGAGTTAGTGTGTTTACGTTTTATTACATTACGATAACAATTATTATTGTAGCCATTGTCGTACAATGCATGCGTGAAAGACTGAGTGAGAAAGCGGGTGCGAATCAGTAGCGAAAGGGAGAGAGAGAAAGAGTGGGAGAGACAAGAGAGCGAAAGAAGGGGAAAGAGAAAAAGAGCGTGTGTGCGTGTGTATGCTGTGAATGAGAGAAAAAGAGAGAGAGAGAGAGAGAGAGAGAGAAAGAGAGAGGACGGAAAGAATGAGAAATAAAGAACAAGAGGAGAGAGAGAGAGAGAGAGAGAGAGAGAGAGAGAGAGTTGAAAGAAGTGAGAAAAGATCATAATCAGTCTAATCTCGTTAAAGAAAAGTATTATCTCGTCGACTTTGTACCATAGCGTTATTCTCGATGCGTGTTCGAGCGTTTGAGTTTCTTGCCTCACGCCTATTATTTTTGTATAGAGATTGTCCTTCATATTCCCGTTCTCCACCTCCTGCTCCCCTGCCCGCCCTTTTTTCCCATTCCCACCGATTCCTTATTATTTGTTTATGTACTTTAACTTCACCCTGCCGCCTGTCGCCAACCGCTCTGCGTTCGCAGGGAAACTCGTCGGCTTTGTGAAAGGCACTTTTGTCCAACTCGTCGAATGTATTTACGTCACGAAATTAATATATATTAACGCTACCACTCCCTTCTTCTCTTGTTGGACGATGTAATCGAATATCTATTTAAAAGAGATCCACACTCTTAAATAGCGTGTACATTTATTAAGTTTTTTTGGTATATTCGTTTCTCTTGCAATAGATCACCTGTATTTAAACGTATAGCGACTATTACACTACATGAACAAATAAATACGTTAGACATATTATAAAAATGAGTTCGATAACCTTGACATTTTGTAGTATTTATTTGCAGTGGTAAGCTAAACAATTCTTATTTTAAGCCTTTTAAAAAAAAAATATTCTCTGGAAGGAAAAATCGAGGATATTATTATTTTGTATAATTTAATGAGTATCATCGATGTAACTCCATTTTCGCATTTTGCATTAAGAGATAATGAACAAGGATCAACAAGGTATCCCGGATTCTGGCGGGAAATTTGAATTTTTTAGTTTCTCTATCTTCGCACTTCGTACATCCACCGACGAGATACTATAAAGACTGTTGAGCGGTTTTCTCCGCTGAACACAATGATTGTTGACATACTTATGTCATACCACGTATATTTCATTTCTCGCCTTTCGTTGTGAGTAGTTAGTGCGTAGGCGTGCTCCGCAGGCAGAGCAACAGCTCTCATCTTTCTCGAGTCGGGATGCGTCCCGAAAGTCATTAAAAAAAAAATGACAACCTTTATGTCCGCAACCGTACATGTAATGCGCGAAGCAGATGTGCAAAATAGCCGGAGTGTCAGGGAAGGAATGCAGGCGTAGTTCCCCTGACTCCCCCCACCATGGTTCGAGCGGTAGGCATCCCGCAGGGGTTTTAGTCGGTAGAAGGCCGACATAACCCCCGCCCTCCCCAAGGGGCGGGGTATCCATGAGGATTTCCCCTGCGTGACCAAAAAAAAGATGTGCAAAATACGGACGTGATTCTAACCTTTCGAAGTGACACACGTATATGTAATTGCCGTTGCAATAAGCCCGAATGTGATACAAGTTTTTAATATCAGTTATAATAAAGAAAAAAATACTTATCACGAAAAATAATATTGGTAAAATTACGGTAAGTAATAAAATACTCGTGTGTGTGCGTGATCATGAAAAAAATATATATGGTATGTGAAATTATAAAATTTTGTTATTAAATTTTTATATAAATTGTAAATAAATACTCACAGAAAAACATACCGAAACGGTAGCGCGCCTACAGAAGTATATAAAACTGTTTACTGCGCATCCTTTAGTCCGTATTCTGCGCAAGTCGTACATACTTTTTGGCAACAGTTAAAGGGACACAGTTAGCAGTCTAGTGTATTATATAGAAGTCTGTGCTTAGCTATCGCTTCTCTCACTTTAATAATGGATGCATCCAGAACCACGAATGCTCACTGAGCGCTCAATGAGCTTTTACATTTGATTGGTATATTCTTTTAGATTTAAGAATATACACCAATCAGATGCAAGAGCTCACAGTGAGCATTCATGGTTCTGGATGCACCCATTGTCTTCAAGTCCTCTCGCGGAACGCGCAGTCTATCTGTATAAGTCTATGCCGAAAACGCCGTGTTGACCGCTCAAGCCCGTTCTACATTAGTCGCAAGACACAGAACGCAAGTCGCAAGTCGTAGGAATTCACCAATCACAGTCGAATATTCCCTTAACATTCGACTATGATTAGTGGATTTCTACGACTTGCGACTTGCGTTTTGTGTCTTGCGACTAATGTAGAACGGGCTTTGGGTTCCTCTCTGGGTTCACATGTTTAATGTTACTACTTGTCCGGTTAAAATCCCTAGAAAATGAATTCTCCTATTGGACGCATTAGGTAACATCTCGACGTATTGCATATCGGACGCAATGGGTGCGTTCACGACACTCAACAGTTGCACAAGGCGAATGGCGTATGGGTACGCCTTATTGCCTAAAGCCATATACCGAACGAACGAACGAACAGTTGCGCAACTGTTGAGTAATTGGTCAACATTATTGGTCTGAATGTAAGGATCTAACAGTAAGGACCAATAGTCACTAATCGCTCACTGAGCAATTTTCTCCGCTGAACGCTGAACTTCCACTTGGTCTGTTCTTTTTAGCTGCACTACTGAACTGGTGCAATTAGTTAAAGTGAGAAAAAATATAGTTGTCTCATTCTAACTTATTGCACTAGTTCCGCAGTGCAGCTAAAAAGAACAGACCAACTATGACATCTGGAGCAAAATAATATAGGACAATATCATGGCGTATAGGGATATCTACTTTCCTCCGGAGCCAGTTTAGAAGGAGAAGAAGAAGAATATAGGACAACATCGATGAGAGAATCGTAAAACTCATAACGAAAGTTTAAAAACGAAAAGCATAAATACGCTCTCACGTTTTAAGGGAGATCTTTGACATGTCATTCGCGAGTGTAATGTTCGTGTGATAATAACAACAAATATAATAACGAGCGTTGTTTATTTATTTAACAGTAATACTAAAAGGAAGATATCGTTGATCAGTGAGCGTCTAAGTCTAAGCAAATCTTGAAATTCCAAATTTCAAAAAATTCACCAAACGTACTTAATCAACTGCCCTGCAACAATCTTATTTGGGTAAAATCAAAAGTTTTCGGTCATTCATACCGAACAATGTATTGTTTGTAACAGTGTGATCTAACCTCGATTGCATCTTGTTATTAACACATTGTGATATTGGCTAGATTAGATAGCATTTATTAGGAAAGATCTATTTTTCATAGAATTTTTTTAATTTATACGCAGCTCGAATTTCCTCAGTGTGAAAAGTCTTTATTGCCAATTAAATATTATGGAAAACATCGCTAGAGAATACCTCTTCTACTACAAGATCATATCTTCTGCAATGTAAAGCAGCAATTAAATTATAACTACGCCAAGAAAACATGTGCAGATGTTACGGAGTACTCTTAGGTGGATGACAGGTCTTTCAGGGATGGATTCCGGTAAGAAAGTAGAAGCAACTACTAGCAGTCAGCGCACTGTCGCAGAATCTGGAAGTTCAGACTCTATAGAGGTAATTGAATATTATTTTATTGATATGACAGTATAACGTACAAAGAACTAATTCAATTGCAGGTAGACAATTCACATACAGTTCTACTAAAGATAGCAACACTATATGCTGAACGTCTTATGAATGATATTTGCCTTGTTGTTGATGGTGTGGAATATCCAGCACATCGACTTATACTTTGTGCTTCTAGTGACGTTTTCCAAGTGAGTACAAATTTGTTCAACTCGCCTTTATATTAAAAGTATTTGCATTGTTAGCATTATTTTATTTGGCGCTTTAAAGCATTTGTACCTTCATTGTATTAAGGAAACTAGATAAATTTAAGCATAAACAAATGTATGTTAATTGAATATAAATAATAATATTTTACTCAGTGGGAAATATTCATAGAATTGTCTTTATGTGCCAGGTGATGCTAATGAGCCCACAATGGAGTGAATCTCAGGAAAGCAGGGTAACTCTCCAGGAGACGCCCCAATGCGCACCAATATTCAGCGAATTCCTACGTTACTTTTACACTGGCCAAATAAGAATCAACTACAGTGTCGTGCTGCCGATACTATCCTTAGCCGATAAGTACAACGTGAAAGATCTGATATCGTTGTGCCTTGACTACATGCAGAACCACATCGCACTGGCTGCCATACATGGCACTCTAGTGTCCTGGCTGCAGTACACATCCAATTGCGGTCATCAGAGCATTAGCCATACGTGCCAAAACTTCGTCAAGTGGAATCTGGAGCTCGTGGCGAAGACTCCGGACTTTGGTAACTTCGATCTGGATATCCTGGTATCGCTGTTGCACCAGAGTAGCTTAGTTGTAAAGGACGAGATGACGCTCTACAAGTGCCTAGAATCGTGGCTGGATCATCAGGCATATCGATTAAAGGCACAGCTGTCGGCGGACGAGCTGGAGGCTACGCTTCATCAACTGGTAATAGCCGTGATGTCACCCGTGAGATTTCCGATGATGTCACCGCGGCAATTGGCTGACCTACTGTTGTCCCCGTTGACGAAAAAGTACAAAGAGTTCTTCGTGGAACGCATGTCGATCGGCATGTCTTTTCATTCAGGTCACACCGAGAGGGTGAGAGAAGTGAGCTTGAGCGAAGAGGATGGCGCGTTGCTGTTCGAGCCGCGGCTCTACACAGTCGATACATGCAGCTCGCTGCTGACCATCGAGAACTTTCACGGGTTACCATCCTACCACACGAGAACACTCGTGTTCTCCAGCCACTCGAGTTTAGCGGAGTACGCGGGCGACAGAGCGTGCGAATGGGTCGTGGATATCTATCCGAAAGGTGTATGGTTCAAGAAGTTTTTCCTCATAGTGTGGCAGGGAACGGTGGAGATGCCGGAGCACGTGAAACGATCGGTGAGACTGTCGTTGACCTGTAAGGAACCGCCGGTGAACAGCAATATGCGCGTGAAAATAGGTGTGCTGATCTACGGCTTGCAAGATGGCGTCGAACACATCGCTCGAATAACCGAGATCATACACAGGTTCAGTAGGAAGGACCGCGTCCTCAATCTGGACGATCT
This sequence comes from Harpegnathos saltator, assembly GCF_003227715.2. Lineage (NCBI taxonomy): Eukaryota > Metazoa > Arthropoda > Insecta > Hymenoptera > Formicidae > Harpegnathos > Harpegnathos saltator. Next base: position 805,390 of record NW_020230198.1, read on the forward strand.
CCTGCCGTTCGAGGAGCTCAATCCGCAGCAGGGATCGATGCCGGAAAATGTGGTGTCTCCCTTCCTCGTGGGCCCCAATAAGGACATGCTCAAGCTGCACATCGTTATATCGCCAGCCAATTAGCATTTATAAATATAGCTTACAATATACAGTTGCGTCACTAACTAAGTATTACACATCGGAGGAATGTTCTCGTTCTGCTTGCGTCACATAGAACTTGAACAAAGGCGCTACCAGAAAGAAACCTGAGAGTAGCTCCCGCGGGCCGTTTACGAGCTAGCCCAAGGCTTCTGTGTGGCGCCGCGAAATTCATCTCTTTCGAGTCAATCGTGCGATTAACGAATCCCTTATTCTTTCTCTTCTCCGATAGCGAGTATTTTCTGAACGTGCGCTGAGTAACTATGAGAGAATAATATCGGCGTGAGGTACTTGATGTGCAATTTCTTCGCGCATTTCCGTGAGACGAGCTCGCTTCCGTAGATTCGCGAGGTTCGAGAGACCGACTGTCAAAACACTGTTCATGTGATACCGAGTAACATCCTGATGAAGTATATTACATCGCGAGTGTAACATATCACGTGCAATATACTTCAGAGAATGACAGTAGCCCCCGCTGCCACGCTGTGATCGTGACTCTGATTCTTTGATGCGTAAACTCCAATTTCTGCGATTTCGCCGACGGCTGTGTGACGTGTGTGTGTGTATATATGTGTGTGTGTGTGTGTGTGTGTGTGTATGTGTGTATGTGTATGCATATAAGTGTGTATATGTTTGTACGTGTATATGTGTGTATACCCGAGATACGAGCATTATTTTATCTCGCAAAAAATCGTTGACGCTATCATAAAATATGTGACAATGCAGAATGCGTGTGGACACTTAATGTAACATAGATGTACGTATCGATATAGGCTTGCTCGTTAATCTCAAACCGCAGTCTGGTATTACAAGTTTCTGACAAATAGTGCAATCGTCGATATTGTTTCAAGGAGATATGATATAGCGAGAGTTCCTCCTCGTATACCTCGTGTGCGAAGTTTGCAGAAATGTCGCCGCGTCTCGTTGAAAGTAGCAAGAAAGAGAGGAGGAGGAAGAGGCAGGAAGTTTCTTAGCCGGAGCAGCTTTCAGTTTCTCACGCATCTACTAGTAGTACAGTTTACCCTAGGCGTCACAATTTCGAGATACGGCGCGCGTCTGCGAATTTCACGGCGAATTTCTGCCGCATATTTTCTTTTCTTACTACCTTTTTGTACGACGAGTAGACAATTCGGCGACGAGAGTCGCGTCGACAATTTGCGGCCCATTATTTGCGTCGCCGCTATGTGTTCCTGCATTGACGATTGACATTTAATTTAAATCTATTGACGTTGGATCCCCGACGAAATAACACGAGACTCTGAATAAATTATATAATATATCAAGTGAGCGTTTGCAGTATCTTTGCAGTACCACATCTGAAAACATCCCGAATATACGTTTAGGACGCGCAAGGATGAATCGAAGGATCATTCGGAGAATGAACGAGAGACATCTTACCGATTCGATCACAGATTTTTAGTTTTCACCACGATATAACGACAGAAATTTATCCGATCCATCTCCCTACCGAACACGTCCCTCAACGTCTTATAAAAATAATTGAACGATAAGATATGTAATAATTAATAATCGGGCGCCCGTTTCAGTGTATACATCACTGCTGAAATTTGTAGGCCGCGTTATCGTGACGAGTAGATACTGGTGAAAGGAGCAGTATGTTTCGCCGCTAATATCTTCAGTTACGACGCAGCTGCCGGTGTGCTCGGACGATTTTACTTGACGTATAAATTTTTCAGACGCGTTTACTTTACTTTGTGCGCTCGTGTGAGTCTCGCGATTACATTTCCTCTAGAGACAAAATGAAACTGTATTCCGTTTCGGACGGCCCGCCGTCTCTCGCATGTCGAATGCTGCTGAAAGCTCTGAAGATCGATTTCGAGCTGATTAACGTGGACTTTGGGAAAGGCGAGCACATGACTGAGGAGTATGAGAAGGTATTTGATCAAAAAGAAACGGTGACGAGTCTCGATTGTGGATACATGAAGGACCTCTTTCTCGTAGCTCAATCCGCAGAAGGAGATACCCACTCTCGTCGACGGCGATCTCGTGATGGGCGAAAGGTGAGCGTTATAATTATAATAATAATTATAATATAATTATAATAATAATTATAATATAATTATAATAATAATTTTATTATAATTATAATGATAATTTTATTATAATTATGTTATATAATAATACAATAATAATTATATAATAATAATTATAATATAATTATGTAATAATAATTATTGTAATTATATTATAATTATTATTATAATTCCTCGGAATTTTTCAAAGTTTCAAAGAAACGCTCAGAGCTTTCCGCCAGATCGGAAGTTCGAAGGTCTACAGACGCGACGTTAAGTGTGCGCTGCAACGCGCGATTGAGAGAACAGGATGCAGCGTTGATTATAAATTATTAATAACATCTTGCGAGACCGTTGCATAATTCATATCACATCGCTGTTTTTGCAGCAACGCGATCTTACAGTATTTAGCCGACCAATATGACACGAGCGGCAAATTGTATCCGAAGGACAACAAGCTGCGAGCGATCGTCAACCACCGTCTGTGCTTCAATTTGGCGCTTTATTACCGCAATATCTCCGAATACGTGGTGGGTGCGCGTCGATTTAATTGCTGCGTTTAATTGAGCTTCTCAAATAGATTCAGACGCGCGCTTTATCGCTTGTTCGCAGTTGGCACCGATATTCTTCGATTATCAACGCACCCCGCTCGGTCTGAAGAAAACGAAGATCGCGTTGGACATCTTCAACACGTACTTGCAGCGCGGAAACTGCGAGTATGCGGCGGGCGGTCAGTGCAAACCTTGTTACTTTCATCTTCACAATTTCGTTTCCATTTCAATTTTCCACTCGATACTCTTTCGAAATTTGAGGCCCGGTCATTTCGCAGCAACAATTTTAGACAAATTTAAATCCAAAGAACGTTGATACATGCTGATATTTTTAAATGAAAGTAATTTTTTAATTAAAATATTTTTGGGATTTTGTGTTTCATCTTGTTATTGTATTTTTTAATTATTTTATTTCATCAACTAAAATCTAATTATAACAAATTAATGAAAAAAGGTGAAAAGCAGATTAAATATAAATTGGCACAGTTCTTTTCTCATCAATTCTTTGGAGAAATCACAGAACTATCGACAGCTATCGATAGCTGTCCGCCTCTACTGGAAGCTTCAATCGAAAAGATTTTACGAGCGATCAACTGACGATTTTTGTTGTATCACACAGACAGTTTGACAATCGCCGATCTGCCGCTGATAGCCTCGACGATCTGTCTGGAGGTCATCGACTTCAAGTTGAACGCGTGGCCTCTCGTGGCAAAGTGGTATGACAATTTCAAGCGAAAGTATCCCGACCTTTGGGAAATAGCGCAAGGAGTGATGCGGGAGCTCAGCTACTTCGAGAAACATCCGCCCGACATGTCCGAGATGGACCACCCCATACATCCGGTGCGCAAGAGCGCGTGAAGAACTCCCGCAAGGTCACGCCAAGTTCAAACGGCTCGTATCTCGATTCTTCAGCCGAAACGAAAAATAGCCGAAGCAAAAGAAATATATAACCATATTACCGTACATTACTAGAAAGTGCATGTTTCATTGTTCCGCTCTCCCTCTCTTTCTCTCTTCTTCTTCCAAAGCCTCGGACTCGCGCGGAGGGAAGAACAACACACAGGGAGGATGGTATTCTTACTAAACTAGATTTATTGTTGAGACACATCACATTCGCTCGTCGTAAGCTTCCGTAATACTTCGCACGTCGACGTTTGACTAGAATCTCTAGAGTCGCACGAACACACCTCACGACGAATGTTCGCGCGATCGCCGTACGTTACTTCGCATCTCCGTGTAATTGACAATATATACGTACAAACGAGAAACGAATCCGTCGCTGACGGATTTCCAATTTGATCCGGCCGTTAAAACTTACGCGTGAAACTTACAGACGACACTTGTCGTGGTTACACGTATCGAGTAATATCGAGTAGTGACAATCGAGTAGCATCGAGTGGAAACTAATTATATCGAGCTACGCGTAGAGCGCGCGTAAGGATCATTAGATCGAGAGATTAGTCGAAGAGAATGACGTATACACCGGTGAAACAAGTTTACGAAATATTCCTTGTATTTTTTTTTCCTTAAGAGCACGACGCTCTCTTATAAAAACGCATGTGTATATTTGATACAACTCGTGTCTCGCGAAGCTCGTCGCGGAGATTCTCGCTCGACTCCTCGCGGTCGAAGTTTCGACGTCGCGAGCGGATCCCGGAATCCTCCCGTGAGGACCGTCGAAAGCGTCGCTCAGCGTCGGCTTCGCGTTCTCGAGACTTGGGAACAACAATAACGGGAACGATACATCGTAAATTGAGCCGCCACGAACCGAGCCCTCCTCATCCCCTCCCCTTTCTCTCTTTCTCTCTCTCTTCATCCCTCTCTGTCTGTCTCTCTCTCTCTCTCTCTCTCTCTGTCTCCTTGCAGACCCACGCTTCCTCTCGCGGACGTCGCAAGAGCCGCGAATCGCTCGTTGGAACACTATGGTAGACGATTGAAAATTTATTGCTCGGGGTCAGTAAAGATTAGACTAGTCTATTATCCACCCTGTGACGTCATTCGCTAATCCCGCGGGATGAGTACTTCGCTACGAGTCCGTTCCTCCCCGTCGCGACGCGGAACTAACGATATCTACACGGTGCAACGATCTCAATCGGAACTACTTCGCTATTTCTGATTGTCTTTACGTATTGCGCGCGTCCGTCTGTGGTTCCCATCGGCAACGACGACGACTATGTCGAGTCGAGTGCTAACGCGAATGCTAATCGACGATAACGATGAAAAGATCTCGATCCGATTAATTGTACCTAATTGCGTTTTCGCTCGGCGGGTTCTCGCTCGTCGAGGTTCCGGCGCGACAACGCGCGAAGGTGAACGCTTGATTATCCTGAAGCGATCGATGATCGACGCGTTTTCTCATCCTCGTCATGGCTTTCGTTCCCCTTATTGCGATCGAATCGAGACACGTCGGAAGCGAGAAGTAGTGTGGAGGTGAAATTCAGGGATAAAGTATCTAGCTAATGGAGCACCGACCCTGAGGCGAGTATCTCTTCATACACGAGAACCAATGCGAAGGAAAAGGCAGTGGCAGAGTTGGGAAGTAACTTGTTACTTGTAACGAAGTTGCAGTTGCAATTATTTTTTCTTTTTGGTAACTATAACTTAACTTTATTCCGTTTTTTCATCTGTAACTGTAATTCAACTTGGTTATATTTGTTTGGTAACAAGTAGCTAATTTAATAGTTACTTTAATAGTTACTTTGTATTTCAAGCTTAAGTTTCTGGCAGACCAGCACGATAATGCGACTTGCGATGCTTGATATTCAATAAGCATACAGTTATTTTAGCTGCATTTGAAAAACGCGCTATTGCATCATCTACCTTTATCGTTCATTAAATGTGAAACAAGGATAAAATAACGCAATAGCGCTGATAATCTCCTCTTCGAACGCAATCTGTATTTCTTTCAAAAAAATTGTACGTCTTGGACATTTCCGTCGCGTGTCGTCAGTTCTTATTTGTTAACATAATCTGCATTCAGCGCTGCGTGGTTTCAGTTATATAAAAAATTCAAGCAATAGATAAAAAATCTTTGGAGAAGGATTATAAAATCCCACGGCCAGCAGAAATATTCGAGCAATATTGCAGCAAATATTACAGAAATATTACAGCAAAAATTTGGAAATGAGAACAACCGGGCATTTCTCTGCAAAAAACGTATGCTGGCAAAAAAATTATTTATGCAAGTAAAACCTCAATTGCAAGTCTAAGGAAACATATGAATGTAAGTCTTTATTTACAAAATATCAATATATCTTTCAGTGAAAAACTATAATTTTTGATGTTAAGTTTACCTTTAGTATTTTTAGCATTTATTATCCTCATTCATTCACTTTCTTATAATTGTTATTAATAGTCTTAAGGAGTAAATATTAATTGCTTATTTAAATTAACGAATCCAATTTATAAAAATTCTGTACAATATGAGGAATATAATGATCAACAAACTACTTTTACGTAAAATTGAAGGAAAATTTACACAATTACGAAATTAAAAATAATAGCACAATTATTGTAAAAAGGTAACTGAAGTGTAATGACTCGTTACTTTCTAAATAACTATACCTACCTGTAACATGTTATTTTTGAAAATCAGTAACTGGTAGCTGTAACCAGTTACTTTTTCAGTGAAAAAGAGAGAAACTGTAACTGTAACTAGATACTTCTACAAAGTAACTTTCCCAACTCTGAGCAGTAGGTGATGTACATTCGAGACATCAAGGTACATTCGTAGCATCAAGATAGGACAACACAGTCCGCGCAAGCGTCGCACCTCTAGATTCTTCGCTGGTCCTACGGAGTTCGACGGAATTCGCCGATGCCAGGTCTAAGAGGATAAAATATTCACTCGAGACGACGCGGAGGAAAAATCCACACGACTTCTCGCCGCTGACTTCTCGCCTGACCATGCCGACACGATCGCAATCGCAAAGGAAGCCGAGAACCTTGAGAGCGAACTCGCGCTTTGTTATTGCTTACGTTACGTACATATACGACAGCGAGTCCCCTCGCGATCTCTTCCGTAATGAGATACGTAATGAGAACCGGAGAAACTCTACTCGCCGGCCGACAGTCCCGCTGTTATTCTCAGCCCGAACCGTGCGTGTGTGTCAATGAACTCGCAGCACGGGAGGTAGCCCCGACGCGAGCACGAGGAAGAGGTGAAAAGTCCATCGAGCCACAGCCGAGGGTCGTCGTCGAGAAGGCGCTGAGGATACGTCGCCTTGAAGACCTGAAGAGACAGCGGCGGGCGAGCGCTTTCCCCTCCGATCCTTCCGATCGGATTCGCGCTTACACGTTGAGGAAAGCCCTGACCAGCGGGTCGCCGGCGAAGCGACCCATCATGGCGGCCACCCGCCGCCGGCGCCGGCAGGACCTCTCAATTACCGATTCGCTGCTCGACGGTGTGCTTAGTCACCGAACTCTTCCGGAGGGCGAGCGTAGGTGCGACTTTATGTAACCGGTTCGGTAATCGATCACGTCGCGCGACGATCCGCCTGACATGCCGTGCCTGTGTCTCCTGCTCCACCTGCGAAAGCGAAAGGCGCGTTATTCCGGGCTGATCCTGGCGGCCGTGGCCGGTGATGTGGTCAGTCAGCATGCAGAGCGCGTTTGTCGTCCTTCGTCGGTCCGGTTCCGAACGCGTGGAAACTTTCCGAGACATCCTTCATCAGTCGCTCCGCGAGATTGGAGCGACAGTCTGTCGAGATTTATTGTCGCGTTCGCGTTCGAGGTTATATGAAGGCGTTCAACACCACGTATCTCGTCCTCCAAGAATGAGGAAGCAACGATTCGGCCGATTTACCTCTCCTCATTTCTCTCTCCTTATGGAATGAGAACGAAAGAGAAGAAAGTGGACAATTTAGAAACACTTTTCGCTACCTCGAAGGTATCTCTTCCGCGATCATCGGTATCATCACATCGATCTGTTTTATGCATGTTTTCTTTTTTTTTTTGTTTAGAAAATCCCCACGCCATGATTCACCGAATTCACACCTGTCGCAAAGAGTCACGGACGCGTCCCATGGTCGCGTCTTACACAAGGGAAGACCTCCCGATTGCGACGGGATTATCCGCTCGTTTTCGCGAGAGGTGCGGTTGACGTAGTAATCGTCCCGTCAAGTATCGAGCAGCTCACACACGTCGCGATACTTCATTCCAAAAACGTGTTTGACACACACACAAGACACGCGCGCGCACGCACATCGACTAAATATGAATAACAAAGACAAAGACGGATATCCAGAGCATTCACGAATACCTGAAACATTCAGGAGAGACACAGGAGATACTAAGGGGGGTAATCACTACGAGCTACGGAGTAAGTAGATGCCAAGAAACTCGGGAGCTCTGCAAAAGACATTCTCTATCGCACGCACGTGCTGTCACACATCGAAGTGTGGGCTGCCCCGCGACCGTCGCCGTGTCTCCAATCACCTGGAGATGGAGTCTTCTCTCAAGTCAGAGAGACAGAGAGAGAGAGAGAGAGAGAGAGAGAGAGAGAGAGAGAGGGAGGCAGGTGAGTGTCTCTCTCAAATCGGCGAATCAGAAGAGATCGAGATTTTGTCCCGACAGAATCTCGACTGCAGAAAAACAATAGGCCGCGATTTAAACAGCATTTAATGGCTAATTAATGTCCGGTGCTAATACATTTGATATATTAAAAAATACATTTGATATTAAAAAAAGTTCGGCCTGAACGTTGAATCGAAGGGGAAACGAGGACAGCGATACCTCTTCGGGACAGCCCGCACGTACTCGCTACCAACGCACGGCACTTGCGCTAAGTTACACCGACCATTTAGCCAGCTTGCTCAGACAGCGACATCGCATATTACACGCAGCTCAAAACTCAGCTCATCTCGAAACGACCCGCGACTGCCATTCGCTGCTAGCTGATTAGCTCGCTCGCTCGCGCCCTGCGCTCAGCTGCTCCTCAGCATCCACCAGCACTTGCTCTCTCCCTCTCTCTCCCTCTCCCTCTCTCTCTCTCTCTCTCTCTCTCTCTCTCTCTCTCTCTCTCTCTCTCTCTCTCTCTTCCTTTCAAACGGGCGGCATACCACGGCACAACGAAAGAACACGTCTAAGACAGCGGCTACTGGGAGATCGCCAGCCACTAGATCTCAACACCACGCTCGATCCGTCTCGATCGTCCTGCATGAGATTCCTACCTGATCTCTTCTCTCCCTTACCGCGTCGCGCGTGGCTTCGACGCCACCAGCCTGATCGTTCTCATACCTTGCTGATTGCGAGGATCGAGGTACGGTGGCATCGCGCACCGGTGGCTGTTGCCGACGGCGGTGGTCGAGGTCGAGGTCGAGGTCGAGGTGAAGGTCGAGGTGGAGGGAAGGACACGGCGCGGTTGGGTTTCGGAGGTCGCGCTGTACTGTTGTTGTTGCTGTTGTTGCGCTTGCGAGCTGTTAACGTGCCGATTAGCGGCGCCGCCGCTGCCGCCGCCACCGCCTCCGATGGGTTGTTGGTTGTTGCTGCTATTGCTGTTGCTGTTGCTGAGCGGCAGCAGCGTCTGGCCGTCGCCGTGCGCGGCGGAGACGCCGTAGCTCCGCAGCCGGTGCTGGCGTTGCTGCAGCGACGCGGTGCGGCTCCTAACGACGCTCCTGCGTCCTTGCTGGCCCTCCGAGGTACTGCGTATATACATATCAATCGCGAGGCTCTCATCAGTCGGTCTCTCGATTTATCTCCGTGTGCGGGGCACGGCACTTGCGGGTGGCTCCTCTCGACCGGCGTGTACCTCGACCGGCGACGCGGGGGAGTCTCTTGTTGATTTTTTTTTTTTACTTATTTATCTATCCGTCTCTTTTCGTTTTGGTCTTTTCGCTCTTTTCTATTTTTTTTTTATCTGAATCGAGGGGACCGTCGCGCGGTTGCGATCAGCGATTTTCGGGTTCCTCTTACACGGGGATCAAGCGTAAGAAATTACGAGACTGTGTGTGTGTGTGTATGTGTGTGTGTGCGCGTGTGTGTGACGACTTGCTAATTAGACAGGCGGGACAACGGGGGGCAAACAGACAAGAAGAAGAGGAACGCGACTAAGTTAAAAATATAATATATATATATATATATGTGTGTGTGTGGGTGCGTGTGTAAGTTTACAGGGTGGCCCACGTAAAGTGTTACAAGTCCATAACTTTAAAAATATTTATCAAATCAAAAAATTGTTCATAAGGAAGTTTCATGTATTCGAGAGGCCTGTCTAACTACGTAAGTCTAAAACGTAAAGTCGCCCTCGCTTTAAGGGGGACAGTAACTTCATAATTTTAAATGAAACCCCCTGTAAAATGTTGCATATTTGGATTCTACGGGAAAAAACAAGTAAATTTTACCTGAAACATTTGTTTGGAAAATGCTTCTATCAAAAGCTATCAACCAGCTCAAAACTAACTAAATGTCTGATAATTTGTATTTGTCTGTGATCTGTATTTACGTGTCCCGATAAATGTGTTTAATAATGTTTCTGTTGGTTAACATCTCGATAAATGTGTTTAATAATGTTTCTGTTGGTTAACAAGTATGTACTCCAAAGTCTTTTTTGTTTTTCTTGTATCACGAATGCACCTTTGTGTCAATGGAGTTCTATCACGAATGAAATCGCTAAAGGTTTAAATGCTTGTAACTTTTGATAAAAGCATTTTCCAAACGTTTCCAAATCTTTCAGATCAGATTTACTTGTTTCTTCCCGTAGAATCCAAATATGCAACATTTTACAGGGAGTTTCATTTAAAATTATGAAGTTACCGTCCCCCTTAAAGCGAGGGCGAGGCTTTACGTTTATGTAGTTAGAGAGGCCTCTCGAATACGTGAAACTTCCTTATGAACAATTTTTTGATTTGATAAATATTTTTAAAGTTATGGACTTGTAACGTTTTACGTGAGCCACCCTGTATATGTGTATATGCATGTATGTATGTAACACGTCAAGGACAAAATAGGTGTACCGTTCCAGGATGCTTCACGAGCACACGATCGTCAAAGCAAGCAATCTCGCGAAACTCTCGGGGACAGCGAGGGGATCCTTTTCTGAATCTAACGCGCGCTCCGTCGTCGACGACGCGCTCGCGTACGCTCGATCGCTCGAAGCTCGGATCTCGAAAGGGATCGGTTGCATTTACCTAATTACACAGACACGCGATGCATGACCAGGTAAAAGTGGCAACGGACGAGCAACGGGGGAGTGAAACAGAGACGTGCCGTTCGCGTGTAAGAGCTGCGAGCGTGAGAAGGGTAAGCCAGAGAGTCAATCGTACTCATGCAGAGTGGAAGAAATGGAGAGAGAATATCATAAATCATGCGCTTATCGACATTTATAGCGCTTGCTCCTTTACGGAAAATTCATCGAGGACACACGGGTGGTATCGCTGGGCACTTGGGCGTCCCTTTCTACAGTACTTGGCTCTGGATAATAATCTGCGTAATTCGCGATAAGGATAAGATTGCAAGTTTATTTTCAAGAACGGTCTTTCCCTTCCTGACGATTGTTCGCTCGCGACTTGAAGAGACGCGAAAGCCAATTCTCGTAAATAAATTTCATCATCTTCGGCTATGAGATTTGACAAAGTTGACCCTGACCCGCCGGTTGTCGAATACACTTTTCTCGATTTGTTGAGCGTGTGGAAATTATCCAAGAATAATCGCTCTTCGCTCGAGGGAGAAAGAGAGAGAGAAAGAGAGAGAGAGAGAGAGAAAGAGAAGGAGGGAGGGAGGGAGGGAGGGGGGATGAATTTTCAGTAGAAGCAGAGCAAGACGTATGGGATGTATTTTCTTACCTTGCACTGTGACTCATGAGGACTATGTTTCTGTAACAGCATATAATGGATCCTGATTGTTGTGGGAAGCGAGTGATGGAGTGTCGACGTTGATTTCACAGACAATACAACAAGCAGCTCAAGCAAATCAGTCGTTTCTTTATCCAACTCAAATTCTCTATCTAAACAATCAAGTTCTAAAGAGCCGAATAATGTGTATCCTCGTTGTACAATCCAACGAACAAATCTCCCGACTGTCGGCGTAAGTAAGAATTTGCGCAATTTTTTTCAGAACAAGGACGGAGAACTGATATACTCAAACAAGTCCCTTCGGCGGGTCGTAAGAACGAAAGAACTGAAAGAACTGAATCGAACGTCTCGGCTGGCAGAGAAATAAACGCAACTCGTGTAACTCTCTGTCTCTTCGGGTCTCTTCGAGCTAGAACCAAAGGGGGTAAGAAAACAAGGATAATAACGAATGCAATGAAAAATATTTCGAACGAAATCTCTATCGAAATGATCAAAACCTCAAAGGACTCGAGCAACATCCCGGGCTCCCTCACTGGCTGTCTGCGGGGTCGTGTGAACAAATGGCGAAAGGCGAGACTCGTTTCAAACGTAACGCATCAGAGGCACTGCTTTCGAAGCGATCAAGTTTAGAAAAAAGATCGAAACAGGAGAGAGGAGAAGCTATTAGACGAAAAGGGTTCTGCTTACATTGGCCGACTTCACGACGTATCTAAAACGTATCACTGGTCGAATCTTACGTGAGGACTGTTTGCGTTTGACTTTGAGCTTTTTACGCCACGTCGCGCAATCGGTCGTATGTCGCTACAAAACATACTCATTTCTTTTTGTTTTCTTTTTTTAATTACACTTTAAACCTGTCGCATATTCCGGGCATCCTGCAAAATAATATCAATGGCTAGTCTTTAATATCCTCCTTTTTTCTCGTTCTTTTTAAAGCGATGTGACGCGCGAGATGCGCGAGACGCGCGCGCGAGAGTCGTCTCTAAATGCGAAAGAAAAACCGTCACGCATAAAAAAGGATCTATGATGTATGTGTGTGTGTGTGTGTGTGTGTGTATGTGTGAACGTGACAAGACGAGGTGCTCGCGTGTCTATTTGCGCGGTGTCATCATTTATATGCGCGTGTGTGTATGTGACGAGTGATACGAGCTACGAAGCTACGAGGTGTGATCTGATGGAAACGCAAAAGAAATCGCAGCGAGAGTCGTGTCGACGCGAGATTTTGGAACTCCTCTAAGGACGAAAAGGGCGGATCGAGAATGGCGCGAGTGACAACGCGGCGAGATAATAATTCGCACACCCAAAAAAAAGTATTCTATTTGTAAAGTGATTTTTCCCATAGTCTCATATTCTAAGCGAAGCCTTTTACGGGAAAAGAATTTCTCTTTCGATAAAGCGATTAAAGTGAACTATTCATTTAAAATTTATTAGATATTATTCTAACTGTTTTCCTCTTATTTCAAGAGGATTCCCTCTTGTATCCATTAATTTCCTTTTATATGAAGAGGAATATGTTGATTTGAATGTAGGCTTCTTTTGTTCAGTCATGCTCTACCTCCAGACATGAACGAAAAAGTAATCATATGGATCTGAATATTTAGAACACTTTTTAAAAAAAGGCATGTGTATTGCTTTAAAAAAAGGCATGTGTATAACATATAACGATGATAATTTACTTATATTTGGTCAAATACAGTTTATAATCTATCGCAAAAGTTGAATAAGATATTCTTTCTTTATAAGATAAGAGAATAATATATTCTCATATATTCTTTCTTTTAACTATATTTCATACAATTAGTTATGATGAACATCTTTGTAGCTATGGAGCCCACAACAAAACTGATTGGAGATTTATTTGTTATGATGATCTTATTTCAGTCGTGCCTATTTATTGTAGAACTGGAGCCAGAAGTACATATATATATATATATATCATATATTACTTTTCGCATTATAATAATTTTTTCAAATTAACTAGTATAAGCAGTAAGAATAAAGTATAGTAAGAATAAATAATAATCCTCTTAAAAAAAGATTAAATAATCTATGCATGAGAGGAAATTTATATTAAAATCAACAAGATTTGCATTATACATATTCACATATAATTCCTCTAACTTTAAGAATAATGTGTTTATAATATTCTCCTCTTAATCTTAGAGGAATCCTCTTGAGACCATTTATAAAAGTAAAATCCTCTAAAATTTAAATGATTCCGCTTGTTCTGAAGTTACTTTTTTTTTGGATGCACTTGCCGCTTTGCGGCAGAAATGTTTAATCGACGACGGCGATGTTTCTCACGACGTGGATGTGACCCGCGAAATGAGAACGACGAGACGCGCGAACGATCGTCCTTGCGATTCACGAGGCAGTTACGCACGCGAGGTCCTTCCAGGGGGCGGGGGAGGGGGGACGAGAAATGTGCTTTCGCGAGGGTCAATACCCAGTGCTTGCTCCCGAGAGATCGTCGGAATATGAAGGCGGCGTGTAAAGAAGGTAAGTAATAAATATAGATCAAGCATATCCTACTTGAGTGAGAGTGACTACGCGCTGCCTCTATCCTGGTGCAAAACAAGGTAGAAAACAGTCCGATATATTGTGTTGCAAGAGAGTACAAAAGAGAGATGTATAGAGAAGAGTATATAGAATCGTATATATGTAGAGAGAACGTACGTAGAATTCGCTAGAGAGAGAGAAACTAAAGACTAAGAGAAATCAAATGAACTCCGAATTAAAGACAGGTGCATACCACAGAACCGCATTGTACAGGGCGCGGACTTTGAGGGAAACATACCGGAGTAGCCTCGTTATGTAGTCCGGCCAGTTGTCTGGGAACATCACGAGGAAGAAACCGACCGCGATGAAGATCATGCCCGCTAATTTCATGCCCATGAAATGCGCCCCGTAAAGGACCACGTCCAATGCTGCGCAATCGTGTCAGCGATTCGTCAGTCGGTGACGGGCAATCATTGCGAATAACCCCACTTCTCCCCCCCCTCATGTAACATTCCAATCTTGTGCAAATTTCCATCCTTTAGAAAAGTTCTACACTTTTTTCGCACAATCAGTGCAATCGCTACTTGTCTGTTACGGACGTTCTTGCGGAAAATGTAATGGAATAATTGAAATTGTCGTTGCAAAAAGATTTCCTATGCGATCACTTCATGAGTTTTTGCGCGCACTTTGCTAGTTACGTTTTCTTATTTTGCAATTCTCATGTGCATTTCTCAAGATTACTTTTATGTGGCTGAAAAGTTTATGGAAAAGTTTGGCCGCGACAAAGATTCGAAGATTTTGCACACAAGTTTCGACTTGACTCTACCCGAAGAGAATTAGGTCATCATCGATACTCACCGGCGGACACAGGTACAGCCGTGATCAGCCCGAGGGTGATGAACAGGTCGTAGGTGAGCGCGATGCTGAAGTTGCCGAGCATATTCGCGACTGTGAACAGAGCGTCGAGAGAGCGCGGTTAGAGTCGGTGAAGCGTCAAGGCTAAGCTAGCGGTCTAATTCAACGCGAGAACCAGACCTAAGTGAAGGATGCTGGCGGAGAGCAGCGTGGCCCAAGGCAGCCTCGCCCAGTGCATGGTTTCCGCTCCGGAGAAGTAGAGGGCCAGGCAGATCGGCCACAGCAGCGCGGCGTTGCACAGACCGATGAGTGAGAAAAATAGAGACATTTGACCGAACGTGGTCTCCCCTATGACCTTCTTGAAGAGGACCTGAACAGACGAACGGTTCGCTGCGAGGACTCGTGAATCACGAATCGTCGCAGACGAAGTCCATCGATATTTATGTGGAATTCGAAAAGATTTCAATTCTTCGATATTCGAAATTTAAGGACTCGAGTCCTCTCCCATTGTGAGTCCTAAAATCCGAATCTGTACACTTGCCCTGGTGAAATTGTCAGTCATTCGCAATTTGAAGATATCAACACCCAAAAATAAGTAATTTCAGAACAAACGGAATCACATCTGAATTTTAGAGGATTTTATTCTTATGGCCTCAAGAGGATTCCTCTAAGCTTAAGATTTTCTGTAAAAAGCTTCGCTTATAGAATACGGGAGACTATGGGAAAAATCGCTTTACAAATAGATTTTTACAAATAGAATATTTTTTTTTTAGTGAATAGCCGACAATGTCATCAAGACAATGTTCTCTCGATCACTCGTCTCCAACTTGCACGCCCGTCTCTTACCTTGTAAACAGCAGAGCCAGCTGCCGCCGATGTAGCCAAGACGACGCCACCCAGCGTGGGGCTTCCGGTTATGCCATCCATGTAGGCGAGAAGCGCGATCCCGGTGTTGCAGAGGATCACTGCGACTATCTGCAAGCCAACGGGGATGGAGAGTTGTGTAATCGGTAATTAAAGTCCTTCGCTACGGTAGAATTGTAATTTTTACTATTTATCCCAATTCAATTTATACCCATGTCGTCTCCTCAGTAAACCGCTTTACCAGTTGGGTTTGATCCACTGGTTGTAACTCGACTGAATACTGAGTTTGAATCACTGATACTGGTAGATCAGGTCGAGAAGAGACCGAGAGAACGAGTCCGCGTCTTTTAGAGCTACTGACCCTGACGCCCACAAACTGCTCGTGAAGGATGACCCACGACAATAGGTAGACACAGGAGACGTTGGTCGCGAACAACGCCATCACGTCCGTGGCCAAGAGTATCCTCAGGGAATGTATGTACATGTAATTCGTGATGACCCACAGGCCGCAGAAGAGGCTGCACCTGATCAGGAAGCGGCCGCCGGTGAAGCCCTTGTCGCGGAAGCCGCGCAGGCTCTCCGCGATTATCTCAGACGGGCTGGCGCACTTGGTCCTGGTAGCGCGGCAGATGAAGTACACGGGGAAGTATAGGACCTCCCAGTTGGTGCAGAACCACGTCGTGAAGAAAGGCGCGTTGTACGGCGGCATGATCTACAAAGCCGTCATCCGGGTGATAGAGGGAGATTTCGTCCTGCCTGCGGCGCTCTGTATATTTCTTATTTTAAGGGACTTAATGTTCCTTCGATCTTCATCCAAGAACTTTAGTCCTTCGAAATTCGAAATTAAGGATTCGAGTCTTCTCCCATTGTGAGTCCTTAAATCCGAATCTTTACACTTGCCCTGGTGAGATTGTCAGCCATTCGCACTTTGAGGATTTCAATGGCCGGCAATGTCATCAGGACAAATGTTCTCTCGATCACTCGTCTCCAAACCAGCGATAGACAAGAAAAAGGACGCTCTGGAGAGAGATTTGGCCGGGCGAAACGAAATGAGGCTAGTCTCCAGAGAAAATTTCAGGGCTCAGTTCCGAACAACGAGATTAACGTGAATGCGAAATGGTGTTTACATGCTGGTGATGAAGTCCGTTCACGGAGGCGTTCGAGGTGGAGCTCTGCGAGACGGCGTCCGGCTTATGAAAGTACAAATACTTAATGCAGTGGGTCGCCCCGACCCAGCTCGCGGTTACGCATATCGTAACGCACACCCCGAAGTAAATCTGCAATAAAGAATAGACAGACGCGAGTGAGATGCGCGTGTATCGCTGACGCGACGCTAATCCCGAAGTGAATTCCGCGCCAAAAACGGGGACGTTTCTCTCCCGCGGTACTTAAATCATCCCCCGACTCGCTCGTTTCTTCCCCTCCTTTTGTTACAAGAAACCGAAAGAGGGAGAGAGGGAGAGAGAGAGAGAGAGAGAGGGAGGAGAAAGAGAGCGATCGTTCGATGCTGATGCCGCGAATCGAGAACGCGACGACGCAATTTCTCATTGCCAGCGAGTTTGGAGACGCTATCGACCTTCTTCGCGCTTTCCGCGCAGCAGGAAGCGTAGCAGGCCGAGAGGGAGCTCGGTTGCTGCGGTTGCTGCGGCTGCTGCGGCTGCTGAGCGAGCGGGGTCGGAGTCGGGGTCACATGAGTCGACGCCTGACTTTGACCCGTCGGCTGAGTCTGCACACTTCCGCTACCACCACTACCACCACCACCGCCGCCGCCGCCGACGGCACCGCCGCTTCCGGTGGTCTCCAGGGTGCGGCAGCTCGACGCGGAATCGGCGCACCCGTCCGTCACGCCGCAGCCCTGCTGCTGCTCGCATCCTGAAACAGTCGCAACGTGAGTCCTGCCTGCGCAGGGGATCACCGGGACGGGAGGAGCCCCCCCTCAGCGGAGGCACTTCCGGCTCTCTCGCGAGCTTCCTTCGCGTGCGAAAAGAATCAGATCTTGTTTGCGGTGTCCCTTTTTCAGCTTATCAGGGTGTAACATCAACATACAGGTCAGTATGACGGGTTGCTTGCTCCTATTTGGACGATAATGTAGAAGTCGCCGAAAAAGTCACTCGTTGACTTTGTTGATAATGATATTTAAACCATGCTCCCACCCAGTCAGAACCATAACGTTGATTCGACGTCGAATCAACGTTGTGGTTATTATGACAAGTGCAACTAACTAACTTTGCACCGTGATCGTTATGACGGTTTATCGACCATTTATCGATCAGAGTCGAGCCTCATTGAATTGAGAAAGATATCTAAAAAAGTGAAACTGAGAAATAAATATTACGGAATTAAGCAGAATAAATGAGAGTAATAGTTAAAAAGATAAATATTTGTCATAACTGGGAGCACTGCAAATATCATTATCAACAAGGTCAACGAGTGACCTTTCCAACAAGCTCTGCATTATCGCCCAAACAGGGTAAGCAACCCGTCATACTGACCTGTATGTTACACCCTTTACGCTTGAACGCACGGCAGTGCTGAATGCAGAAGAAAGATCTACGAATCGTGTCATTCCCGTCTGCGAGAGAGCGAAGCTGCGTGACACGTGTGTGTGTGTGTGTGTGTGTGTGTGTGTGTATATGGGAGCGTGTGCGTGCTGAAAGAATCATAACCCAAAGCGAAACTCCGCAGTACTCCGTCTCGGAAGTTCCTCGGTCAAAGCGTGTCCAGCGCGCGGTCTCTTCGCGGTATGGCTTCTATGCTATGCAAACTAAGCGCAGCGGAATCGGTTTATTATGTACACGCGAGAGCGTTTGAACGATATACCGAAATGCTAATGCCAAGACTAGTACTAATAATAATAATAATGAGATGCTAATGCAGAGTTTTACTAGCAGCTCTAATCGCTCTAAATCCCTCGTAAGTACTCTACACACTACGACAGACTATGGATCCAACCCCGCTAAATCAGTTCTCGCTCGCCCGATCGATATCGGAACACACACTCATTGACGATCGTCACACACATACACACACACACACAGGGTGTCTCCCACCCACCGTGTGCCCTCTCAATCTCGCCGCTTCTGAAGCCTTGGAATCGGCTTTTCCCGGCTTCACAGCGGTATTCAAGTTAAAGTTCGGTGAAATCTGGTTGGAGCGCATTGAAGTTAAGTTCAAGTTTCACGCGGCCGGTTGCGACTTTCTTGCTGAAGTATACGGTAAAGTAGTCGCGGCGAAAGATCAAAGCAAGAGCTATGTAGGAATAATTGAGAAGTAAAATTTTTCGAGCAACAACCTCGCACAAAGGGACCTTCGAGGCTCCATGATCGTAATCGGAAGAATATCTCGACGATGAAGTGAGAAATTACCGTTTCCGATTCGTCGACATTCGTTTTCTCCCTCTCCTCTCCCTTTCCCTCTCGCTTTCTCATTTTCGAGTCGCAATCGTTGAAAGAGCATCCGATGGGCCGAGCACGATCTGCGTGTTGAAGCGCACCGACTTACCTGCAGCTTCGACAAGCTCGACGACGATCTGGACGGGACTGAGGAACGAGCTACGTTGCTGATCTTCGCTGAGGATCACATTGGACGTGAGCGAGCGTCGGGGGTGGAATATCGTCGGTACCTCACCAACCTGCCCGCTCTCCATGTTCGAGCGTGCTCTCTGACTTGACTTGACGTCGTTAGAGATCGCGTGGTCGCGGCACGTTACAACACGACGGCCAGCGCTCCGCACAAGCGACTCGTGAGAAGTGCCCGCTTGCGCGACTTGGCGGTTTGTGTGCACGACTTGTTGATCTGCCGACGTGTTCGCGGGCGTGCAGCAGCGATACATACATGTGTTCGGCGCTCGCCAGAATCGATGCACGTTCAACGCCCACATTCGGCGATTGAACCCGCTGTTATCTCGGCGAATTCACCTGCCCATGTGCGCGCGCGCGTGTGCGTTGCGTGTACGTGCGCGCGCTTACTCACGGCGGACATCACGCGAAGTGTCGCATTAGCTAGCTAGTTAACATCGGCGATCGGCGGGTGCATCGCGTACGCGGACACGCTGTTCGTTAGACCTCTGTTCGTTAGCGCGCGTTCATAGCCTGAAAAGAATTCAACGTTTGCGGGGTTGAAACCAACCGACGTGCTGCAACACATTCGGGGGATCGCTGTGAATTTCGCTGGGAGAGAGAGAGAGGGGGGGGGGAAATCATGATGACGTCAAAATGATGAGGAAGACTAATTTTTTCATCATGATTCGATCATTCTGAAGTCATCATGATTTTTTTGTTCTGCCTGGGACCGTTCGTCACGAATTACGAAGAAACGCATGAAGAAAGCTTCAGCTTATACGTGTCAAAATAACACACTCGGGTTTGCAGTGTGCACATAAAACTTTAAACGCGTTTATCTGGAAACACCAGATTTTCTTAAACTGCCGACAAGATTATGCAAAAATTACTGAACCGAACGACTTGAAATTTTTACACAATGTATATAGACGTAGACAATATAGACATGTAGTTTTCGCTCCCCTCCCCCCCTACCTCGAACACAGTTATATTTTATTTTATTCATTTTTTTTAAACATGATTACAGGTTGAAAAATGTTTCACTTTCGATACTTTTTTTTTATACAGTCATTATTTTTCCAAACTTGGCTTCACTGCCTTCATTTTGGTTATAACGGGCTATAATGGCAACCGTATATTTAAAAAATTTTTCTTATTTTTTGGTTTCAGAATAGTGAGAGGCCTGGAATTATGTCGACAGCAAACATAGAGCTCGCAAACGGATGACTGCATTTTTATCTATAATTACAAATTGGATCGGTTCTTGTGATTCAATAACATTTATCTTATACTTTGAACATTAATAAATACACCGTGAAAATTCAAGTCTATTGATCATACCGCTTCTATTTAAAAAATTCGTAAAAATAGTCTTGAAAACGGCCTGCTTCGCATGAAATTCCGCTCTTAATTTGACGTCGATGAGGGTTAAATTAACGTCGATTCAACGTTTCATCAACCATTTCACCGTCGAATCAACGTCGAATCAACGTTATGGTTCTTACTGGGATCAAGCTCGGTTCGTCGAATTCGAATCCGCAGTCCTCGACTCTCGCAATAACTGGTCTGACGAGGGTCCAAGAAAATACGCTAATCGTCGCGTGTCGGAACGAACGCGGAAATTCCAAGTGCGTTCTCTCTCTCTCTCTCTCTCTCTCTCTCTCTCTCTCTCTCTCTCTCTCTCTCTCTCTCTCTCTCCCTTAACGAGACCCGATCTCACCGGGAGAAAATCGATCTCAGTTTTCGCTCACGAAACTGCCGTAATCCCTGGAAGTGTTTTTCTTTTTCTCTCTCGGTCTCTACGTGCTCGAGAGAGAGAGAGAGAGAGAGAGAGAGAGAGTGCGGAGGTAACGCGACACGATGGATGGACGGCGATGTATGCCCGTGGCAAGGCGATTCTACTGGCTTCGCAGCCTCGGGATAAAGCTCGACGAACGAAAGTATGTCGGCGTGTGGCAGCGTGCTGCGTTTAAGGCGTAACATAAATTAACGAGGGTTCTACGCAGGACGAACACACAAATTCGACGGCGTGATGATAAGCGTTATTACACGATAAGCGTTATTAGCGAGAGCTTACCGGGAGGAAGAAAAAAAGAGAGAAAAACAATAGAGACAGAGAGAGAGAGAGAGAGAGAGAGAGAGAGAGAAGGAGAGAGAGAAAGAGGAAAAGAGAAGCAGAGTGAGCGCGAGCGAGAGGAGAGAAAAAAGCGCAAGAGATCAATAGAACTAAAAATATCTCCTTTCGGATGAGAGTCATGCAGTCCGGCGGGTAAGTGCATCTCACTCGAGAATCGTCGCGCAGGGTGTGTTTCGGCGTGTCCCGGACATTCGAGGACATGTCCCGGATCGGGAGATCTCCGCTCCCGTCGCGACGTGAATGAGGAGCTCGAGGGTCCGCTTCTCCTTCGAAAAAGAAGAAGAAAAACGAAAGAGCCGCAGAGAATTGAATTATAAGTGAATTACGTCGCGCTTGTCAGCTCACTCATTCGTCGAGATCCACACGCGCGGCAATTCCGCGTGTAAATATTCAAGTATTCACGTGTGTGCGCAGTGACCAACACACGCGCACGCTGTTCTCCACGACGCGGACGCGTCCCGATTCAAGCGTCGGTCCCAGCGAAATGACTGCGAAATCACCGGATAATTCCGGTCATCGCGCGATGATTTAACAACAACGACCCCCGCTCGGGGTGTGCTCTAGCACCCCGCGCGACCCTGACGAAGCACCGGGAGTCCAGTGGACGGGGCTCGTGGAGAAGAGACTGCTCGTTGCGCACGTACCTTCCTTATGTTTCTCCTCCAAAGTCGCGCCGCTTTCGACCTGCGACGTATCCATGTTTCATGGTCCACCCCCCCGGGCGCGATCCGACTGACTCCTCGCGCTCGATCGCGACTGCTCCCTCGAGACCGATGTCACAACCGCATCGCCGCGCGCCGCGACAGTTGGCTCTTTCCGAATTTCCCTCCCCCCCCCACTACCACCCTCCTTTCCTCTTTCTCTCGCGGAAGCGACGCTCGTCGTGTTGGGAATAATTAGTCCGCCATTAGTGCGCAATCGGAGGCGCGCAGCGCGCGGCGGGGCTGATTACGCGATTCCCCGTCCTAATCAGGCTTGTATTTACAAGCTTCCTCCTCAGGGTTACGCACCCCCGCAGCGGAGACAGGGCGAGAAACACGGTGTGTTCTCCCCGTGTACGTCCGCCGCGCACTGCACCGATCGCGGTCGGACGGTCTCCAACACCCTGCCGTGCCATTGATTACCAAGCGAGCCTCGCTCGCTCGTTCGTTCGTTCACCAGGCCGCTCGCGTCTGCGCCCGTTTCGCAGTAACCACTTCCAGGCCATCGACGTTCCGACTGTAGCTCTTGGTAGCAGAGAGCTATATAGGGTGTCCTGAACCATTTAACGGGGACTGAGGAGTTTCTGGAGGTCGCGCGCAGGGGAAATTCGAAGCGGAAGAGCGGAGCGGAGCGGAGAACGTATTTTCACCGTTTTATCGAATAAATTAGGACTCCAACTCGCTTCTGGTGTTTTCTGATCATCATCGCATGTGTGGTTTTCTCTTCAGTGGATCAGCAGTTCTAGCTCACCCAAAAAAATGTATTCTATTTGTAAAGTGATTTTTCCCATAGTTTCATATTTTAAGCGAAGCCTTTTACAGAAAAAGGATTTCTCTTTTGATGAAGCGATTAAAGTGAACCATTCATCTAAGATTTATTAGATATTATTCTGTCTTCTTCTTATTTCAAGAGGATTTCCTCTTGTATCAATTAATGAATGAATCTTACATGAAGAGGAATATGTCGATTTGGATGTCGGCTTCTTTTGTTATGAAATAAAACAATTAAAAAATACAAAAATAAGATGAGACACAAAGCATCCTAAAAATATTTTAATTAAGAAATTAAGCTTATATATGCTGATCTAAAGATATCAGCACATATAAAATAATTAAAAAATATAAAGAAGATGGAACACAAAATATCCGAAAAATGTCGGCTTGTTTTGTTAGTCATGCTCTCCAAAGCTCCAAACATGAATGAAAAATAACCATATGCTCATGAGTCAGAATATTTGAAACGCTTTTTAAAAAAAGTATGTGTACTGCTGTATAACATATAACAAAGATAATTTACCCATATTTGGTCAAATACAGTTTATAATCTATTGCAAGAAATTGAATAATATATTCTTTCTTTTACTATGTTTTATACAACTGATTATGATAAACATCTTTGTAGCTGTGAAGTCCATAAACAAAATTGACTGGAAATTTATTTGTTACGATGATCTTGTTTCATTCGTGCCTACTTATTGTAGAACTGGAGCCAAAAGTACATCTACACATATATTACTTTTCGCTATATATATTATAATAATTTTTTCAAATTAACCAGTATAACCACTAAGAATAGAGTACAGTAAGAATAAATAATAATCCTCTTAAAAAAAGATTAAATGATCTGTGTATAAGAGGAAATTTATATTAAAATCAATAAGATTTGCATTATACATATAATATATATAATCCCTCTAACTTTAAGAATAATGTTTATAATATTTTCTTCTTAATCTTAGGGAAATCCTCTTGAGGCCATTTATAAGAATAAAATCCTCTAAAATTTAGACAATTTCGCTTGTTCTAAAATTACTTTTTTGCTGGGTGAGCTCAATGATTATCAGCATCGACCAGTTTCTTGAAGTTTTTTGAAGACTCCATCTTGTTCTTGCTCCGCTGACTCTGACTCCACCTTATGACTGCAAAATGATTCTGAATAATATGGTACATTTGATTTTTAATTCGTTTCGTGATTATCATAATTGTGATGACGAAGATTGTTTTTCTTTGTTTGAACCAATTTACGATCCTGACGGTTTGCACAGGATTATAAAACAATTATAAACGAATTATTGCTGTTCGTAACGTTCATCTGCTTGCTAAATGTACATGCTACGCGTCCAAGCTGCACAAATATCGTACGTACAATACCGTTTTATTAACTCAGTCGTACAGCCGCGCGTCATTATTTTTATAGTTGTATTTACAAGTGACTTTCGAGGTTGAAGCGGCTCACACGCTGAGCATAATCACATAATCGATCGTAATTGGGGCGAAATTACGCCCAGGCTCGCACGCGCGTTATGTTGCCGTGATTCACTCGGGCTCTACCAGTTTCCACGACTCCATTCTGCGTGGCTGACACCAGGAGGGAACTTTTTCTCATGCATATTCATAAAGAACGGCAGCTAAGCGCTTGTCCTTCCTCGGCGATATCGTATGACGGCTCGCAATAAGTTACAAGGATACGTCACTCCGAAAGACCCTCGAGGTGCCGTCGCTGTCGCGAGAGAGCAAGGGGAACGAGAACGAGGAGGCAGAGGGGAGAGGAGGAGAAGGCAGAAGAGATAATGTTAGCTGAAAAATATTTTATTCCGTACTTTTCTGAAATAAGAGATTCAATTAATTCTAAAGTGACGTCACGAAGTAAACCCTCGCTGATATCTTACTTCGGCATTGATCTCAACGTTGCTACATCTAAGTAGGAAGTATCATCTTTTTCTTTTCTTTTCCTCTTTTTCTTTTGCAAGAAGGCATAAGTACAAATACAGAACAGGTGTATATATAAATAGGTACATTCATACGCAATGCGATATGTCCGCGCGGTAAATTACAGATGGCTGAGTGTTCCGGTAATATATGTATATATAATAAAAACAAGGGAGAATTTTTTTTTTCTTTCTTTACGCACAGTGTGGACTCGCCCACGCGCGAATCCGTCGTCTGAATTGTCATACAAAATTAATCTGCAAAAGTATACAGGAAATCACTGTGCAGGTGTGTAACATGGGAGAGAGAGAGATCGTACGAATAAAAACAGAGAGTCAAACAAAGGACAAACACGAAATTATTATTAGCGTGGTGGTCCCGATTTCTTTTCGTCACGACTCTGTTAATCATAGTTGCTCGTATAACCACAATTTATAATTATCACCTAAAGGGGAGAAAGTATTAGTAAGAGATCTAAAACTACACTATCGTATAGTAGAAAATCATACGCCATCTCGACCGCGTTATCGACGTTGTCACTAATTCGCTATCAGCTAATTATTGTGTCGTAATAATCGATACTTCATTGACGCATTACTCCCATCTGTATTTACCACTCTGCGACAGAGAAATTAAGCTAATAAATTAAATAACCCGTAACAATCGAAACCGCGACTCGGCCGCGGTCGTATCGCAGAATAACACAGGAGTTCAATCGAGAAGATACACAATTGCCGTTTTGCGAGAAGCACCATTTTGTACACGGAGACTGAACTGAAGCTATAGTTAAAATAAGCTAAATTGTACTTCGGTACAATTCACTCCAAACGTATATACGTCACGTCGTAACGTCACGTGTAAACTAAATGCGCGAAATGACAATATAAAATTTACTCCGTATCATCGTTGGACATTCGACAGAACTTTTACATCCGTAACAGGATTAATTAGCAATCTGTGATGTTATTAAAACACATTTCTCATACGAATGTTCTTTAAATATTAAAGATATTCAAATATTTAAATATTAAAGATATATATACGCGTAACTGTCTGTGTTATTCTAAGATAATCAAGACGCATGTAAGGGAAACCGTAAACATCCCTTATCGAGTATCACATTATATTTGTGCATTGCTTACTTATGCACTGATTAAGGCCCATAATCTCAAAAGTTTCCTTTTTTCAGTCTCTCGTTGTGTTCCTAGCTAGAAGATACCTAATGTGCAACTGTCAGAGTTGCTGTCGTAGAGCTACGCACGTACGCGCGGACACGTGCAAACAAAATGACATGGCATAAGAAGAAATATCGTTCGATCAACGCGATTAATAATAATAGTGTAAACGCGTCCGCTTTTTTATTAATCAAGAATGTTAGAGGCATGTAGAGAAAAAAAAAATGAAACAAAAAGAAAAAATTAGTCGTACGCGCGCGCGCCTCTGCACATACACACCTGATGTTTTCCAATTAAAATATAAATTAAAGACACGCACACACATCTTGATAATGTCGTTATTGCTATATATATACATATACATGCAAATGCGTGTATATATATATACATATATAATGTTTGAAATTGAACTCAGCGCTAAAGAGAGTCAACTACTCTCGACACTCGTAGTATTATATATAAACCTCTATGGAAGAAAATTTTTATAAATGTAATATATTGGTTGTTTTTATTGATGTAAAAGCAGCGTTTACACCTTCATAGATACTATGAGGTATTCGGCTCGTGTGATGATGTATCAACATTATCTCCGAAATAAAATAAAATCTATGTACAAGTAATAGCTGCGAGTAAAACAGCCAGGAAAAAAAAACGTTCCACGCTTATCGACGATACATATGTTCTAATTGTTATGCATGCTACGCGCTAATTCTATCGAAATATATGGAAATATATAATTAGAAATAATGACACACGCGTCGTACACCGGGATCGCTAGTTAAATATGTTCTTGTAAAATAGATGAAATAGAATATAACCACCCTCGCGGAAGGTGCAATAAAAATATATGTATATATATATATTGTATATATGTGTGTATATATATATATATATGTGTATATATATATGTATATGTGTGTGTGTGTGTATGTGTGTGTGTGTGTGTGTGTGTGTGTGTGTGTGTGTGTGTGTGTGTGTGTGTGTGTGTGTGTGTGTACACACATATATATGTGTGTATATATATAAATATATATACACATACACATATACATATAATCTCACAATAGAATTCGCAATAATCTGTCGCCGAACATATAAAATAAACACATACACACGCACACACATGTGTGTTTCGTACAATTTTGATGAACGACACATCTCTTAAAGTGTTGGTAAATGCAGCACACATTAACGTAAAATATCCAGATTAGACGGTTCTACCGTTAATTATTCGATGCATTATTGCGATTAACTCCCTCTCTCTTTCTCTCTCTCTCTCTCTCTCTCTCTCTCTCTCTCTCTCTCTCTCTCTCTCTCTTTCTCTCTGTGTGTGTATTTCCTCTTCTCCTTCAATTCAGCCGTTTTTTACCGACGGCACATATATAGATATATGTACATAAAGTATAATATATATTATCCATTTAAAAAACATTATCGACCAGGTTTCGGAAACTTTGTTTCTCAGTTCGTTTCGTTTAAAGTACATCTCACGTAGCAAATAAATGTTAACAAAGTTGCATCTGCTGCTGCTAAATATGTGATATTTTGTACAAGTTATTTGGTGCCACGACATATCGTTAATTGAAAATTTACAATATGTATACATGTATATGTATATGTATGTATATGTATGTGTGTATATATATATATATATACACTACTCTGTTCTCGATTGTTGATCGATATTTAAGCGTTATGTACAATTAAGGTACATATAGATTTGTGTGTGACTACCTTCATGTAAAATATGCTTAGGTTCTGCAAAAGGTAGCTTTGGGATTATCAATTATACCTGTTTATTTGAGTGAGCGATCAAAGTAAATTATGTACACATTCTCTTCAACATATGATTTAATACAATCACACGTAACCAACTACCTAAGCAATATACTTAACAATAAATAACTGGGTACATTTAGATCGCAAAGTATCGAAAATTTTGGATATTGTCCTCTAGTGTATTATTAGTATCATTATTGTAGATCTTTTTATAATTGAAAAAAAAAGTCACCGCTTGTATGATTTACAAATGACACGAAATAAGCCTTTCAAAGAGCTCATCTTCCTACGTCGACAACCTAATGAGGTAAGATGAACCGCTACTTTCTCTCTCTTTCTCTCTTTCTTCGTACAAATATCGCGATCGGATGAACGCGGATTTATATTATTCCTAAACAAAAAACAGATCACTTTTATTTTTCACCGAGCCGTTCAATGTTCAATGGAGTTATGCGATGCTACAAGATTTATAGGCAAGATTCTACGTTTTTTCCTGCATAATGTTTGTGTTTCTGCAGCTAAATTTAGTATTGTTATCGGCATCTAAGTTACGCGAAAACAACAATGCACTAACATGCTCCTGATGAAATGTAATGTAATTGCCGGTTATCGAATATGAAGTCTGACCATTGTTTGAAAAGGCACATACTCCGTTTCATGTGGTTGATCGATCTGGACTGACATAAATTGTCGTATTTTGATCATAATATTTTCGTCCGACTGACGAAAACGTTCTCTGCGAGACAATAAAATTTGACTTCTATCGACATGCGATACTTCTGCCTAAATAAACGCGTTGCGAGTAATGGTTAGATATTTGTGAAGCGAGTGTGATTAAAACGGTTGATCATCGTTCCGATGAGATATCGCGCAATAACTCGAGGATCTCGTTACTTGCTAGTTCGGAAATTTGCCGTGACTCGGTGTTATAAAGGTGGCAATTGAACTCAGTGGACGAAGATTTATCACACACACTACTTATAAATATAATTATAAAGAATGACACCTATAAAGGCATAATGTACACTACAAAATATGCTCAGGATCTTTTAGAGACATATGATTTTTGTGCTTTACCTTACGACCCTGTCTTTTGGGTGCTTTTCGAGTAACCTTGGATTCCCTGGATTCTTGTTTGTTGAGACCGAGCCGAAAACGCACCGGCACTTTGGAATCAAGAGTGGTCTCATCTGTGAAGTTGAAAGAACACAATGATGTTATTGTAAGGTAAAGCGCTTTTTTGTGCGATCGTCTTTCTTCGCGTTCCCTCGATACGAATTATTGGGTGAGTGCAAGTTTTGATGAATTTCTTCACACAGCTTTCTATCACGAAATCTATCAAAACTTTCACATTCACCCAAATATTTTTTTTATACGTGTGCGCAACAAAATGACGATGTACAGAACAAGGTAATAAGATATTGTTGATAGATAAGGTAGAAATAATAAATTTTGTCTGAAAAAGAAAAACACAAGACGTTTCAAATCGCTAACGATGCTGCGAATCTAAACTTTGCAACTCTCTCTGTCATGTACTATATTTAAAGATGCAATTACCTTCAGAATCATGTAACTCAGATACAGATCGATGTAGAACTGTAACTCGTCGGACTTCTTTTTGATTTGCTGTAAAGAAAGACGCATCGATCGTCAGGAAAGAATTTGCATAGACGGGAAGAGGGACATGAATACGCAGTCAAACGTAAAAAAAATTATCTCTTCATTATAAATCTACTGCTTACTTTTCTCGTCAGTATTAATGACATGCCTCTGATTGGCCTTGGCATTATTCTTCACAACTCTGCGGGAAAAAACACGGAAAGAAAGAAATTAAGCGAGACCGTTGCGAGAAGACGACAAAGGTGCTATGCTAAACGCTTTGTTCATACTCACTCGTTGACGACGCCTTTAAAGGCCGACTGCACTAATCTAGCGGACTGAATGGGAACTGTTCTATTCAATCTCTCAGCGCGCCTCCTGCTGAGCTCTGCTCGCAAGTCTCCCTCCTCGTCTATCGCCAGGTCCTCGAATATAGCGTCGACGTCCTCGCTCGGGCCGTCGGAGACGATCTCTTTGCGCTTCTTGCACTTCTCCTTGCCGATGCGCTCGGAAAGTGGCAGTTCGCTCTTCAGCTTCCCCACTTGATACAACTCCTTGTCGCGCTTCTTCCTCTTCTTCGGCGGCTTCTCCTCCGCTTTTTGCGGCTCCACATCTATACACGTATTTATGGAGCTCGTAATGGCGCCCGAAGACGCATCGTCCGCTCCTTCAAGCTCCTCGAACTCGTAACTGGTTTCCAGACACAGATCTACCTCCTGGATATCATATTCGTCCGACGACTTGTTGATCTTCCTCATTCCGCCCAACTGAATCTCTATTGTTTCCGAGGTCTCTATCTTGGTCGCCGTGTGTTTCTTGCATAATTTGATCTTTTTGTTGGCGTTCACCGGATCGATAGGCCGCGTGGACTCAAACTTCTTCCTTCTCGCTTCGAGCACAGGGTCGTTGATCACATCCACGGGCTCCTTCGCCGTCTCCATCGTTGTCACCGGTTTCTCATATGGCTGCTCATCCTTCTGTTTAGACTTCAGCCGTGCCATCTCCGGTGTCGTTGCGCTTTTGAAGCTCGGCGATGGTTCTCTCGCATACAAGCTGGCCGGATTGTCCGGAGTGGCCGAACGCGGTCCGTGCTTCCTAGGTAATTCTTTCGGCGACCACTTCGGGGACCGTCTGCGCCTAGGCGAAGGTAGCCGCGGCGAATTTCTCGGGGAGGACCACGGAGACCTGCGTGGAGTCCTGCGTGGCGATACTTTGGGTGACTGCAAGCGCGATGATCCTCTACGAAGAGGCGATAGACCGGGCGACCTAGACCTGGACGGTAATCTTCGCGGAGGCGTTCTCCTGGAAGGTGACCTGGGGGACTTGGACTTGGGCGATCGGTGCAGTGGCGGCGATAGCCTCAGAGGCGAAGACCTCGGCGTCCGCGATCTCGACAGTCGCGGCGATCTGGAACGCGAGCGAACTTTCGGCGTGCGTGGCCGTGGCGATTTGGAGCGTGACAATCTTCTCGGCGATCTCGATCTCAGCGGCCGTGGCGACCGGGAGCGCGAGGAGAGCTTAGGTGATCTGCCTCTCGGGGACAGCTTCCTCAGGGGTGATCTTTTCGTGGACAACGTACGATTCGGGGACCTGCGTGGCGAAAGTTTGGGCGATCTGGGTCGCGGCGAGTATCGCGACGGAGATCTTCGCGGTGATCGGTACCTCATCAATTCTCTCGGTGATCTCCTCGATTGTCTCGGCGGGGATCTTCTAGGCGATCTTCTTGGTGACTTCTTGCGCGGTCGTGACCTCGGCGACAATGATCTGCGCTTCTGATTCACGCGGGTCACTATATGCGGCGAGACCGATCTTCTCTCGCTCTTGACTGTGGTTAAGGACGAAGCGGTCGTGACGTTGTTCCTATCCTTTTTGCCGGAACAGCTCTCGTCCGATTTTGTTCTTTGTGGTGGCTTCTCGGTGGCTTTACTGTTCTCCTCGTGCCTCGTCAAGTTCTTTCCTTCACCTTTGCTCGATTTCTTCTCTTTCTTCTCTAACGGTTTGCCCACATTCATTTCTCGCTCCATCTCATCCATCAAACGTTCCAGACTGTCTTCTTCTTCGAGGTCAGCCATTAGAAGTATATCGTCGTCGTCATCATTACCGTCTTCCTCCTGGTCTTCTCCGTTCTTCTGCGAAGTCTCTGTAACCTCTTCTTGAGTCTCTGTCTCTACCAAAGCCTCTGTCGGTTCCTCCTTTGCTGTAACTTCTGTCTTTACAGACAGTTTTGCAGTGTTTTTCGACTCCTTCGTATCTTCATCTTCAGAAGCACTTCCATTGTCTTTGAAACGATGAAATTTTGATATTTCTGAAAATACAATTGTATAATTGTTAAACTCATATAACGGGAAACATGCATAAAGTCATTATTATCGATAATCAATTTTATGTTCTAATGAAAATACAGAAAACTCACCTTGAGGGCATGGTTCTACTTTTGACTCAGTCTTTTCTACATTGACAGGGCAAACTGTTCCAATTTGTTGGAGTGGTGAAGGTTCATCTACAGGAACTATTGCTATAAGGTTTGGATTACGAGGGCTCTGATAATATACATTCTGTAAATAGAAACATTAAATTAAGATTAGATGTTCCACAAATATTACTGTAGGCTATATTTCATCAAATATGTGTATACAATTTGAACATTACGAAGCACAAGCACAACAAACATTGTTATATTAATACCTACACATAAAACCAGTCATATTTGCTTGGAAATCCAAATATACAAATAGAAGACTTACGCCATTTTGCCTTTGTTGTGTTCTGTTGTAATGAAAATTCCTTCTTATAGGCCGTTGATTTTTGTATGGGATACGAGATGGCTGCGTTATTTGTGGTAATATCGGTTGTCTGTTACGTGCTGTGTCCTTAGCTCGAATTGACTGAAGTGCTACCATTCTTAATGTTTCCAAATCCTCGTCGTCGTCATCATCGGTTTTGATTTTTGTTTGAGGAACTACAACCATCTGTGTGTGAGAAAGCACATCATTAGTACATGTTGACACGAGATACAAGATATGTCATACAGCGCAAGAGAAGTAACGAGAGCCGCGTTGTTGCGACATTGACAATTTCAGCACGAGAAATAGCGCTCAGAAAGACGAATTTTCACAGAACACACACACATAGTTAGGTCGAGATGTTTCTTATGCTGTCGAACACATCTCAGTACCGCTTTATCACCGACATATTTAACATGTATCTACGTCGTTCCTCGATAGAGGTTTCGTCGATGAAGGGACACCTCAATCGCGGGTAGCGCGTGCTACGCACTCGCACAGATCTTATCGACACAACGACCTACCTTTTCGCGATAATCCATTTTATTGAGAAGAGTTCTGGGAAGAGCTGCACTGTTCACGATGGGCACGGCGGGCTATGCCGTTCGCGTCTTCGCGAATAGTCTTTACGCTGAGCGCACGCAAAACTGCCGCGCGTTGCATATACCGCTGAGACGCGTCACATGCATACTGCGAGTCAAAATCAACACATTTTCTCTTTCACATCAATATTTGCCGATTATTATAAAGCACTCTCGAAGGAAAGTCGCTTACTCTACTCGTCACCCCCTACCACACGTAAATAAAAATGGCGACATGAATATATAGAGCTAATGATCGTGGACTGTGAAAAATTATTTGATAAGAAACTAGAGCAAGAACCTCTAATGTCACAACGGAGAATTCACACTGCGACCGACAGTCCAATAGGAAAGTCTGTTTCCTAGAGATAACAATGGCCGCGTTCAGTAGAACA
Source organism: Harpegnathos saltator (assembly GCF_003227715.2). Taxonomy (NCBI): domain Eukaryota; kingdom Metazoa; phylum Arthropoda; class Insecta; order Hymenoptera; family Formicidae; genus Harpegnathos; species Harpegnathos saltator. Next base: position 838,539 of record NW_020230198.1, read on the forward strand.
AAATGGCTGCATTCAGCAGACTCAACAGTTGGACAACATTACTAGATTTTTCACTGAATCTCGCTCCTGATTGGTAAATACTTCAGGGCCTATGAAAAATCTAAAAGAATGCTCCAATCACAGACAATAATCACTAAGCGCTCTCTGATCGCTTTGTTCTGCTGAACGCAGCCAATGTCGTTCGTCATGGGTGACTAGATTAACGGATGTGTTGATTGGCTGTCGAATAGAATGTCTCTAAAATCCCTATAATTTTCTTTGAACATTCCCCATCTGAGTGCGATAGTGGATAAGAGTATTTTTATTCGTGTAGCCCATCTTCGTACTATCGAAGGAATTCATAAATCTAAGACAACTTTTTAAATATACAATTAATTGCAAATACGATAATTTTTCTGAGCGATTCGTAATTTCTGGTGCGATAATAAATAATTACTGTAAGCTGAAGCAAAATTAGGGTGAGAATTATTTTTTCCTAAACATTTACATTATCTGACCCGACAGAACATTGGATCACCGTTTGTTTAACGCTTTATTTTTAATGCTTTTTTCAGGTAATAAACGGCAAAATGCACACAAAGTGTCTTGTTATTTGTAGTATCGTTCTTGCTTGTTGTATACTGATAGTTGTGAGAATAATTTATTTAATATTTATCAAACGCAATGAGCCCAGAAAAAGATCTCATCCTATTAAGACGATGATAATATTAGGATCAGGTGGACACACAGCTGAGATGCTACGTATCGTTAAGCATTTGAATTTTAAAAATTATTCACCTAGAGTATACATTTGTGCACAGACAGATAAACTCAGTGCAAACAAAGTCAAAGATCTGGAAAGTAATAGTGAAGATTATAAAGTTATAGATATTTACAGAAGTAGAGAAGTACGACAGTCATATCTCACGTCCATCTGGACCACTATGCTGGCTACTTTGAATTGCCTTCCAATTTTGTGGAAAGAAAACCCAGAACTTATCTTATGCAATGGTCCTGGCACCTGTGTTCCCCTATGCATCATAGCATTTTTCTTCAAAGTATTATGTCTTGCACAGAGCATTGTTGTATATGTAGAAAGTTTTTGCAGAGTTAAGACCTTCTCACTAACTGGCAAGATCTTGTATTATTTAGCTGATCATGTTGTCGTACAATGGGCGTATTTAAGTAAACCTGTATACAGCAGAAGCATTTTTTTATAAGTAAAAAGATCTTTTTCTTAAAATAGTGTGTAATTATTTTACCACCTACATGATTCCCAGAGAATGGCTAGTACTTCTACAATAAAGATTCCTTGGGAGCTATTAGTGGAAGAATTGAAGAATATACCTGTTGAGATAAGACTATACGTATCATCAATAATCAATGAGTTGCATACATCTGATAAAAAATTGTAAATATCAAATTCTTATGTAATATTTGTCTGATTTGAGGAGATTAATCAATAGTGAATCTTTATAGATCATGTATATTTAGACCTTTGATTTCATATAAATGTTTTATATAATATATGTAACACTTTTCTCCCACAAGAACATCGGAAAAGTGGATAAGCACTTCAATAACAAAGATAGAAGCTTGTTTAGATCGCACATGGGAAGCATTGAATTCAGGCTACTGGAAAGATGTCCCTATAGAATACAGATATTGTTATTCTTTATGCATTATTATGAAGGTATAAAAACTTAACATACTTTACGCCTTGTGTCTTTAAAATACTTTTACTGATTAACTCAACTTTTCTTGAAATTGTACTCTGTATTTAGGTAATACTGTTAAAACTTGAATATGAAGTGAATGCTGAGAATTTTACTGAAAAAGAGAAAAAAGCTGCATTAAAAAATATTATTAACCAAATTGACAAAGGTATTCTGTTAGGCGCGCCTCTTTCCAGTACACCAAATTTGCTAACAACTATTGCTGCAGAGCTGAACAGCTATTGTGTTGGTAAAGATTTTTATGTTATTGACGCAACAATAAAATTATATACAGTTATTAATTATTTTATATAACATTAAAGTTATATGAATAATTCAGTGACAACATTGTAAAAATAATCCATTTTTCATTAGACAATGTGTTTTCATTGAACGAATCTAGTGGCATAAGTTTAAAGGAAATTGCAATCGATGATCAAATTAATGATATAATCTTGCCCGGATTTTCGGAAGTAATACATTATGCGGAGCCTTCGATGGAGTCATTTTATAAAGAAGTTTTTATGCCGAAATGCCCAGCCGTATTGAAAGGTAAAAATATAAATTACATAAAATCTCTTGTAATTTATACATTGATAAATTAGTGTTATACATCGCGATCTGTCATAACGTAAAAACTCAAAATTATTTTCTATGAACAATATAAGCCAATATCTTCCTCTCACATAACAATTTGATAATACTTCACACGTATTTTCGGAAAATCTTCAAAGAAGACTATCAAGTGCTTATTTTTTTATGTATCTCCTTAGGTTGCATGAAACACTGGAAAGCATTGACATTATGGAAGAATCCTGATTATCTAAATAAGATCGCTGGATCTCGGATGGTACCGATCGAAATCGGTTCCCGTTATACTGAGGAGGATTGGACGCAACATCTTGTTAGTTTCTCGGAATTTTTGCAAAAGCATATTATTATGAGCGATAGTCAAGTCGGTTATTTGGCGCAACATCAACTTTTCGAACAGGTGGTACAGAATTAATCAATTCAACACAATAAAATTAATCAATCTTACACATTTTTAACGTAATAAAAAATTTTTTTTTTAATTTTTCAGATACCAGAATTAAAAGAAGATTTCGGAGTGCCCGAGTATTGTAGTTTTTCGGATAATCAAGATAATGACCAGGACATGGAACCGCCTGATATAAATGCATGGTTCGGACCTAGTGGCACAGTATCGCCCTTGCATTATGATCCAAAAAATAATTTGCTCTCTCAGGTGCCAAAATATGATTATAATGAAAATTAAATAAATTAATTATAATATTTATGAATATATGAATATATATATATATATATATATGTGTGTGTGTACATATATACATATACATATATATGTATATGTATATATGTATATGTATATATGTATATATATATATATATATATATACGTATTCTATTTTAAATTATTTATAATTAATTAATAAATCGCACTGGATATTCAATTTTATTTCATAGCAACTAAAGATCAAAATATGTACCAAGAGAAAGATTCATTTCTTCACATATTTTTATTATATATATTTCATACGTAATATACATATGAAATAGATATTTTTAAAGAAAGTTTCCTGCATTTCTTCGAGTAAATTATTGCATATTGTTAATTTATATTATAATTCATTCAGAAATTAAGATTATAATTATACTTAATTGAATGTGCATATGAGTGCTGAAAAGTTTTTTCCAAACTGGTATCTAAAATTTATATTAAATTTCTCTCGAATATCATATAATGTAGTTGTGCATATTTCACAGGTATTCGGTTACAAAAGAATTATTTTATATCATCCGGACGAAACAAACAATCTGTATCCGTATACCACAAAGTTACTAAACAATACGGCGCAGACAGACCCAATAAATCCAGATTATAACAAGTGGCCAAATTTTCGTAAAGCTAAAGGCTTCATGTGTTACTTAAAACCTGGAGAAATGTTGTATATTCCGCCAAAGTGGTGGCATCACGTAACTGCCCTCTCTCCGAGTTTTTCAATTAGCTTCTGGTGGAGTTAATAATATCATTTTGTATATAAATGTATGCAAAGTTGGAATCTACAGATTTATAGTGATATATTTGTACCAGTAATACAAGTTATACTTCTCGCCATCCTATAAATCAATATTTGTAATATATATAATAATATATTTGTAACAGTTTTATCATATATTTAAAATTAATTATAACGTACTTATTACCACGCATATTCGTTACATTTATTTAATGTAATTTACATTCACGTCCATGTAACGCGTACAATGTATTCTCCAAATGTTCCTCTAATATCAAGGAATTTCGATCAAGATCTCTTTTGTAAAGTGGCAAAATAAAGCGTAAAAATTAAAAATGACGTTGAAAACCTAAAACGAAGAAAACATGTAATAAAATATATCTATATGTACATACGTAAATGTGTGTGTGTGTGTGTGTGTGTGTGTGTGTGTGTGTGCGCGCGCGCGCGCGCACGCGTGTATGTGTGATTTAATTGTGTATACATTTAGTTGCGCACATTTAATAGTGTATTAATTTAGAAAACTGCGTTAACGTAATTTCTTATCTGTATTGTTATATATATTTTTGAGCTAATTTTCCGAAATAAATCTTTTTAAACTTCATTTACTTTGACCGATTTCTCACGAACTAAATATTACCTTGTTCTTGAAGTTTTTTTTCCAGATTACTTGTTCATTTGCTAGTTTCTTTTTTTAGATTTTCTTTTTTTGTTTTCTTCAACAACTTGCTTCCGAGTTAATATTTTCCTTATTATTTTCTGCTAAATTGACTCCTTTTGGTATAAAGTTGTTTGAATTTTTGAAATTATCTTTTTATAAATTTCTCATCTAAATAAATTTCTGTTTATTTAATTTGGCTTTGTTTCTTGTTGATAATGGCCTGTTGGGATATTAATAGATTTTATATTATGTAATAAGTTATTAGTACAGTGTTTAAATTTCATTATATATCCATTAATATAACATACAATTCTCTTTTTCTGATATTATATAATATAGCTCATCTATTAACATTTCTTTATCAACTTCCGATATCCTAACACCCATATCTAACAAATCCATTATGCCGTCAAATGCATCCGTACTAAATATCAAAAACATTTTATTAATTGAGTTGCATAAAATCTCTGTCACAATATATTTTTATAAAAACATAGAAATTAAAATTTATACTTTATTAAATGTATACAATACAATAATCATTCCATATACGTACCTCGTGAAATGTGGATATTTTTGTAAAATCTCAGATAACAAATTATTTATCGCGTTGATTTCTATCTCTTTGTGTTTTCTTTCATTCTTATTAAACATATTTATATTTCTATTATTTTGATATATATATTTGTCATCTGAGTTTATATGCGTCATATGTACATATTTCTTATTATAAATTGTTGTTGTACTAATATTTGTGTTGAATTTATGTTTCATAGTTTGCGTCCAACTATCAGACATGTCGTGACGTAAGATATTTTTACTGTCAATTAAAACAGATACATTATTTCCCTTCTTAGTTTGCCTAAAAGCGTAAATAATATATCCAAACATATTTTCTCAAATGAGTATTTATTATTAGTAGAACACTATACTCGTTGTACTTACGATCTAACATCAGTAGCATTGTCATTTTCCTTATTATTGAAGCCATTATTCAATTCACTCATAATTATTTCTTCGACGTCATATACTATTGATAAGTTACCAAATTTGTAAAAACTTTCGCTCGAAGGATTTCTTGTTCTCAAATGATTATCTTTATTCAACTCGTACAAAATTAATTCCTCACTAACTTCATTTGTCTGATTTAAAATTAGTTCTTCATCAATAGCTCGATTTATTTCATTTGTCATTATAGCCTTATCACTGCTACCATCACTTGATTCTTTTACTGTTACCCTTTCATCTTTATTCGACTCGCACAAAATTAATTGCTCACTAACTTCATTTGTCTGATTTAAAATAAGTTCTTCATCAACAGCTCGATTTATTTCATTTGTCATCATAGCCTTATCAGTGTTACCACTACTTGATTCTTTTACAGTTACACTTTCATCTTTATTCGACTCGCACAAAATGAATTGCCCAACTTCATTTGTCTGATTTAAGATTAGTTCTTCATCAACAGCTCGATTTATCTCATTTGTTATCATAGCCTTATCAATGTTACCACCACTTGATTCTTCTATTGTTACCCTTTCACTACTATCTTTATCTTCCTTATTTAAAATCAGTTCCTTATCACTAGTGGAAGTCATCTCATTCATCGTCACTCGTCCAGTAGTTTGCCTGAAAACGTAAATTATGTCTATGTGCCATATATACTTTCGAGCGGATATTTATCATACGGACCACTATGTTCGTTGTAATTACTTTTCGCAATCAGTAACGATATAATCCTTCTTTTTCTTAGGGCAAACATAGTTTATAATATAATTATCATTATTCAGACTTGCAATTACTTCTGTATCATAATTTTCATCCAACACACTTCTAATTAGTTCTTTATTAATATCTTCGTTAGCCTTGTTTAGTATTGCTTCCTTTTCACTCTTTTGATTTATTTTTATTTTATCATCGGTTTGCCTAAAAATATAAATATAAATGTAAATCTAATAAGTGTGTACATTTATGTATATATTCCCCTCTCCCTTGATCGGATATTTATTAGGCATATCACAATGTTTGCCGCTTATACTTATCGCTTTCGGCAAAGATATTTTTCTTATTTTTTTTTATACTTCTTCCTCTTACAACGTTTCTTATAACTGTATAAAATAATCGCATTTAATAACATTGAAGTTAATACATTAATAGCTTACCGTTCATTAGGTTTGGTAGATTTTTCAATTTCTTGACATTTGTCTTGTTTGGTTTCAACGCTTGAAACATTATCCATAGTTTTTTTAAACTGCGAAAAGATAGATAAGTTTATTTTTTAAATATAACATTAACTGAATTTACGAAATAATACATAATTAAGAAAATTTCAGGCAAAATTATTGACAATATTTTGAAAACAACATAGTAAAAATTAAAATTCTACTCGGAGATAAGAGTATTGCTATTGTGTATAGTTAATGGCGTCTTCACTTTTTGTTTCTATTATAGATTTAAACTTTTTTTTTTTATAAAGAAACATTTCATCTAACATTATTTCAAATGGACATTTAACTCTTGAGAAATGTTTGTAGGAATCAGTTGTAAAACTTTTTGGTTAAACATTTATAAAACGTTCCTAAAACGACATGTATGTGTTTTATATTTTGGATTTGAACAAATAATATATTCCATCATTCATTTATATTTATTTTAAAGTTAATTATTAAAAAAAAATCAATGCACATCGAATTGATTCAAAATATCTATATATAAAATTTGCTCGACTTTTCGGTCTGCCGACATACCATGCCAACAGACTTTATCATCAACATGAACTTAATGTGGGTAGGGATGGTTATAGGAAGGATTCTGGTCGAATCTACTATCAATCCAGTAGCATGCTGCTAATAATATTTATGATAAATAACACTTTTGGCTTACTGAACTATTGTTATTTGCTTCATTTGCATTCTGTTGCCTAGATACGGTAAGACTGTTCTCCTTCTTTGCTTCTGAAGAAAATAATTTAGATTTATTACATATCAGATCTAGATTAACACATACAGAGAGACGTATTTGGACTGTTTGTCGTGTAATTATCTGTATGATGTATCTGTACGACCGTGACATGTTATTTGTTCGCTTCTATATAAAAATAATAATGTGAATTTAATTAATATTATTACGAAATATTATTAAACATTATCTAACGTTCTAACGGAAGTCTATGCCATTTGTATAATGACTAGAAGAAAAAAATAACTAAGAAAATATCTCAAGATATCTAAATAATATTTATCAAGAACAAGGGAAAAGTTGCTCTTTTTTACTTTTTTGCTTTCAGCAAAAAATTTAATGTAAAATATACTATTATATTTATGTAGTCATTTTACCGCTTGTGCTATATGAGTCAATGTCGACATAATAATGGTCTTCCATTTTAGAATCATCATTGTAAATAGATGAACAGGCTTCCAAACTAGCTTGGTCCGATAGCACGCCTTGCGGAGTACATGATATATCTTGGCACCATTTTTCTGTTATTTTGTTGTAATATTCCAAAAATGCATTCTCCACATATGAAGCCATAATGTGTGTAGAATACAGAGGTAACTTGTATTTTACCCATAATATGTCATTATTATCACGAATGTATTCTTCGCTGTCTAGATTTTTCTTTACTTTTTGGTACAGTACCTACAAATTATTGACATTGAACATTTTGTGCAAGTTCTATTAGGTTAACATAGGTAAACGTTTATGATATCCAGTGAAAAAGTTTTAGGCGAGATAGATATACAGGGTGTCCGGTAATTAGCTACCAACCCGAAATGTGAAGGTAGATTGGTTTAAGACAAACATAAACGTCCCATACCATTTTCGCAGAGATTCGCAATAATTATCGAGTTATTAATGGCAGAAAGGGAGTGATTATTTATTACTCGATATCTTGTATACATACACAGAAAAAAACTGTTTGGATTAACGTTATAACGTTGCAACGTTCATTGTAATGAAGAAACCAAACGCGTTTTGGTTAAAGGAAACGAAATTTCATATAACCGAAATTGGCTTATAATAACCAGAGATCTTGTTTCTTTCAATCAAAACGGGCTTGATTCGTACATGCGATCAATTGTGTTGAATTCAAAATTCAATCAATCTTTTTTCTCCGTATACATGCGTACGTATATATATATATATATATGTGTACATGTATCTACGTGTATTCAACTGCTTTATCACTGCCAAGATATTAATTTGACTGTCAACTGAAGTTTATTAAATTCAAATTTATTATTGAAATTTTATCATTACTATTATTATCAAAAATATCAATGTGTGTCTCTTTTTATCACTATCATATCATAAAATGATTTTATAAGATGAAACGAACTGCGTAGCATACCTCACAATTTTTAATCTCATTTTGTAAATAGAAGACATTATCGCACCAAGATGTCATCTGGTCCATCCCATATATCAAATTTTCCCCAATAGTCATTTTAAATACCTTCTGCATTCTTTCCATTAGATTAATTGCAGTATCGTAGAAATATGCAGTCCTGTAAGGAACGTGAGAAACATTAAATGCTAAAATAATCTGTCTATTATATTAGCATTAATTAACGGCAATATTCGTATAAACGTACCTCCGTATTATGGCAATACTACTATCGTAGAAGTTAAACAAGCGTTTCTCAAGTATTTGTTTTTTGAAGTCAAAAAAGGCCTTAGACGTGGATCTGCGAAAAATAAATACTCTGTGCTGTTTTCAGCAATATTAGGGAGAGAGTAACACGTTATAAATTGAAACTCCGTTACCGTCACAAGCTACTTTTTCAATAACAACTTAATAAATCTTATTCCCTTTTCGTTGATAATTAATTAATGGCGACGTAATTACATTACAATTATTGAATAGTGAATATAATCGTCGATTTTTATCATTAAATTGGACATGTAAAAGACGCATATCGCCAAAGTTTCCGTGCGTGTGCGTGCGTATGTATGTTGTGGGAAAAATAATAATTGCGAGATATATCACAATGGAAGGACAATAGAAATTATTTAGATATTAACATGCATTAGTCATTGACATATTCGTGTAGCAATGGCATCAATTCTGAGATCCGTCAAAAAGAAGTGATCGGAAATGGAAACAAAGAGATGAAAAAGCAACAAACACGATAACGGTAACGATAACGATAACGGTGATGAATTATCTTCCATGATGGATAATAAGTAAAAGTACAATACTTTTAAAAGGTAACTCTCCCTTAATTAGATTTTTTTTGTAATGGATTTTATGATAATGTATAGTTCGCGAAGATTACGGCGAAATAATATATAAACGATTACTTCACTTACTCTAATTGCGTCTTGACATAATCTAACTCCTTCTTATTCATTTCTAATTCTTTACTCAACTCAATGTTTTTCATTTCATGTTTGTGTATTATTGCGTCCTTCTCCTTAATAATTTCCTTCTTCTCGCATTCTAATACGGCTTTATAGTGCGTCATTAATATGTTTTTATTATCTACCACAGACTCTAAGATTAAATTTCTATATTCCTCCAACGACGATTTCATTATTTTATGCTCTATAACAGGATCTTTTGTTCCGAACTGCTCCTTCAGTGTGGTAAGCGCTTTCTTGAGATCGTCTATTTCGCTGCTAAGATACGGAATCAATGATTCATGCTCACAACATTTTCTGTCTTTTAATTTCTTCTCATTGATATCTTCTAACTTCGATTGCAGTATGGAATAATCTTTTTCTACAGATACACACTGACTGCATGACTACAAAACAATATGTACATAAATTTTATAAATTATTTTGTAATTATTTATAAATTGTTACCGTATAATAAATAGAGAGATAAAAGATATTAATGAATATAAATTTACTTTTAATTCTGGCCAAGTTAGACGCCTCTTGATTCTTTTATCAGGTTTTTTCTTGTCAGTTAAGATTTTACATATGTTTATCAACGACGCTTTTTTCGTATTGGCATTTTCAAGCTTACTGCCATCTTCAAACTTACTGCCATCCTCAAGCTTATTGCTATCCACAATTACGTATTCATTTGCCTTATGATGGTGCGATTTAACAGCTGTATCATTTTTATTTTCTACATATTCGTCATTTGCACAATCCTCGAACAATATTCTTCTCTTAACTGTTGGGGAGGCAACTTCTGGCAAGCCATCCACTGCACCCATTTTCTTTGAGGAAGTAAAAGTTTTCTTTTCACCGTTGTCCATACTGTTGCTACGTTTAAAAATACTTGGCGTCCATTTCTCAACGTTCTTCTTTATTTGGCCCACTTTGACGAACGCTTCTTAAATAGTGAATATGAATTCACTTTAGATATCTTTTTACTCAGAAACAAAATGAGTCGAAATGTAAGACTGTCACGCTTTTGTAGATATCCGCACATATTTACATAGCGCGTGTATAATTAAAAATACACACAACTACGAGCATCATAATTAATAAATAAAATGAAAGTAGTATACAATGTGCCGTACAATTGCGATATATCGAGTAATTCACGAAGATAAAAGGCGCACATATTTTGATACGATATTTATATACGTAAAAGAAAACTCACTTTCACTTAGAGATTTGGATTGCGATAACTTGGTTGAATGTTGGTCAGGGCTTTTGTCATTATTACTCTTTACTGGGCTCAAGCTCTTCGTTGGGCTTATATTAAATCTCGCAAAACAATCAGGTGAACTATATAAATATATGCATACATATTAATAACAATTATATGTATATATGCAAGACGTTTGGCGCAACACGTATGATCACCGTTTGTGTGCGAATAGAGCTCATTAAATTGAATAATTCTACAGCATTTTGCAAACAAACATAGTAATTTTTGAGATATAAGTAAAATGCAATCTTGTAATGTTGGAAAGCACACTTCCGTCGTCCAGCATTATGCATCGTTGTCAAGATTGTCAATAGATTCAGACGTCCTAGATGAGACTACACCTAAAGAGCTCGTCCCACTTGTTGAGCTCGTTGAATTCATCCTATGCGCATTTATTTACAAATTTACATCTAAAAAATTATATTACCATAGTTGTTTGAAAAATGCTATAGACTTGTTCCTTTAGTTTTATGAGTTCTACCTGCACAAAAGCGAACGTACATGTTGCGTCATATAATTAGTATTAGTAATGATGCTCAATATCTGCAAGTACATTTCTCTTTATATATTATTAATATTTATTACTATTTTACAATATCTTGGATAAAATAGATATTCTACGAATAGATGTGATGTTATCTTACATCTGTTTCTCAATCTTATAAGATTTGATTTCTTTCTCGAGATCGATTGCGCGATCGTATTTTATGTCACTAGCCTAAAATGTAAAGAGCACGGACATTTAATATATTTGTGAAGGAATGAATAATGAATTATAAATAGCTGCAATTGAATTAGATGAGCTCTTACTTTCGTTTCAGAAGTAAAAGAAGATTCGCATATCGCATATCTATAAAAATTCAAATTTCTATAATATATATATGTGTGTGTAAGAACTACATTTTCGAAAAATATATTAGTATATGTATATAAAAATATATTGTACATATGTGTATGTACAAGAATATAAAATATGTTAATAACAACGCTGAATATCCGCTGAACATAGTCTGATATATATCAATTAATGTCAACCGATATTTTATACGAAATAGACATTTTGTACTCTTTTTAATTTTTTAATTTTGTCTTACGATTCGTCCTTGGTGCATTCATCAGGGGATAGAGTACATAAATCATCAACTAAGAACTCTGTTGTTGTATCCCGTTTTATAGGAACGACATTGGCAATTTCATCCTGAAATACGAGAGAGATATAAAATAAATGTATTTATATATGTGATTATAAAGTGAATCGATTATAAATTCACTAAATTCTTACGTTTTCTTGAATATAGTCCGCTACAGATGTACATATTGACTTCCTGTAAAAATTTAAATTTTTTATATTGATGTGTAAAAACCATGTTTTTTTTGTAAAAGAATGTATTATATATATATATATGTGTATGTATGTATAAAAATATGGAACAATGTTAGTAGTATAAATATCTATAGACATAGTCTTATTTATTGTTAACATTATTATTGCTATATTTTATAGACAAAATGAGTATTTAATGAATGCTCGATAAATAAATTTTATTTCATCTTACAAAATATCTTTCTCTTCGTTAGAAGTCGATAGTTCACACTTATTTTTCTTGTCAACAGTCTTTTTCTAAAATACAAGAGACATAGTATATTTTTTATTAATTCAATATAATTATAATTAACTTCTATATTCAATAATGAAACGATTCGTTTGAATACGGTAAATTCTTACGCTTTTCTTGTCTGTATCAAGGTTTTCCATCTCTTTCAATGGTATATATGTACATTTCACATGTACACGTGTTACATTTCTGAAAAATAAACACCATTATTACAATATTTTATATAAAATAAATATTTAATAGAGACAAATTCAATTTCTTCTTACTCTCGTTTCATTTCACTTATTTCTTCTTGAGTGTGCTCTCTGACTAGCTGAAGGGAAGAAAACAAATCCGTGCAAATTTATTTGAATATTCATAATGCCCAAAAATGTAATTGATAAAGGGACGTAATTTAATCCAATGATATGGAGAAATTCTTTTGTTTTTGTTAATAAAATGACAAAGTTTTGAAACAAAGTTTGTACCATATAAATATAACTATATAAATATATAAATATTATATATAAATATATAAATATATAAATATTATATATAAATATTATATAAATGTAATATCATATAAAATTTTAGATAAATTTGCTTACGTCTCCAACCTCTTCCGTATTGTCGTATGAGTTTTTACGTTTGCGACTCGAGAGAACTTTTAAAGTTTCGCCGTTCTGTCCGATGAATTCAATTTGTATAATTTTACTTGGATTATTTTTACTATTGCAATCTTTCGTGAAGCAGTTGAGGTTAAACATATCCTAAATCGACAAATGTCAACAACATATATATACCGTTAATCGATTCACAATATCAGATCGTCATAAAATATAATTTCTCCAAAATCAGTTAATTACCATGTCGTCTGTTACATTACAAAGATACTTTTGGTGTTTCCAACAAATCGAATGATACTGTAATATGCACGGTTCGATACTGCTGCAGAATACTGTAACCATGCCTTTAGAAGTCGGATCCCTGAGAAGTGCATTTTGATCGTATGAAGCCAAAATTATTTCAACAATGTGTCTCGCAGCTCGAGATACAACGACGGAAAACGTTTGTGTTATCATTATAATTATTCTTAAGATTATTAGTTAGACATTATCTTAATAATAATATATTACCCAATGTATATAGCATTATTTGTTTCATCCAATACTGATATATCGAAGCTCATCTTCAACGTCATACTATCTTTGCACATCGATTTCAGGTTACAATACGCATCCGGTTTACTAAGTTGCGAACATTTGTTTCGCAGATCAGTAAGTTTGAACTGATAAAAAGAATCAATCGGATGTTAATTGAATTCGAAGCGAGACTGTAGATGAAATATCTCTATGGAAGAATCTCATGAAACTGTCGCGATCCCGGCGAGTTTAATGTTCGTCTCGATGCCGTACGTAATATCAAATGCACCCTATTTTCGTTTTCTTTTTTCTTTCGTGATATAAACGAGCAGCCATTCGTTTTTACACTCTGCGACAACTCGCCGTGATCTCAGTGATTTTCACTTTTTCTACGTTCGATAATGAACACGTAAATGTAATGAAAACGTAAATGCAACAGAATACGTACGTATAAACCTTTTTTCGTATTCTCATCAATAATAATATTCGTCTCTGGTATATGATAATCGGCAAATAATGTTCCAGCTTCCAATACAGCCAGACCTTCATCAATCATTATTTTCACCAACGAAAATCTACAAGTAGCGTGTGTGTTATTCTACAGCTGTGCCGTGTTGCACGCGCCCGCTGCTCGCGAATAGCCATACCTGTAGAATTTTAAATATGTCCTCGTTAAGGCATAATAAATTGCAGGGAACTTGCATTCGTAAGTAGTCTTCACTTTATATAGATGTTTGAACGCTTCCCACCAATCATCAAACTCCTTTGATTCTAACAAGCAGAGGCACAGCATGTATTCCAGCAGTTCTCGCTGGGTCAGCTTCTCAGTAAATGTAGCCTAAAAATTCAAGAATGGACACACTCGACAGTGCAGATTTCATCAGCCACGGTTTCATATGGCGAGTATTAAAATATTGATCGTGACGAGTGATCGACCTTTGTCGTTAATTTGTTCCACGTCACGTCGACTACCTGTAGCTAGAAAAATGCGATTTTTGCGATATATCGCAAGCAGTGCGATGTTTTTTTTTTCTTAAATCGCAACGCGACATGCAATTGGACTTTTATCGCAAAATCGCCCCGGCAATTTAGAACCATATGCTGCTCAGAATCGCACTTGCAATTGCAAAAATCGCATACAATTTAAAATTGCATTACAAATTAAAATTATTAATTTATTAAAATTTTTTAATTATTAAAATATAAAAGGATTAAAATTAAAATAAATTAAAAATTACATTAAAAATCAAGAATTAAATACATTAAAAATTGAGTTAGTGATATGAAGTCGCGTTTGTAAAATTGTGACGTGACATACCTCATTCGTCACGATCCTTAAGAAGGATCGCATCACGATATACATTTCATAACTCTATGAAGCTTGCGATTCGAGTATGGAACTTACCATTCAGGCTGCATCATATTTTTGTTGTACGACGAAACACAATCACGAAATACTTTTATTAATTATTAATTATAAGACACATGTTATTTCAGAAGTCAAATTTAACTCATAATAGCGCGGGGCAATGGTGGCCCACGCGACGTAAACAACAAATCGCGTAAAATCAGTCCGGACGTGTTGAAAGTTGAAAGTACAATCTACCTCTTTTGTAGTTTGTTCGTCTGTCATTTCATTGATACACTTCCTGTATATCGCGCTCGCCTCTCCATATTTTTTCTGTCTATATAATGACGCTGCTTCTTTTATAGAAGATTGTAAGTCCTGACAAAAGCACAATATTTTCGTTTAGCTATAATAATAAGAATGACGCCAAAAGAAACCACGTAAAATTATCGAACGTGATTTACCGTCATATTGTTGTATCGTCCTAACGTAAAATCTATAAAGCAGCAACGTATAGATAAAATAAAAAATCCGCTGTTCGCTGGTCAGTGCTGTGTCAAAAGGTTGTCCACCTGGGGAGAATTAGATTCATCGTACATAAATTGGAGTTGCCCATTTTACGAGCAAATTTTTCGTCGAAAGGCGTGTCTTTTCAACGCTGAAGAGCTGAAGAGCGAGAGCTCCCGCAAATTCGACCCACGTGTCGGAATAGCAGATTCCGGTCAGGTAAAATGCCGTTTTATCGCGTCGTCGTTTAGAAATCGATTCGAAGGCTCTATCTAGAGACTCCGACAGAGACAGATTGTACGAGGTACTGCAGTTAGAATATCGAATACACCGTCGTGGACGCGCGTCGCCGCCTGCAGTTATACCGTCGAGATACAGCGATGGCTGTGAAAACGACGGAGATTATCAGTCGCGAGAGTAATCTCTGCAGAGATCCCGACGTTTCTCTCTTTATCTATGCGAACGTAGATATCGTCCTAAATTTATACGATACTTCACGCATTCACGCTCTTTAACCATCATTTATTCGCGGGAGGAGATGAACAGAGAAAGAAGAGCAACATAAGAGAGACAAGAACAGCGGAGAGAACAAAACGAAACAGGAAAAACGCGCCTTACAAACAAGACAATTCGCAACGGGGATATCATGAATGATGACGAACGTAAAAATTGACAAGCGGTCCGGTTCAATTAATTGGTCGCTGTCGAACTCAACGCGAACGGCGGCCGCGACCGCTTAACGAAAGCGCGGGAGCTTAACGGAAATAACATAGGACTCTATTAATACCCGGCGGTCTACGTCTTCAGCATGGTGCTTACACAGCGCGTAAGCGCTGCACACATAGGGAGCTTGTCAAAGGGAGTACACAGTTTATTATTTAGTAATGACGAAAGAGGACGCGTTGCCACCGATCATTAGGCTCCAGGTAAAAGCGTGCGCCAATTAATAACCATCGCCCCTGTAACACGACACCCCCGCTGGCCCGAAATCCTAGCCGCGCGTATGGAACTGCCTGCGAAGCCCTGACGAACGGGTCTTTCGCCGGCACGGCTCGTCGTCGTGCAAAACAGTCTGCAAGTCGCTCTCTCGCACCAACGACGATCAGCTTGCGATCAGCTGCGTATGACCGATCCCGATCGGACCCACGAAAGACCCACTCCAACGAATGCGATGGGTGCAACCGGCGAGATCGCTCTTCATCAATTCATCAGCCCCCGCCGCTCCTGCGAGAGAAAGGCGCTGTGTGAAATTAATAAGCGTGATTAATGCCGGGTGAGCGGATCAGCTGGTTAGCCTCGCTATCTTGCTTCGCACAGCCGCTCGCCATTGCGCGGCGGCAGCGTTGGACGCCGTCCAATGAGCGATAGCTGGACGCTATTTTTAGGAGGATCTGTCAGACGGCTTTCGGAGGAGAACATTGTTCTCTCTCTCTCTCTTTCTCTCTCTCTCTCTCTCTCTCTCTCTCTCTTTCTCTCTCTCTCTCTCTCTCTCTCTCTCTCTCTTTCTCGTGTCGCTCGATGTACGCCGCGGGAGAATCGCCGTCCCCGGGCCCGGCGCGAGGTTGACAATGAGCTTCGACTTGGCATCGATAACGAGCCGACGACAATTTATCGGCCGCTGCCGGCCGCCTCGCCGATGAAATCTCACGGTCGATTGGTACGCGAGGAAATTAAAAGTGCGACAATTAGACGACGACGACGACGACTATGGCGGCGACAGTGGCGGCGGCCGCGGCGGCGGGCTCGGGGGTCGCGCGGCCTTGGATGAAGTCACGCGAGTGCAAGGTTGTTATCGAGAGGGGCGAGTACACGAGCGGGCGTATGCATGCACGCGTTCGTTCTTTCTGTTCGCGGCTGGGCTTTAAAGATTTTATTGATCGCAATATGCAACGACGACCGGCCGGCTGTTTCCTTCAAGATGCAATTTAGGACAATCACGTGCGACGACGCTGCGGAAGCGGATAATATCACGGCGAGCGAGCGGCGTCCGTTCTCTCTGCTTATCGAGCAGCTTTGCATCCTTGCAGGAGCTCCCGATACGGTTTAACAGATCCTCCAGTCAATCGATGGGTCCTTGGATAAGAAGAATTCAGGGGGACGCTCGCGTGCGGAGACTCGAGTCTCGAGAGCTGAAAGAGTTTATCTCGTCGTTGATTTACTTCGAGATGATTCTCGCAGACGAAAGCAAAAGATTGACGAACGAATCAGATGCGTCTCCGCCGGGAAAGCCGAATTTCAGGTTTTCACGAGCGAGAAGGCAGAAGTTCGGCTTTCCTCGAACGAAACGTGCGATTCGTGCGTTGGCATCATCAACGTTCGTTAACATTCGCTCATCCTCGTTCCCATTCCCGGCTTTATGTTTCCCTATCTCTGGTTTGACTCATAGCTTTCCGAATGCTTCCCCCCTTTCGTGAAACCCTGAAAATTGTCCGAGCTACGTGCGCGCGAGCTACGGCTCACGTCGGGAAGGGAAAGCATCTTCTGGTCCAATCTCGCGTACATTCGGTCAGTTCCCTTTATGCCTTCTGAAGAGAGACTGAAAGCAGAATAGCCCCGGGCGTGCGTGCGTTGTTTGCACGTGGCGACGCGGAATGAAATGCATCAGCCTACCGGTGGCACAAGCGCACCCTTCGCATGAAGCAGCCGCGCTATCGCGGAGCGTAAGGGGGTGCTTTTCCGTGAGCGTTCCGTTCCTTCGAAGCTATGAGCTCATCACCTACCCCGTCGGTAATCCAAACCCGACGGCGGGCTCACCGTACCTTTATAGTGTCTCTATAAAACCATTCTGTGGCGGTGTGTGAGCGAGGGAAGAGGAGCAAGAGAGAGAGAGAGAGAGAGAGAGAGAGAGAGAGAGAGAGAGAGAGAAAGAGAGATTGAGAGGGTGAGATAGAGAAATAGAGAAAGAAAGAAAGAAAGAAAGAGAGAGAGAAAGAGAGAGGAGGAGGAGAAAGAAAGAAAGATTGAGAGGGTGAGATAGAGAGAGAGAGAGAGAGAGAGAGAGAGAGAGAGAGAGAGAGAGAGAGAGAGAGAGAGAGAGAGAGAGAGAGAGAGAGAGAGAGAGAAAGAGAGAGGACGAGGGAAGGAGGAAGGGAAAGGGAGGGAGAGAAAGATTCGTGCGCGACGACCAGGGGAATGAGAGGGCAAAAATGGGAACCCGTGAAAGGACGAAGAGGGACTTACTGTGTCCCACGATACGATCCTCCAAAAACGGAAGGCGAAATATCCCACGAGTAAGGTTCGCGAACCCTCCCCTTCCGATCTTGATCAAGCTTGGAGGGTGTGCGCAGCGTACGAAGGTAATATCGATGTGGTCTGCCGGATGTATTCTCGATATTTCGGACGTGTCTCGATATTTTCGTATCAGCGTAATCTCAGGTCGTCTTAACTCGAGAACCGAAAAGCCGCTCGAACGTGTTATCAGTCTCTCGGGTATCTTTTGATATCTCTAAAACATTGTATAATTAGCTTCTCTTAAGGGTTTATATATATACACGCGACACACATGAACGCCCGATCGACTTTTCGCTAAGGGAGGCACATAGAGGGACCCCAAGTTCGTCGAGAAGCAGCTCATTAATGATTAATGCTGGGAATAATAATCGTTACGCGTCGCGAAAGACTGACATCGCGCAGGAGATCCATCCGAAACTCTTTCGAAAGCCCCCGCATCAGTTCCTCCCGCCGCAATAATTTTACTCGAACTGAGCGGAATTACTTTGTAAAACGTACAGATTGCACATTGTAACCGAGAGTATAACAAAAAAGGCCGGGAGAGGCACCGTCGCATTTACATGCCGCACGTGGGCGATGCGTCATACATGGAACGCAATGCGTCCCGTGGAGAAACGACCGACCTTTCTCGCGAGTGGCGAGCCTTCTGCCAAGGTTCCCAAAAAGAAGCATATGAATGCGAGGCAAAAAAGATTTTCACTGCTCTAAAACGGCGCGCGACGTAGCCGTAGTGTGGAGGTGAGGGAGCGGGAGGGAAAGCGAGAGGGTGAGGGGGTGAGAGTCGCGTCGCGGGGGCGGAGGGGCGCGCTGGGAG
Organism: Harpegnathos saltator; assembly: GCF_003227715.2. NCBI lineage: Eukaryota > Metazoa > Arthropoda > Insecta > Hymenoptera > Formicidae > Harpegnathos > Harpegnathos saltator. The sequence goes on from NW_020230198.1 coordinate 858,186, forward strand.
CCGGCGACGAGACGCGGACGGCGCATGCCTCTCGCGCGCGGAGAGAGGGTGCGAGCGCGAGCAACCCCCGGCATGAGCAGCAACCCCCGAGTGTGTTGTTCTTGCCTCTATGTGTGATCGTTGCCGCTCGATTCTGCGCCGTCGTGTGTTCGCGCAGGGCGGCTCCTACACCGCCGCCTTCGCCCGACGCTCTCTTCCTGGCGTTGCCACCGTGCACCCTTCCGGGTGACGTGCAAATGGTGGCGTAACGCGCGTGGTCGGCGAAAGGAGGTGAAAGGAGAGCCTCGCGTTCTGTGCGTGCGTGAGTGCGTGCGTGCGTGGGTGCGTGCGTGCGTGAAACCGTCGCCTCGAGCCCGCTGCCGGACAGCAGTCGACGAGAGGCTGCGTTTCCTGACGTCTTGCCGTCAGTCACGATGGTCACCGACAACACCAGTCAGGTATGGTTCCGTAGTTGAAGCGACACGGCAGCGGCTCGAAGCCGGCACCCTCTTTCTTTCTCTCTCTCTCTCTCTCTCTCTTTCTCTCTCTTTCTCCTCGCCTGCTCCGTCTCGCTTCTCCCGTTTCACCCTCTCGATGTCTCGTCGCTCACCCTCGGCCGATCGCGGGCGATCGAAAAAGACGAGTGACCATCGAGCAGCAGTTCCTTCAGCCAGAGGGTAACCCGCGAGATTCTGTCTGGCGACTCTCGCGGTGCGAGCCCAGGATCTTGCAAGCCTCGAGCTTGCCTCGGAAAAATGTCGAGTGGAGGTGACGGTGGCGCGGGCGTTCGCACGAGGGTTACGAGAGCCGGCCGGAAAGCAGGCCAGTTAACATTCTCGTTCCTGGTGCTGTTTCTTCGGGCTCTCACGTAGTTGGGATCTCGCTGAGTTCGATTTCCGACGCCGGGGTCGCGAGAGGACGCGCTCACGGCGGTAACTACAGCAACCCCTCCGCCGATACGGGGACGAATCTCTAAAGCCGAGATCCGGCCTTTCTGAAGTCGCTCACCGATTCCAGCCGGCGACCTCATTAGCGACGGGTTGGGTCGACGACGACGACTCGAGGGTCTTGCTCGAGGAATCGTCGCCACGAGCGGAAGGGAACGAAGGAGTGGGCTATACGCCGGGCGATGCGCCGGGAAACACACCGGGTGGTTGGGGGTGTTCCGCGGTAGCCGGCGAATGCGGCGCGTATCGATGTCGGAGGAATGCGGCGGCGGCGGCGGCGGCAGCGGCGACGGCGGCGGCGACGGTGACGGTCGGCAAAGCGTAAAGTCGTGATCCGACGCGCGGCGCGGAAACCGGCGCGGCGGCGACCGGCAAAGGTCAGGGTGACGGAGTTATAGCGGGCACGCCAATAGCGTCGACTCGAGCCTCTCGCCACCACCTGGTCTCTTTTCGCGATGAATCACTACGGGGTGTTCGGAGAGGAGAGAGCGAGGGGGATCTCTCGGTAGAGCGGGTGCGATGCGAATTAGCCCCCGCAAGCGCTTGCTCGCGTTTCCGATCCGGTTGATGCAACGTTCAAAGACGCGATTCGAGTTTTAAGGGGCGTCTCGGGCTTTCAGCCGCGTTGCTTAACTTCGATCTTTAATCTGATCGAGGCTGTCCGTGCGTGTGTTCAGCGCGCAAGGTTGTGGGGGAAAAGGGACAGAATCGCCACACACAAACTGGGTTATATGTTACTTCTATATAAATAACCATATTGCGCCTTTCTCCATTTTACACGTCCCGCAGCGCCGCTCCTGCGCTCCTGCCACTTTTCACGCTTGTTCCTTGCGTAACAGTTTTTTAATTACTTTAATTACTCCCATAAATCGGGTGTATTAATGGAATGACACGTTTGCACACTTAGGCTGATGACACGACAGCATTTCTCCGCGCTGCTCGGTCCGGCAACCTCGAGAAAGTGGTCGAGTTTCTCGACACCGACTTGGATATTAACACAGCCAACTCGGTAAGCATCGAGATCCACGTGCGATATATAATTTATCACGCACACACATACAACTCGATTTTTATACTAATTCATTTACGAGTGAGCTCGGTGGTATTTAATAGAGATGTGCGAATCAAGAATTTTTATGTCGAATCGAACCGAATCGAATCTATGAAATTTCACTTGAATTCGAATCGAATCGAATGAAATCGAATCGAATCATTAAAAAATTTAACATGACTATTAAACATGCAAATAATGATGGAACATTTTAATATGAAAGGGAATATTTTGATATTATAATATCATCTTAAAGTAAAATATATATTTAAATAATTAAAGTAATTTATACTTAAGTTATTAATTATAAGTTAAGTTAATTACAAGTTAAGGGTTCAAACATACAGGCCCAGATGGCCCGTTTTGTAGCTGATGCACGTAAACGATAATGTATTTGATTCCTATTCGAATTATTCGGATTCGAATCATAGGGATTCGGATTCGAATTGAATCGAATTACATTAGATTCGATTCGATTCGAATTCGAATAGTTCGCACATCTCTAGTATTTAATTAATTTCATTCGAAGGGACATCTACTCCATCTCGAAATTTCTGTTTCAATGTTATCTAATCATTCGTGCGTGTCGTTGCAGAACGGTTTAAATGCCTTGCATTTAGCCTCGAAGGATGGCCACGTCGAGATAGTAACCGAGCTCTTGAAGAGAGGCGCGAAGGTGGACGCGGCGACGAAGAAGGGTAACACCGCGTTGCACATAGCTTCGTTAGGTAAGGAAGACGAGATTCTCGTCGCAGGGGAGAAGCGCGCGCGACCGCTTTAGCGACGCAATTTCCATGAGCGTCCTAGATTATTTCTTCGGAAATGAAAACGACACAAGAAACCTCGGAGTTTGCAACGACTTGAATTTATCCGAAAGTTATCACGAAGAGAGCGAGTTTTACGAGACTCAGAAATTATAATATTATATAATCACAAGCCGCGGAGCTTTTTATTGAATTCTTCAGGAAGTAGACAAATTGCACGCGAAACTAAAATACGTTAAATTAAATATTAAGTATTATGTCATAAGGAACAAGTCTACCTCAACAATTAGAACCCGACTACGTTCTGATCGTTTTCTTGTAATTTGTTATAACGAATTTTCTTGCGAATTATTTATTACGATGTATCGCTCTTTTTTTTACAGCCGGCCAGTCCGAAATAGTCAATATTCTAATTCAATACGGTGCCGCGGTTAACATCCAATCACAAAATGGATTTACACCTTTATATATGGCCGCGCAGGAGAATCATGACCAAGTCGTCAAGCTCCTGCTCAGCAATGGAGCCAATCAGAGCCTTGCGACGGAGGTAAATTCCACTTATCGTCTAATAGCGTTGTTTTCAGCTGACGAGGAGAGACTCTCTTCCATCATATGATATTTTATTAATCACATCCTGCTAAATACATCTTTACGAAGACATTGTATCGCTTCAAATGGAATTCCATTTAATTGGGCGGCGCAATTAAAAAAAAGCACTTCGATGTTGTCCCTCAGGATGGATTTACGCCACTCGCGGTGGCGATGCAGCAAGGCCACGACAAGGTGGTCAGCGTCCTGCTGGAGAACGACTCGAAGGGCAAGGTCAGACTGCCGGCTCTTCACATCGCCGCTAAGAAAGACGATTGCAAGGCAGCTGACCTGCTTCTGCAGGTAAGCCTTCGGGCATTCGTTTCTACTTCGAATGAGAATTGATCGAATCGAGATTGGGAGCGCGGATGAACGGAAGTATCATGATGTGCGTCATAATAATTGAATATTGCAGAACGATCATAAGCCCGACGTGACATCGAAGAGCGGCTTCACCCCTCTCCATATCGCCGCTCATTATGGAAATGAGGAGATAGCGCGGTTATTGATAAAACGAGGAGCCGATGTAAATTATTTAGCTAAGGTGAGTACACTTTATCTCTCCACGAACGTAACCGGAGAGGGCAAAGTCTGAAAACTCTCTATCGTTTAGCGTTTAACAAAGTAAGTTGGAAATTGTTCAAAATAACAGAATGCGTTTTGAAGCACAGCAATATTGATGATGATTAGGCTCCTCAAGCAGTTCAAGTATATTTCAAATGATCAGAATCACAGCGTCCTAGGATACAGTGCTTCTGAGAAAAAAAGAAGAGAGACCGGTCTAGCTATAGTGTAAATGATAACTCAGCATTGCTGAATATCGCGAGGCGACGTGTCTTTTCCAGCACAATATCAGTCCGCTGCACGTGGCAGCAAAATGGGGCAAGAACAACATGGTCAAGATACTCTTGGAAAACTCGGCGCAGATCGACGCCAAGACCAGAGACGGCTTAACACCTCTTCACTGCGCGGCGCGATCAGGCCACGAGCAGGTGGTCAGCACGCTCCTGGAGAATTCGGCGCCGATCAGTGCACGCACAAAGGTGACTTTAACGCGGTGATCAAAACAATTCTATATATTTTTATTTACAAAACGAGCCTCAAATAGAGATCACAGATATATACATCTTTGTATCGCTCTTACCAAATTTTTCTCCTTCGCATTTTCCAATCTTTAATACCTTCATAAGTAAAAGTGATTAATTGGTAATGAATAAATAAAAATAACGAGTGAAAGTTTCATTAAGAATTCGACTCGATAATTTAAGAGTCGACGAGATGACGAGACCATATCTCGCCAGCCGTCGTCCTGGTTTTCGCATTGACCGAAGAATCATGCGGCTTTCTTGCAGAATGGACTCGCGCCATTGCACATGGCCTCCCAGGGAGACCACGTGGACGCCGCGAGAGTACTGTTGTACCATCGAGCGCCGGTGGACGAGGTGACCATCGACTACCTGACCTCGTTGCACGTAGCTGCGCACTGCGGCCACGTCAGAGTGGCCAAGTTGCTGCTCGATCGCAAGGCCGACCCGAACGCACGAGCGCTGAACGGCTTCACGCCGCTCCACATCGCCTGCAAGAAAAATCGCATCAAGGTGGTGGAGCTCCTGCTGAAGCACGGCGCGTCCATCGAGTCTACCACCGAGGTAATCCAGACCAGCAAGCACTTGGTCGTCGTTCGCACTGTCTCAAGCATCTCTCGCAATCGGTTCATATTTCTCATAAATGTCTCCTCTCGCAACTCTCGTCGATTACGAAAGTTCTCACGTAGGCGTCGGACAGTTTCGCCATATTTGTACGGCGGAGTATATTACGAAGGCCGCGCGAAAACTCGAAACTCGCACATGAAAGAAAGGAAACGACCGTACGTTCGGGTCGGGGTACGGTCGAAGGATCGCATTGCGGAATGTGTCGCACACGGTGATAAACGGCAATTAACGCGGCCTAGGTCAATTAGTCAATCCTATGTCTGTGCCTTCTGTGTGCAATCCCAACGCAAATAAATGGAAAGAAAAAAAAAAAAGAAAACGAAAAAGACAAACCTAACGAGCGGAGATACATCGAGGTTAGCAGATCTCTTGGAAGACTGGTTAAAGGGTCGTGCATTACCAACCAAACTGACCGGATTAGTCGAGTCGCACGGCGATTCTCTCTCATTGATTCTGCTCACTCTTCTGTGATCTCCTTCAGTAGTAGTCTTTCGCAGTCGCCCGGGGCGCCGGCTTATCGTCGTGGACGACGGCGGACAGGTCGAATCGAACGAACCGACCGACGACTGAAACTCACCGGAGTCGCGGCGATCACGAGATATATTAATGGACGATTACGTGTGGTGTGTTTTGCAGTCCGGACTGACTCCGTTACACGTGGCCAGTTTTATGGGGTGCATGAATATCGTGATATTCCTACTGCAGCATGAAGCGAATCCTGACGTGCCGACCGTCAGGGGCGAAACACCCCTGCATCTGGCGGCTAGGGCTAATCAAACAGACATTATTCGAATTTTGCTAAGAAACGGTGCCAAAGTCGATGCACGTGCAAGGGTAAGTAATGCGTGTCGCCTTCAGAACCGACTCGACCTCCCCCTTCTCCCCTCTCTTTCTCTTTCTCTCTTCCCTCGTGTTTTCTTTTTTTATTCTTCTCTTTCTCCCGTCGTCTCTCTTCTCTCCCTTCAAGCCGATCGCTTCTTCTCGCTCTCTCTCCCCCTCTCAGCCACTGTGATTACCGCTTGCTCCGGCAATTAAGACGGCGAGGGTCCCGTGTACTCTCGAGGACGAAAACTCGGAGAATCTTAGAGAGTCATGTACATACAAACGATATATCACTCTCATCACGCACCCCCTCTCTACAAAAGCATGAGCCATTAACCAGTCTCATATATACTGACATTCAACTTGTAACTTGTCAAGTTACCAGCGATTTCTGATCAAACGTAACGTGTGACTTTTACGCCTGCAAGTGTAAGGCGACCCACTCCTCCCGCCCCCGACGTCATGTTTTCACGCTTTCCTTTCTGCTCACTCGGCTCCTTCGGGCACGGCGATGAGACGAAAGATACACCACCCTGAGGGTTCACATTCCGAGCGCGTCGCTGTTTCATTAGGCCTCTAGTTGCATGACGATAGATCGGTTTGTTCCACACCACGAAACGAATCGACGAGGTCGAACGATAAAAACGAGATGAGAAATGCCTCGTCACCTGCGCGTGTCGCAAGAGCCGGCTCTACCTAAGCTGTCGATGCAATTGACGAGTGTGTGTGATCGACCGCTCAGTGCGCCGTCGATTATCAAGCTTACCGTTACTTTATACACTCCGAGAAAAGTAATTTCAGAACAAGAATCATCTAAATTTTAGAGGATTTTATTCTTATGTACGGTCTCAAAAGGATTCCTCTAAGATTAAAGGGAAAATATTATAAAGACATTATTCTTAAAGTTAGGAGGATTATATGTCATACGTATAATGCAAATCTTATTGATTTTAATATAAATTTCCTCTTATACACAGACTATTTAATCTTTTCTTAAGAGGATTATTATTTATTCTTACTGTACTTTATTCCTACTGGTTATACCGGTCAATTTGAACAAATTATTATAATATAGAGATGTGCGAACTATTCGAATCGAATCTAATTCGATTCGATTCGAATCTGAATCCCTATGATTCGAATCCGGATAATTCGAATAGGAATCAAGAACATTATCATCTGCGTGCATCAGCTACAAAACGGGCCATCTGGGTCTGAACCCTTGTTTGAACCCTTAACTTGTAATTAACTTAACTTATAATTAATAACTTAATTATAAATTATTTTAATTATTTAAATATATATTTTACTTTAAGATGATATTACAATATCAATATTATCTTTCATATTAAAATCTTTCATCATTACTTGCATGTTTAATAGTCATGTTAAATTTTTTAATGATTCGATTCGATTCGACTCGAATTCGAGTGAAATTTTATAGATTCGATTCGACATAAAAATTCTTGATTCGCACATCTCTATTATAGTATATAGCGAGAAGTAATATATATGTAGATGTACTTTTGGCTCCAGTTCTACAATAAGTGAGCACGAATGAAATAAGATCATCATAACAAACAAATTTCCAACCAGTTTTGTTATGGACTTCATAGCTACAAAGATGTTCATCGTAACCAATTGTATGAAATACAGTTAAAAGAAAGAATATGTTATTCAACTTCTTGCAGTAGATGATAAACTGTATTTGACCAAATGTGAGTAAATTATCTTCGTTATATCGTTACAGCAACACACATGCCTTTTCTTAAAAAGCATTCTAAATATTCAGACCCATATGGTTATTTTTTCGTTCATGTCTGAAGATAGAGTATGACTGAACAAAAGAAGCCAACATTCAAGTCAACATATTCCTCTTCATATAAGAAGAAAATTAATTGATATAAGAGGAAAACAGTTGGAACAATATCTAATAAATTTTAGACGAACGGTTCATTTTAATCGCTTTATCGAAAGAGGAATCCTTTTCCTGTAAAGGTCTTCGCTTAGAATATGAGACTATGGGAAAGATCACTTTACAAATAGAATACTTTTTTCTGGGTGTATTAACAGCGATAACAATCGGTACTCTACGCGAGTAGAAAACGTCCGTGCTTTAAGGAGTCAGCGTCGCCCGTCTCTCACGAGTCTTTGGATCTCGCGCAAATCAGACCCCGTCATCATCACGCTTCTCGCATCTCGTATGGCTTGTCGCAACGAACGACGTTCCTCGCGGACGGCTCTTAATGCGATCACATCGTTCCTTCGTAGGAACAGCAGACGCCGCTTCACATCGCCTCACGGCTCGGCAATATCGACATCGTCATGTTGCTGTTGCAGCACGGCGCGGCCGTCGACACCGCCACGAAGGACATGTACACGGCGCTGCACATCGCGGCGAAGGAGGGTCAAGAGGAGGTAATGTACAAAGAGTGCGCGCAAATAGCGGATCGCATCGACGCGCAAAACAGAATATACCTGTTTTGGAGCCGGCAACGCGAGTACCTTATTTAGGATCTCTCGAAGGGCCCACCGGCTGCGGACACATTTCCCCCCTCACATTATCGTTATCACCTGCACCTGCACCGTCGTTCACGTCGGCTCATCTCGCACGCGTATAGTCGGCTGTTTAAGGGTTGCAACGTTTCTCTTTTTCTTCTTCCGCGACGAGTTTCGTAACGCATCCGTCCCGCGTCCGATAGGGCAGTTTGTTCCTTCAGTGGTCCTCAAGAGATCCGTCTTCCCATTGGAATACGTCGTGAAACTCAGCGAAGAAGAGTGCGTTGCAGCTTTTAATCGCAGTCGACTGTGCGTCGACCTATTACGTTTGATATATTCTGTTGATGGAGGTTTTGTTTTACGCTCGACTGCGCATTTTATTATGTTACGTTTGTTCTCTCGCCATGTAATCTCGTTATGTAATAAACTCTTTGGTTACATTGTTTATTCCTTTATGTTCTCTTTATTGGTTATTAATTCTCCTTGTTTATTCTCCTCGTTTCTCTCTCGCGCCTGAAAAACGCGCTCTCGCCTCGGCTCATTTGCGTATATGTCGCTCTTTCGCTCTCTCGCTCGCTCTCTCTCTCTCTCTCTCTCTCTCTCTCTCTCTCTCTCTCTCTCTCTCTCTCTCTCTCTTTCTCTCTCTCTCTCTCTCTCTCTCTCTCTCTCTCTCTCTGTCCTTTTCTCTCATGCGATCTCCATTTATTTTATCGGTCGGTCTCATTACGCGAAGATATAGCCGGATTGAACGTGTATAATTTCACCCCGTGACATTTGGCAATCACTTCCGAGGCTCGATATCGATTGTCAGGCGCTGCACTACGTCTACGTGTTCCCCTTGCACGTTATTTCTGTGCGCGACTCATAAATAATTTACTAACACACGTCTTCCTAGAGGTGTCCCTACGAGCGCGAGTGTAATTAAGACCATCGAACGGTAATTCGGTAATTTACGAAACGTCACGCTACATTTGTCGAAGCGCGCAATGACGTCCGGATGCTCGAGCACGTTGATTTCACGCGAACTTCTCGTTTCTAATTGGCATTTATCCCGCGGAAGGTAATTCAACTTTCTTATTAAGACTTACTCGCAACATAGAAATATCACAGGCGAGGTAATAAAACGAATTGTCATCAAAGTTTCATCGTGATATCGAACTTCATCAATTCTAAAGAGATTTTTATCTACCGGATTGGACTTCTTACCTAACTTTATTTCGCGTCGTTAAAAATATCATTAACTGGTAAACCTACGAAAGCGACCAAAAAAAGAGTTCTGTCGTCGAAATTATCAAGAGAGAGAGAGAGAGAGAGAGAGAGAGAGAGAGAGAGAGAGAGAGAGAGAGAGAGAGAGAGAGGGAGGGAGGGAAAAAGAGATCTACTTCAGTATTCGCATTGTGGCGAAAGTAAAAATTAAGCACGCGTCTCGTGAAGGGCCTTTTCTGTAACGTAAAATGTTTCTCACAAACAGGTAGCAGCCATTCTCGTGGAGAACAATGCTTCTCTCAAGGCTGCGACGAAAAACGGCTTCACACCTTTACATATCGCGGCCAAGTACGGCAATATGAATGTCGCAAATATACTTTTGCAGAAGGAGAGTAAGCTCGACGTCCAAGGAAAGGTTCGTGCGTATGCGACCGCAGATCGTGTCGGCTTGCGTAAAGAGAGAACGCATTGGATGAGCGCAAAATATTTTGACGGCTTTCTCGCGGAGGATATCGCGACTGATCCAATTTTATGGCGGCACTTACAGGCACGTAGATGTACCGAAGATAATGGAAGGCATTGGCGATTACTCGATGGGATGAACAAATCATCTTTAATAATTTCTCAGTCCACGCGCAAATCTTTCTATCGCAAAGTCCATCGAAACTTTTGCACTCGGCCAACACATAAAGCAACAAAGTGGAGGAAAACACAATTGCGGTCTCACGCAATTTCTCACTGAGAATCCCGAGCACGGAGCACTTTACGCATCCCGACCCGATGTGCCGTAATAGCATCGTTTATCTCTCGGTCATTCTCCGATGGGTTCGCTCGAGTCATGCGAAACTTATGCTTGACATTTCAGAACGATATCTCACCCTTGCACTTGGCGTGCCACTACGACCACCCTAACGTAGCGAATCTTTTATTAGAAAAGGGCGCGTCCCCCCATCTCGCGTCGCAGAATGGCCACACACCGCTCCACATCGCAGCTCGCAAAAATCAGGTACGTCCGCGAGTCACAGATTCGCGATACAGGCATGATTCCTCTAACAGTCTACGGCCGCTCTAACGCTTGCCGTCGCTGCGAATAACTCTCGCGGGAACGACGCGTTTGTTTCACGCGGCTAGATGGACATCGCATCGACTCTCTTGGAGAACGGAGCGAACGCGAACGCAGAGTCCAAGGCGGGTTTCACCCCGCTGCATCTGAGCGCGCAGAAGGGCCATTACGATATGACGAATTTGCTGATCGAGCACGGCGCCGATCCCAATCACAAGGCGAAGGTAAATCGACCCCTCAGCACACTATCTATGTTGATTTCTCCATTCTATCTTTGCGGAATTAATCAGGATTATTATGAAAAAGAAGTCATAATTCCATTTTCGCAATTTTCCCGCAATTTTTCTGGTTTTTATAACTTCGTCTTTGTAAAGAATTAAATGGACTATTGCGATACTTTCGATTATTTAATTAACATTTCGAGCCTGCGAGACCAACATCTTGCGAACAAAAATTTCCGTCTCGATACTCGCGTGTCGCGTACTACGAAGGGAGGAGAGCGTGTCGAGCCTAACACTTGCTCGTTTCCGATCCCCGTCAGAACGGGCTCACGGCATTGCATTTGTGCGCGCAAGAGGATTTCATTAGGGTGGCCTCCATTCTGGTGAAGAACGGGGCCGACGTCGAGAGCCGAACCGAGACTGGCTATAGGCCGATACACGTGGCCGCCCACTTCGGAAATTTGTCGATGATACGCTTCCTGCTGAAGCACAACGCCGAGATCGACGTCAGAACTAATCAGAACTACACGCCGCTTCATCAGGCCGCTCAACAAGGCCACGCTCACATCGTTACCGCTTTGTTGGAGGGGAATGCCTCGCATAAAGCGCGTACTAACGTAAGCGACACCGCGCTGCTAGGTGTATACATTTAATTTGCATAGTATTTCAATGATCCCCCTGTAGCGCTTTCAAAGCTTTAAAGATCTCGCGCTTCGATATAATCGCAGATCTCCTCGTTAACCCGAGTGTTTTCCATCTATCCTTAACAGCAATAACAGAGATTAATGCTATTCAATTAATTTGATTTAAATGAAATGTTCGTCTCGTTAAAATTACATTTATTAAATTTAGTTACTCTTTATGACATAATTATTGTCAGTTGCTATAGCGATAAATTACAAACTCTGAAGATGTCGACATTACGAGAAGACTTTTCTAAAATCTTTTCTTATGCAACCCGACGAATTTACAAATCCTGTTGTTGCTTAGGACGGCTTGACGGCGTTGAACATAGCTCAAAAATTGGGATACATCTCTGTGATGGAGGTGCTGAAGGGCTTGCCTTACGACAGCATGACGCCGGATAATAAGAATTGGGAGGAAAAGTACAGAGTCATAGCTCCTGAGAGCTTGCAGGAGACCAGCTTCATGTCCGATTCGGACGACGAGGGAGGTACGTGCGAGCGTACGGATACGAGCAAGATGTTGAAGATCGTTTCGTCGGGGTTCAGAATATACAAGGAAATTTCTCTCTTCAGGCTCTGACGCGTTGATCAGCGAGCAACCTTATCGGTATCTCACGGCGGATTTGATGAAGAGTCTGAGGGACGACTCGTTGCCCATCGACGTCACCAGAGACGATCCGATACACAGACAAGGTAACTCGGACTCGATTATGTCGAGGGATGTCTGCTTTGAAGCAATGCCAGGCTCAAATTTGGATTACGTGCGTCAAACTAACTCACAATTTTAGCGAGGCTTCCAAAACCGGACTTGCGCAATCTTGTGAAAATACGCGTCTCGATCTTTTGAAGCCAGACAATTCGTCTCCCGAGCTGTCTTTCTGCCGATACTTCCACTTCGAGAACTTGTCAGAAGCCCGTTACGCAAGCGCAAGCGCGAGTAATATCACAGAGATGGTTCCGCGATGAAATGTCTGGGCTACAAAGAGTTAATGAGCGCGTGTACTTGCCTCGAGAGTTATAAATGTTCTCGTTTTAGTTACAAAAGAAGAGAAGCAGGAATTCACACAAAGCAATAATTACTGTTTAGCAGAGAACTTCGACAGCACCGATGGACTGAATCTAGGGTGCGTACAATATCCACTATCGATCCTTTGTTTTTCTACGAAATATTCTTCGCGCATTTTCACCGCATAATTTGTACACAATTATCATTAGTTTATCGAAGCTATTAATCGCGGAAAAATAGTAAAAATTTAAAAACAAATAAATTGCATTCCTCGGATTCGAAAAGTGTGCGCCTAAAAGTGTGCGTTTTATTTTGCAGGAGGCTGCACTTCAGATCGTAAGTATAAAGTATGAAATTGAGAGGATACACGAACGGGAGAGGAGCGAGCAAGCGACCGCGGAGAATCACGGGGAAAAACCGGAATTTTACAGATTTTTGGTGAGCTTCCTGGTGGATGCGCGTGGCGGTGCGATGAAGGGGTGCAGACACAGCGGTGTACGCATCATCGTGCCACCTCGAAGAGCGACGATGCCGATTCGCGTAACTTGTCGCCTGGTGAAACCTAACAAAGTGGCGAATCCACCGCCGTTGATGGAAGGAGAGGCCTTCGCGACGCGAATTATCGAGATGGGTCCGGTCGGCGCGAGATTTTTAGGGTAACTCGTGGCAATTTGAACGAAACCATAAAACTACGTAGATCATAAAATTATATAGAGATCAAACTGCTCCGTTATAATATAACCCGCGGTTTTATTTTATTTATTTACTCACCAAAATAAATGTTCAAGGTCTCACACTTGGAAATAAATTGATTACAGACCCGTCTTAATCGACATCCCACACTTTGCATCCATCCGCGGCAAGGAACGGGAGATCATCATCCTAAGAAGCGAGAACGGGGAGACTTGGAAGGAACACGATAACTCGGTGGATAACGACGATACTCTTCTCAATACTCCTCACGGTATGGTTCACACGCGGTCTACCAATACTAATTCCTGTCGCAATTTATTGCGACCGAGTCGTCGCTTCTTTCCTCAGATCCTCAGATGAGCGCCACGCACTCGGGCAGAATCACTCGCATCATCACCACGGACTTTCCGCAATACTTCGCGATTGTGACGCGGATCAAGCAGGAAGTTCACGTGATCGGCGCCGAGGGCGGCATTTTGATATCGAGCGTGGCCAGTCACGTACAGGCAGTTTTCCCCGCAGGAGCGTTAACGAAGAAGATCAAAGTCGGATTACAGGCGAGTGAAATCTCCGATCACGCGGCAGCACGACCGCGAAAAACACACGAGGTTTTCATCCGTTCTTTTTATTTTATCAGGCGCACGTTATTCCCGCCGAGCTCACGGCGAAATTGCTCGGCAATTGCGTCGCCGTGTCGCCGGTGATCACGATCGAGCCCAGAAGACGAAAGTTCCACAAACCGATCACCCTTACGATCCCCGTGCCGCAGGCTGCGAACAAGGGGATGATCAACCAATATGGCGGAGAGACGCCTACGCTGCGACTTTTGTGCAGCATCGCGGGTATCTATGAGTCTCGAATTTTAAACAAAAGAAAAACACGAAACAAGTATATCTATTTTAACCGTCCAGGTAACGCGAACAAAAAATCGTAGGAAATCTATGCAACATGGAACAGCGTGAGGAGATAGTCTGGTAATCTTAGTAGAGAAAGAAATTAACGGGAAGACAATGTTACAATTTAGTAAATAGCAAAAAATAAATTTCTCAATTCTTTGACAAAGTCGCTGTTTTTCCTTCATAGTGACTCTATCGCGGCAAATAAAGATTAAGATTAACTACAGGTGGCACTAACGAAGCGCAGTGGGAAGACGTCACCGGTTCGACGCCGTTGACCTTCATGAACGACAGGGTGTCGTTCACCACCACCGTTTCCGCGAGGTTTTGGCTAATGGATTGCAGAAATATCGTTGCAGTGCCGAAAATGGCGACGGAGTTGTACGAGGAGTCATTACACGTACCGTATATAACGAAGTGAGCGAGCTTCTTGTGACTCACAATTATTCGATCTTGATAAGCGCAGTAAAATAAAAAAAGATATATATTTTCTATGTACAGTTTCATTATATACTCGAAGAGGATGGACGTATTGGAAGCTACCTTGCGAATATTGTGCATGACCGATGGCAAGGAAGGCATGCATACCTTGGAGAGGCAAGAGGAATTTTTAGAAATCGTTAAAAGTCGTGATGTTGAGGTATATTTATAAAATTTTACGATAATATAGCGCAACGATTCTCAAGCTATCTCAATTTCCAAACTCATTACGCGAATTTAATATCGTTGATAACAAATACAAAATTTACTAAAATTCAAATAAATAAATTTAAATAATAAATTAAAAAATTAAAAAATTTAAATAATAAATTTAAAATAAAGTACCGATTTGAATTGTGATAGCATATAAAAATTTAAATTAATAGCTTGTAAATTCTACTGAATTTAAATTTTATGGATAAAAATTTTGCTGCTTTGTATTATATACCGATGTATTCATTGTTACCGAAATATATGTTCGGTTTTAGCAGTAATATAAATTTCTTATCGTTGTTTGAAAATGACTCTAATATAATATTCTGATATAATTCAAATATATTATTCCCCAAATATTTCTTTAACAGGCGCTTGATGGAAAAGATCTTTACATCGAATTTAGTGGCAATTTAGTACCGGTAACAAAGTCCGGGGTACAACTAAAATTCACGTTCAAAGCTTTCCGGCAAAATCGCTTGTCGTTTCATGTTAAAGTAAAGGATCCGTTATTGGATCCCGTTGCGAGGATGTTGTTCATGCGAGAGCCGAAAGTCGCTAAGGGAGAACCAGCTCAACAACCTATTTGTGTATTAAATATTGTCCTACCGGAAATTATTACCAAAGAGGAGATACAAAAGAAGTTGAAAGGTACGTTCGTTGAATATTTTCCCAAGGAAAAGTAAAAAGTAATCGTGAAAATTGTCCACTTGCTCCAAATTAAACACAACGAGCTAGTTGCAAAGAACGATGCGGACATCAGTGCGAATTAATATTACTTCATAATAACTGACAATCCTCCCTTGTTGCTTCAGGTTACGAAGATTCTAATATCATAAATCAAAAGTTAGATTATTACAAATCAAAATACAAAACGGAACAGATGGAGAAGTCCGACAAGCCTAAAGAGACTTCGCCGGAGAAGAAATTTATAACGGATACGTTGCAGAAGGAACAAACAGGTATGATATCGAAAGCTTTAGAGGGTAGAACGGAGTAGCGTTGTTTTCGCACGAATCACAAACGCGGTCATTGAATATCAAGCGAGTACTCCATTCGAAATTTCACTTGAGAAAGCACAGAGTTACTCGCGTCGAGAGAGTGCTCCAATTGAAAAAAAATAAATAAAAAGAAAAGAAAAAAGAGAAAAGAAGAGAAAAAGAAAAGAACCAATATCATTCATGCAATACGGAAAAATGACAAGAAATGCAAGGTGCAAAAAGAGAACTTGCGTGATGAAACGCGTTTTATCGTCAATGAGCGTAACACCATGCGAGGGTACCTCCCGTCGTATCCAATGACTGGGTGGAGCGATATCTTGAGAAAGGTCTGGCGACTCGTGGCCGTTCGTGAGCGAAAGAGATACTTGCGAGACCGAGAGAAAAAATGCTTTCGCAGCGACGAGGTCGAAGGAATAATAACGTCGAGAGTCGAGCGCCGTTTCTGCTCGTCTCGAGGACGGAGAAGAGAGACAGACTCTCGATTGTCATTCTATTTTCATTTAAGGGGAGAAAGACAATCGGCTTACGACTTAAGAGTTGGGTGAGGCTTCCTTAACTTAATTAGACGTAACAGCATCAGCAAATGCTCGAAAGCGCCACGGCGGACTTCTTTAGTTCGATCTGTGCCGACCAAGGGAACGGTGCAAATTAACGTGCAAAGTAACGTGTCTATCCTGCAAGCGTCCGAAAGCGATTGCCAAAACGTGAGTCTTTGGTTTGTCCGTCACCCACGCAACCCTATTATTTTTCTTTTTCTCGTTTTCGTTTCGTTTCGTCTCGTCCAAATTGGCGGGTTCGACGCGACGATGACGGACGTGTTCGCGATTCGCGAGGTCCGCTTTGAGAGCACGAACTCATCGCGAGAATCGAATCCTGCGAATCGCGAGCTTTCCACATCCGCGCAACGAACACCTCAAAAGAATGACGCTTTAACTAATTATGTTCTATTTCTTTAACTAATTATGTTCTATTTATTTGGAATTTTACGTCACTTTAATTTTGCCCCACTTGCGTTTTTCAGTTTCAGGTGTTTTTATGTTCCTTAGTAGTTTGCACTTTCACGGTCGCGCGTAAAACGCGTAAAAAACGCGTAAAAATCGGCCATGGCGGCGAAGGTCGACGAGCGCGATCACGCGATCACGAAGCAGGAGAGTCAAGCGCACGAGAAGGATTGTTCCTCCGGGACGAAAGTGAAGCGCAAGTCCCGGTCCGCCCGAAGGCGGCTGAACGCGATGATGAGCAACGCGTCCTTGCACTTCTCCGACACGGATTCCGAGGGCGAGCTGACCATCATCACCTCTAAGATCGGCAAGCTCAACCCGACGCTGCCGTTGAACGACCAACCTAGTCCGCTGATCTCCGTGGTCAACACGGAGGACGGCGTGCTCGGCGAGGCCAGGGTCAACGACAACGTGGACTACCTCATAGCCGACGGCGAGATCAGGTCGCAGCGCAGTAACTTCGCGGACAACCTCACAGACGTCGACGAGATCTACAGCGACGCGGAGACCGAGGACAAGGACGACAAGAACAAGCTGAATGTCGCCGAGAACAGCTACCAAGGCGAGACCGACCTGGAGGACATAGAAGCCGACGAGGACATCCAACCGATCATCTACGTGGCGCTACGAGAGAACATCCTAAACGAATTCAATGGAGAAATGATCACGACCAAGGAGGGCGACGGCCCGTTCTCCGTGGAGGTGCGAAACCGACTGTCGCGCGAGGAGGTATCCATCGACCAGGGCACCGAGGACATGCCAGACATGCCGAACACCGACAGCGAGGACGTGGAGACGTCTGAAGATGAGAAGCTGGACGAGGCCGCGAGTCCCGAAATCGTCTACGAAGATTTTGACATCCTGGCTGCTTCGCAGATCGTCATGACCAATAAGGTGGAGAACAACCTGCTGATGTCGGACAACATCGACGAGGCTATCAGCGATTGCCATACCGACATTGAAGACGTCGATTAGATCTATCAGAGAATTGCATGGAGATGAAGACGAGGTCAATCCTCCGGTTGTAGATAACAAGGACTAACGTTCGAGCACGAGCGGAATGTTCTCAACGCGAATGACTGAGCGGGTGTCCTTAAAAATTATCGACCGGTTGTGATCGGATAAACCTCGTACCGAGGGTGTCTAATAGGATCTGGCGTTTACGATTGCTGCGGTGAGAGACAGCGTTGCATAACCGGAGAGTCTCATGTGGATGTAAGAAACCATGATTCGATTAGAGAGGGTCTCGACTTGAGGATCAATAGGATCTCGAAACCTTCCTCGTCAGCCTCGTCAAGCAACACTGGACAACTATCGAGACCTTCGGGGATGATGAAGGAAGTGCGTCGAGTTGAAGTTCCTGAGTAGACATATGACGAACATTAGTGTTTCCTTCGGACCGAAGAAACATATCGACAAGACACGGCACGATGAGACGAAAATCGCGCGTTCTTGACTTGGTCTTTCATTTTCTTTCGTTACTCTTTACCCTATCCCACGAGAGTTGTCCACGAGAAATAATCTCTCCATCCTTTCCTCGGGCAGAATATTTATTTCAAGAGGTCGCGAGGAAATTTACGACGGTAAGCAGCATGTGTCAATGGAGAATCTATTTCCGTCACGCCCGAGCGGGCGTTCGATGTCCTTGAGATAAATATTTATCGAGTGAAAATGGCAGATGTTATTTTCCGAGTAACCGCCGTGTATGTGTACCTAGTGTGAAGTTTGTCGCGGACTCTTTCATTTTCCTTTTTGCACCGTGCCTCTAAAAGAAAACCAAAAAAATTTATTTATAAATAATATTTATAAATAACCTCCTGTGGAAGTGGGGGAACATGACGATCTGAACAAAACGAAATACCATTCGATCGATTATGAGGAAGAAAAAAATCACAATTACCAAAAACACTCCTCTCTGAAACGGAGAGTTCGTCACTTGTAAAAAGAAGTCCGCTTATAACGATGTAACGAATATATTATAACGCCAGACACGCACCTTTCTTTCAATTGGCCGAACAATACGCGACACGATCCGTCGACACATGTTTATCTCGACGAATTAACTCTTATGTCTTTGTTGTAAAACCGATAATAACGCAATATTTGTGTACTTGTTATAATTGCAGACCGAACTGCCGTCCTCAACATTATCATAGACAACCGTATGGGATATTAATGCAAAAGAGTATGTCTCTGCAGTCTAGAGATTTTTTCCGTTATAAACTGATACATATATACATATACATAAATATATATAATCATATTACATATAATTATATATAAAATAATATGTGTAAATACGTATATAGAGATAATTACTAATGCAGCAACTTGACAAGTTCTCTTCTCGTTTCTTGGCAGTGGCATTGCTTTTAGAGTCAAGCCGTTATGCGTGCTGCAAAAAGGTGCAATAGAAAATGATTATAATAAAGGAAGGCTCTAACACACACAGTTCTACGCAAGTTTCAACACTCGCTATATATATATATACATACATATATATATATATATATATGGTATACATTCGTCGTAATTGCGAATCATACTCTTAGCGGTTACAGCGTTACGACAGTTCTAATTATATGCAGTGTTACACACAGTGATTCTAATTATATCGTGCATACAATAAGTTCAAATAATAATAATTTCCATTCTCTCTCTCTCTCACACACATACACACACACACACACATATATATATATATATATATATACCAAAGAGAGAGATAAGCTAAAAGGACAAAGGATTTGTGCTGCGGAAGTTCTCGCTCGCCAGATCTCGCCGTGGATAAATGAAAGCAATTGTAAATGAAAAAACATACACACAGACAGACAAACAAATCAACACACACACACACACATACATACATACACAAACGCATTCACATACTTGCACACTCACGATGTATCCCAGTTATTATAACGACGTGCTTAATAAAAAATATAATGTGAGCATCATTCTTGGTTGTTCTAGATGCCGCTATCCACGAATCCCTTGCACAAAAAGCGGCTTGTCCCCTAGAATCCGTAGATGCTAGTTATCCCAATAAAGTAGGCGCCGATCAGGAACCGGACCTGTCGCCGGAACTCGAGAGGCAGACCTACTCGGAGAAGCGCAAATTCTGGGAGGACATCTCGAGGAAGCGCGCGAGCTATCAGCGATCCGAATCCGAGGTGTCGAGGGCCTCACAGCTCACCATCAACGAGAGCGACAGCGAGTCCTGCCTGCCGAACGTCGTGTCCGAGGAAGATGGTACCACCGAGGGTATCTCAGACGTCATAAGGTCAGAGACTATCGAGGACATCAACGTGCCGGACATCTCGGAATGCTCGGTGGCGGAGAAGGCGCACTACTTCGAGGAGCAGATACAGAAAGAGATGGCAAAGGGCTCGCCGAGACTGCCTCACCAGGAGTCAGTCAAGTCCGAGAAGGAGCGGCTCTTCAAGGGTAAGTCGATCGAGGATCAAAAGAGCCGGACAGAGAAAAGCGCGCTAGAGATGGCGAAGGAGAATATTGATATCGAGGAAAAGCATGTGGCGGAGGCGAGGGAGATAGAGAAGATCCTGAAGACTACGGAGGAGATCAAGTGGACGAAGGAAGCGCGAAGAGAATCGAAGGACATCGATAAAAAGGAGAAGGACACGGACGAGGGCAAAGAGATGCGCGAGGAAGTGCAAAAGATAATAGCTCAGCCGGTGATGGAGATTTGCAAGGAGCTGTTGAACAAGGAGAGACAGCTCGCCGAGGAGCCGCAGGTGAGTCACGCAAAGGCGGAAGAGATGGCGGAAAAGGAAACAAAAGACGAGATGCTGAGGAAGATGACGGAGATGATCGTGAAAGTGGAGGAACGTGCGAAGCCGGAACGTGAGAAGGAGAAAGTATCGTTAAGAACTGAGATGTCGCAGGAGGAGTCGGATGTTATAAGGAGAGAAGCTGTGAGGGATATAGAAGAAACAGAAAAAGTGGAGCAAATAATGGAGGTTAAGACAATATCGGACCAGACGAGAGCGAGAGAAGTTAAGAGAGAAGTTAAGGAAGAAGTTAGAGAGGAAATGCCAAGACCGACGAGAACGCTGCAGGAGATTACAACGACGGAGCCCACAACCACAAAAGAGGAAATCGTCAGGAGAGCACCGGAGAAGCTGGAACTCGTTGAAGACGTTACTGCGCCGAAGGAGGCGACAGGTATCGTTGAGAAAACCGACGAGAAGCAAAGGCCGGAGACATCAATGAGCAAGGAGATCGTCAAGGAGAAGTCGTCCGGCAGACGAATAATTACGGAGGAGACAACGATCATCTACAAGGTGCAAAAGGACGGGACTCTGGTGCAGGAGCAGATCATGAAATCAGTGCAGATCGAGGGCGCTCAGCCGGTCACACAAGTCCCGGAAGCGAGCATGGAGACGAAAGTGCTCGATAAGGGCTTAACGGACACCGCGTACGAGGTGCAGATGACAGGCGACGTGGAGAGATTGCGAATGGGAATTAAGACCGAATCGGTTCCTTTGGACGTGAAGAAAGAGATCGAGCAGTTTCTCGAGGGAGGGAAACGAGTGGCCGCAGAGGAAGTGGAAACGACAGAAAGGAAGCTCGAGATAGAGGAGATCAAAATGACCGAGGCTGAATTACCGATTCAAGAAGAAGCGGCCGAGTCACTGCAGAAGGCAGAAGAAACAGTCGCCAAAGCAGCCGAGGACATTACCCTCGAGAGGAAACTCGTCGCTGAGGCGGAGATTAAGCAGGTGAAGAAGGAGTCCCGCATTCCGATTTCCGCAGCGATGGCCGAGAAGGATAAGAGCCAAAAGGAGGCGAAAGCCAAAACTTCGCCGGAGAAGCTCGAAGAGAAGCCGATCAAAAGCCCGGATACAGAGAAGGAGAAAGACGCTTCACCTCCCGGCAAGAAGAAAGAATTCGAATCTCGCATACCAAAACGCATTGTGGAAAGTGCAACGATGAAGGAGAAAGAGATAAAGAAGGATCAGCCAGGACGAAAGGATGGTGAAACGATCACAATCACCGAGAAGAAGTCCAGCGAGGAGGTGATGTCGCGGCACGAGGAACACTCCACCACGAAGAGCAAGACATTCTCCAAGACCTTCACCGACGCGCAGGACGCGTTCAAGATGTTCGAGGACATGAGCGCGATGAAAGACAAGGACTTCGCAACAGTCACGTCGAAGGTGGACACGAAAGCAAGCAGTAAAGTGGAGAAGAAGGAAATGGTTTCGTCAGAAATATCCAGTGGTGCGGACAAGTTCATCACTCACGAAGAGAAAGAGAAGATTGAGCGAAAGAAGTCCTCGGAATCCAAGCTGACTAAGGAGTCGCCAGCCGAGACGATAGAAGAGAAGAAGAGCAAGAGTGAAGAGGTAGACAAAACGACTGTACAAAAGATGTCGATGAATTTGACGGAAGGCAAGGAAGTGATAGACGCCAGTGCTTCCGAGTCCAAAGTGGAGAGCAAAAAAGAAGGACAGTTCAAGTCATTGGAGGACAAGGAAGGTACCGCGACGCAAGAATCAGGGTCTACTAGAATCAGAGAGAGCGACGTCGATGTGGCGATTAGGATCAAGAGAGACGACACGAAGAAGGTGGAAGACACGAAGGAATCGCCCAAGACGACCGCTGAGAAAATGGGCCTGGGGAAGGTTGAGATGATCGCGCAGGGCCAATCTTACAAAGAGAGCTCGGAAAGTTTCAAGGTCGAGCAGTTCATTCCCAGCCAGAAGACGCAGGACGAAGCGAGGAAGGACGAGGTACCCGCGAGAGAGGAAGTCCCGGAGTCCTTGGAGAAGAGACAACAAATGGTCGCCAAGAAGATCGAGGCGCGGAACATAGCGGAGGATCTGATACACTCAATCGAGAGCGAGATCGAGAGGAGATCGTCGACGTCAGGATTGAAGCCTCAGATGCTGAGCAAAGAATATATAGATCAACTGGTGTCCGAGAGTAGCGATACCGACCACGAGAAGCTGGCGGACGATTTGACGAAGAAGTTCGAGAGTATAATAAAGCGCTCGTGGGACGAGCAACCAGGAGAGGACAAAATGGATCACCCGGTGTTGTCGAAAACATCCATGGATGACACGTTCGAGAGAGGCTCCACCAGGGACAGTATAAGCGAGGACTTAACGAAAGACGAAGAGTCATCACCTCATGACAAGGAGAGCCTGCAGTTGTCATCATCGCACGCCAGGCTGCAGGACAGAGATATCACGATGAGTCCGAGCAGCATATCCGACCAGATCGATCTCGAGGGAACGATCGACGTTGACACCAACGAACTGGAAGACATATCCAAGCCAACGTTCAGTCCGCAATCAGAGAAACTCCGATCGGACAGGTCAAGTGGCCACATCGAGCCGTTGCAGAAGGACCTATTCAGCGACACCAGCTTGTCGAAGGATAAGATCGTGTCGGAGCTCTCAGGTGCCAGAGTGTTGGAGATCTTGGAACCAGGAGACAGCCGGCAAGACTCGGTGGATGTGCCGTCCTTGGAACTGGACGAACACAAGTTCTCCGAGCAGACCAGCAGAGACGTAGCGTCTCTGCATGAGAGCGCGGCGATGGATTCCTTGGACAAGATCGCCCAAGAGAGAGACGTGACCGTGAGTCCTAGTACGGTGTCCGAAGATGTCAACGCGGATTATCCTTTAGCTCACGAGCAAGCAGCGGTACCTCCGAGGGAGCACGACGCGGTGGTGCGAAGAGCGGACAGTTTCGAGATCGAGAGTCCGCCGCTGGTCTCGCCACGGATGAAACTGGTACACGATTTGGATATCAAGTCGGTCAACTGGATGATCGGCGACGAGAAGATCGTGATAACAGAGGCCATGCAGCCGTCGGAGGCGTTCAATCAGGAACTGGAAGAGTACGAACGACATGCTCGCACTTCCTCTCAAGACGAGTCCATGGATTTGGAACAAGAATCGGTGACCAAATCCTCGGAGGATATCAGCGTGATTGAGTCGGTCAAGGAGACCGTCGCCGGCGGCGACGCCGTCACCTTGACCATCACGACGCCAGCAATCACGAAAGCCAGCAAGTTCACGGTAGTGCCGGTGACTGAGCCGGACTTGGACAGCGAACTGATAGAGGATAAGCTGGACGTCACGTGTCAAGAGCTGGTTGACACGCTGCAACGGGAATACGACGCCAAGACCCCGACGGACGAGTTCGCAGCCGGTGTGCGACAATCGATACCCCGAGAAGATTTCGACCTAGAGGCGAGCATCACCGAAGCCGTGACGGAAGTTGTTCCCGTGAAAGAAGAAGAAGCGAAAGATTTGACGGAGGATGTGGCCGTGGAAATTACGGTTTCCCCACGTGATGTTCCTACGACACTAGTGGAGACTGTCGAGCCAACCGACGTTAGCAAGATTACCGCGGCGAAAGCGGAAGAAGACTCTGCGCAACGGGTAGCTGAAGAAACGCAAAAACAGCCAGAAGTGGAGGAGTCGACGGAGAAGACAGGAAAGCAAGCGGATGTTGCGCGAGAAGACACGGGAGAAACGCAGGAAGGCGCCGCGATGGAGGAATCGGATTTACCGAGGCGTACGACGATCGACGACGTGCTGAAGGAGTGGGCGGAAAGCTATCGGCCAAGGATGAGGAGCGAGGAATACAAGCGACACATGGAGAAGAGCAACGAGAAGCACGACAAGCCGAGCAAGTCGACGACTTCGCATACCGATACCTGTGCCTTCAAAATAAAGAAAGACGATCTGCAGAGTGTTGATCTAAGTGCGCGATATGCAATTACAGTGTTGGATCAGGTGGTGAAGAAGGAGATCGCTGAGGTGAAGGAGTCCTTGGAGGCGGCCCAGCAGGATCTCATAGAGGAACTGAGCGAAAACAGCGAGACCATGATACAGATCAAAGATTCGCCCTCGGAGTTCCAGTTCAAGCTCCAGCCGGAGTCCATCCCGAACGACTTGCCATTTTTGTACAGACCACCACTATCGTCCACCGAACACGTCCCCACGGAGACCGAAGCGGAGATCCAAGCTGAAGCTGCACGAAGCGAATCGCCAGAAGCTCCGAAACTCGTCGAGTCGACAGCAGAGAAAGTCGAAGAGAAGCCCGTCGAAGACGAGCCGATTGTCGAAGCAGCCGCTGCTGAAGACGAAGACAAGCCAACTGCTGTTGCTCAAGCGCCCGAAATCGACATTGAGAAACACGAAACTGAGACCATAATAGCCGTCCAAGAGGAGTCGAGAGAAGACGAAGAAGACGATCATCCCAGCCCGCTTCCCGCGAGTATATCAGGCTCGGACATAGACAATAGAGACGACAGTTACTCCTTAGCACCACCCTACCCGGCACCAAGAAGACGCCAAAAGCCGGCAAGAATATCCAAGAGAGTGAAGACCTCCGAGAGCGAAGCTGGCTCGAGCTCCGGCGAGAGCAGCAACTACCAATCTTGCGACTACGAGGTCGGCAGCGGAAGTAGACCCAGTTCATCCGACATCGAGGCTCTACAATCCGCGGGTGTGCAGTCAGGAACCGTCTCCGAATACGAGACGGCGATGATGTCGATCGAACAGTCAGCATCGAGACCGACATCTCAGGACTACCAGACTGCAGCGAGTACGTTGAGTTCACGCGAGTCCATGAAGTCCTTGAATTCCTTGAGCTCGGGCCACCTCGGCAGCATCGACAGCACCAGCGAGCTGTCGGAGACATTGGTACCGTCGGACGTGGACGCGGACAAAGACGAGATCGACGAGAACCTGGAGAGCGCGTTGGATGCTGAACAGGAGGCCGAGGCTTCGGACTCCTCCGGTAGCGACATACCGATGGACGAGGCGATGGACAAGATCGACAGTCATATACCATGTCGCATGAAGCGCTCGTCCGAGATGATCTTCCAGCAGATCATGGACGACAGCGTGAGCGTGGAAACGGAGTCTATGGAGGAGGCGTTGGAGGAAGACGCCAAGGTTATGGACTCCGCCACTTCCGCCTACATGGACGCGCCCGGTGCTGTTCAGTCGGTCGACATCATGACGTCGCGGGTCACCGAGGACGGAGTTCAGAGCGTATGCACGCAGGTGATCTCCACGCGAGTTACGAGACCGAGCGACAGCGAAGAGCCTGAGGAGAGGGCTTTGGAGGAGGATGTGGAGAAAAGCCTAGAGAAAGACGCGGCGGAGGCGGAAACGGCGGAGGGTCTGGAGGAAAAATCGACCGGCGAGGCTGGAGAGGAAGGCGTCGAGCCGGCGGCGCAGACGTCCGTCCACTCGATGCTGCAGCAGGCCAGTATGTCCTTGTCGTCGGCGTCGGGCATGTCCTTCGACACCGTTATAGAGAAGGACAAGTCCGAACGTCACTCCCACTCTCCTGACAGCGACTCATTCGAGCTCGTGGACAAGCCCGACATCATCGACGACTTCGTGGTGATCGAGGAGGTCGGGCGGGAGGCGGAGGAGTTCGACTCCGAGGGCAAGAGTATCCGCATCAGCTCGATACCTCAGGTGACCAGCAAGAACTACGACCGCGACCTGGAGAACCTAATCGCGGAGAACAAGGAGGACACGCAGGTGTCCAGCAGCCAAACGTCCACGAAGAACAACGACCTGTTCGACTTCGAGTCCGAGGAGAGCCCGCCGCAGGCTTCCAACGACGACCAGTACTCGCAGTCTTACTCGGACGAGGAGCAGTACGAAGGTAAAAAGTGGATAGAGATGCAGTTCCACTCGGACGCGCGCGTCTACGACATCGAGTACGACCGCGGCCCGTTGGAGGACATCAAGGAGGAGGAAGTCACGGATTTCGAGGCCGGCAGTAGCAGATTCGGCAGCCTCGGCAGCCACAAGGAGTCGATCGGTAGCGTGGGCAGTATGCGCGGTAGTTTCGGCAGCACGCCGGAGTACGACGTCCTCGCCGGCAAGAAGTACTTCAGCAAGCCCACGGACCACGACACCGTGTCGCTCACGTCGCTGCAGGAGTTCGAGAGCCTGGAGAGCGCCGTCGCGGCCGAGAACTCGCGGCGGCTGCAGTGCGGCTCGCAGGACTCCATCAACAACGGCAGTCTTCCGAGGAGGTATATGACCGGCCGCTCGGGCCACGGCGACGACGTCTCCTTGTCCTCGCTGAAGGACTTCGAGGGTCTCGAGCGAGCCTGCAGGGAGGCGCACATGATCGAGCTGCGCGCCCGCGAGGAGGAGGATCTACTGGAGCACGAGAGCCCGGAGACCAAGTACAAGATGGAGAACCTGCCGCGCTCGAGGACGGAGACCAGCGCGGCGGGTTCGTTCAACCCCAGCACCTCGGGGTCGGACGACTACGAGAAGAGGATAAAGGAGATCGACGAGATCATACGTATCGCGCAGTCCAATGTGGAGAGGCTCGATCGGCAGGACGACACTACGGAGGACATCTCGCAGATCGAAATTACCGATACCGAACGAGTCGTCGTGCAACCGACCACGCAGACCTTGCTGGAAGAGATGGAGCCTCAAATGGAGGAACGGAGGGAGAAGGTGGAAGAAGAAGAAGAAGAAGAGGAAGCTCGAGCGCTGAAGGAGGGCAACGTGATGGAAACCAGCACAGACTCCTTGGAACTGGAGGACAACGTCGAGAAGAAGTATCACCCGCTGTGTCGCAGCTCCGACTCCCTGGAGATGAAGACTACCCTGGACTTCCCGTCTCTGAGCTCAGACTCGCTCAACAACGTGAGGGACACGAGGGAGACGCCGGTCGACATGGCCGGCGGCAATCAATTCGGCGGTAACGGCCGACGTATCTCGTCGGACTCTCTTGACATGCCTTTGCTGGAGCAACAGGATATCGGAGCGCCCGAGAGAAGAAGCAGCGACAGTGATGACCGTCACGCAGACGACGCGGCGGTTGACAGTTCCGCGGGACAAACACCTTCGACGGAGACTCAAGCGAGAAACGGCAAGACGAAAACGTCAACAAGTAGCGATACATAGGACAATTTTCGTAGGTGAGTGCAGGATGAAATCCTATTGGTAGTTTTGATTATTGTTACCCTGAAGAGAGAGCGCGATCTCTCGATTCAAACCGCTGTGATCGGTCGCGACAGATTATATTTTGATTTAATTATTAAGGGGGGAATTACGTGCGGAGCAGGCCGTTTTCAAGGCTATTTTTAATGCGAATTTTTTAACAAAAAGTAGGATCAATGAACTTGAAATTTTCACAGTATATTTATTAATGTTCAAAATATAAAATAAATTTGCTATTATCTATATGAGAAATACACTTAAAACTTTAAACGCGCTTATCTGAAAACATCATTTTCTTAAACTATCGACGCGTTTACACAAAAACTACTGAACCGAATAACTTGAAATTTTTACACAATACACTGTAGGCATGTAGTTTTCGCCCTCACATCGAACACAGTTATATTTTATTTTATTCATTTTTTTTAAACATGATTATAAGTTGAAAAAAATTTCATTTTCGATACTTTTTTTGTACAGTCATTATTTTTTCAAACTTGGCTTCACTGCTTTCATTTTGGTACGGGCTATAATGGCAACCGTATATTTTAAAAACCTTGCTCAGTTTTTGGTTTCAGAGTAGTGAGAAAAGCCCGGAATTATGTCGACAACATAAAGCTCGCAAATAAAGCTCACAGACGAATGACTGGATTTTTATCTATAATTACAAATTGAATCGGTTCTTGTAATTCAATAAAATTTATTTTATACTTTGAGTATTAACATTATGAAAATTTCAAGTCCATTGACCTTACGTTTCTGTTAAAAAGGTTCGTAAAAATAGCCTTGAAAACGGCCTTCCGTATTCCGTAATTCCCTCCTTAATGTCATCATTGAATTACTGATTTATCATTATCACATTTGCTTGTCTCGTATTGCAGATAGCGGACCATCGAGGACTTGCCACGACTTCAAAACTATATTACCGAGTAACTCAAGAAGCTTTACATGTAAAACACGATATTAAAAAAGAAATAATGTACTAAAGAACTCACGCGCGCGCATGCGCGCGCAGCGTGCATTGTGGATATATAAGATACTATTATATTCGTCTTTGTTTTACGCGATGTCTTCTGAGAGCATTTATATTGACGCTTATAAGTAAGATAGTTACGAACTTCGAAATATAATATTGTTTCGTTTCTCAAGACGAGAGAGGAAGTGCGTGGCGAGGAAGGGCGCTTGCTTGTTTATCATTATTGAATTTTCGGACAGATTGCGCGATTTGCGACGGTTCTCTTGGCTGTATTCGTCCGACGGGAACGCGGAGCGACTTTGCTTCACTGTTTTGGGAATCTTTACATACGTGCGTTACGTTGCGTTTTTCGAGCATATATATATAGATATATTTTAAAAAGTGCTACTTACGTGTTCTACTTGTATTATAACGCGTACGTCACTGTAATGTATTGTAGCGTGTTTTATAAGCGTTTTCATTATGAGACGGTATCTTTGTGGATGCGCTTTCGTAAAATTTGATAATGTATTCGACGTATCTCGTGTATCTCGTGTAATCATTTCAGGCGACGTTCGCAGAGAGAAGTCAGGAAGAAAGGAAAAAATACAATAATACTACCTTATAACGCATGTTTACGCGAAGGATACATATAATATTTAAACAGATAAAAATTTTATATGCGAATATAATATTTAGGAGACATTACGGACGCGGCAGCGAAGTGTAATACGTATTTACGTTGACAACGGACTCGACGATCGCCCGACGAATTATTATTATTACATTTGTTTTCCATCTCTTTTACCGAGTACGATGTTACCGATTATGTTTACACGTGCACTGTATATTATTACAAGTTAACAATGTCATTTGAGAGGTTCGTTTCTCCTTAATGACGAAAATATACATCTGTGCATTATCTCGAATTCTCTTGTGAGTAATATTTATTTCCCCCCATGAGAGACGCAACGCACGTTTTTCGGAAGTGCATTTTTATTATATTGAAATTAGATGTTGAATATTTTCACCACATTAGGAACAGTATCTATTCTCAATATAGCGTACCATAAACAGTCGGGTTAAACGCTTAAAAATACATTTCTTATCCTGACGTTTAAAACTCTATATTTTCAATATCGAGTAAAGAAAAAGTTGTTTTTATACACTTTTAACCTTCCATAAAATCCTTCCGATTATAATGTCCGACCGCGATATAATAATAAACAGTTTCATTTGTCATAACGAACAAAAGAATTATGTGCTGAAACTAAAAATATGAATATCCCCGCGAACATGATGACTCATTAACAATAAAAGTCAGTAAAATTATTAATACCTCACCATATTTGCTATGAAAATCTTAAGATAGGAAAGAGAAAGAGAGACAAAGAGCTATAAGACTTTTGAAAATAATTTATTACCGTCATCGTTATTTATTTGAAAAAATAACTAACTATTTTTCTCGATTCCAAAATCCGAATTTGTAAGAATTTATTTTGTGAATCCTAGAATAATCAATACCGTTATAATATTAGCAGATGCAAAATTATCTTAAAAACACTCTGTATATTTCATTATTTAAATTATTTTTATTGTAATATATTTGTTGCCGAAAAACGTAATTACATTATCGTTTATTTTTCTGAAATTTTTTTATTGAAACAACAATTTGTGACGGTAACAACGTTACATGTAATAGGTCATTTTTCAATCTTAATAGAAAGCAAATGAAATTTTTCTAGAAAGGCTTTATATCTTCTCTCTTCCTCCCCCCACAAAATTATAATTATCTTCATTCACCAAAATCATTGTAAAAACAATGACTACCGTAAAAACAAAATAAAGAAAATAATGCTTACCTCGGGACTCGATTCCGTAAGAATAAAAGATTCTTAACATATAATTCTGTGAAGAACGCAAACTGATTGTTACAAGAACAATATTATGTGACAGAAAATAAAAATTGAACAAAAGTAATGAATTATTGTATACACTTAATTTCACACGAAAAATTAATTTCACTACAATAATATTTTCTTAATTTATTCACGATTCCTCTAGTGAAGGTTTCTGGAATTTACCGGACAGTAACAGTCGAAAGACTGACATAAATTATTTACAAACACTGTCAAAGTAACATCGAAGACGCTGGATGAAAGTTCGTTAGACCAATAAGATCCATCATAAACAAAGATAACCGCGGAGCACTGATATTACAAATACAAATTAGACCTTAGATATCTTGTGTGTATATATATATAGATACATAAATATATAAATTTATGTATTTTTCCGTGATAAAATTATATTTATTAAAATCGTAATATATATTATAATATATATTACAATTATATATATGAAAATAAGTATACTAAATTAAATATTCTCAAAAATGGCGGGGCGGCTTTTCTACGGTTATTTTCCGCTTAATAATTAAATAATGTAACCATAAAAATAATACTTCACCATAAAATCATTTATTTATTATTATTATATAGTTGCTCAAATATTAGCCAGTAACTGAAAATTGTCAACCTTTGATACTCTAAAAATTATTTAATATACATATATCATTATTATCATCAATGTTATAAGAGAATCGATTTATCGCGATACGTATATGAATAGAAATGAAAAATCTGCATTCAAGCGGCATCTGTAGTGATGTTATGGTACCTTGTAGTGATAAGTGATACGAAAGTGTCGAAGTTATCATAATTTTCAGGTTACAAATAATTAAGATAAGGCCAATCGGCCGATGATATTTCTCTTGTTTCTCATATTATAGATGCTATATGCATTACAGCAGTAAACTAATGTCGATAAGTAGATTACTGATGATTAATTTCTACGAACGAACTTTATACTTCGTATGAACGAAAATTTATATGACTGACCAATTATTTCCCTGAGAAAACTTTATTAAATACAATATTCACTTGAAACGAAATATCTTGTGTTACGCGATAGTATCGATCGACTATTGTAACCTCGAAATTTTTATCATAACATTTTCAACACCGAGTTCCACCATTGCAGCATCGTACTTCCGACACGTATATTGAATTACACAGACGTTATTAGTCTTGAGTTAATATTCGCCATACCAATGGCTGTTTTGACTTTTCTTAATCAAGGTGATTTACATCTACTACTGACAAAGTTCAATTTATCACACTCACCATTACGTGTTGAAATACTGCTGATGATCAGGTTGGCGATGACCAGGCTCGACGAAATTCTGTGTAGCATCTTCCACCGCACTGTTCTGCATCCGTTCAGCATTGTCTTTAATTTAATAAAAACTACGATAATCTTCGGTGCTCAGGTATATTCGCGGATAAAATTCACTAACGAGACAAACTAAATGGGAAATATACAGAAACCGCTTTTTGGTTCTGCGCCATGATCCATTTCGGCCGAACCGACTGAACATCGCGATGACTGAGATTCTCGAAGTATCGAAAATGCGTGAAACTTCACTCGGTACTCATGACCGTTTATTTCACGAAATATTCGCTTCCGACAACATTTTACATATATTTTGCCACGGCAAGGATGCGAAACCTACTTTCGACATTCCTGCCAATAATGCGCGCGTGAAACTCATTTGATATATCGAAAGCATGAAGAAACTCGCCAACTGTCGCAACGAACGCTTGATACTTTGCCTCTCAACATTCTTGATGGTCTATTTTATGAGATCGTTACTTTCGACAGCTAATTGATTGTTTTGTCATGTGATATGATGCATGAAACACTCGATACTTCTAACAATAATACTCACGCGAAAAACTCTGTTCAGACGAATAAAAGTCATGATATTTACGGAATTACTTTGCGTATTACCGCGCAGCAGTCCGTTCTGTGACTGACATCTTTCATCAAATGCGATTTACGAAATATCGATACAGTCGATACATTTAGCGCGATATATGCGCCATGTTTGAGCGCAAATCGCTCGCTTATGAATAATTCAAAATGCATACTTTCGATCGTGCAATTCTTAATAATATATAGAAGAGAAAAAAGAGACAGTATATGAATATAAATAATCTTTAATTAATAATTTCTGATTAAGTATTATTATATGAACAATTGGCTCAAAAATCTATCTTCTTGCTCAGGCTTATAAATATCTAAATTGTTTACAAATAAATAAACAATTACAATGTAATTGTAGTAAAGTATATAATATTAATAATATTTTATATATTTATTTAATATATAATATTATATCATTAATATAATATAATATTAATATATTATATTATTATTAATTATTATATTTATAATATAGTATTATATACATATTAATAATGTAATTATATATTTTGTAACATTTATCTATTATATTTAATAGAATAATAATTTAACAAGAACTAGCTATCCAATTACTAGCACTATTTTCGCATCTTATTTTATATTATTTTATTTTATTTTATCTTATTTTATTTTATCTTTTTTTATACAGTGATTATGTATATGCTGAATATGACAATTGCATGTAGCGACTTTCCATATGTTTCACATTTTAATCGCTTAAAATATTCGCAGAAAAATATTAATTTGCAAGATTAAATAAGATAATCATTGTCCCTTGTTATTACCGATACATTATTTATTTATAAATTTTTAAAATAGCTTTTTTTTCAAGAAGTTTATGTTTGTGTATAATAAACAAAATAAAAATGAGAATAAAATAATAATAATAAATGATAAAATTTGATTCTATAGTCATTTTATAATCTCATTGCCAATATAAAAGTTAATAAAGAATAAAATATTGTTTTTATTAACTTTTATTCTAATAAAACTTGCTAATAATAATAATCGATATCGATTATATTTCATTAGCTTTCTTATTATTATTCATCAATTCATACACATCAATTCATTAATTATTTAATGACTCAAGAAAAGTCTTTTTATTCTCGACGCTTCTGATTCCGGATATATGTTTTTATTTACACTTAAATTACTTGAAAATTCTTTCTTTGAGTTCGGGGCCTCACTTATGTCATATTTAAAATGTTTACTTTGAAAGATTCCCTTTAGTACATATAAAATTTTTTTTCTTATACTCGTCTGTACCTTCATCTTTTTCGAACGATCGTGTAGCATTAATGAATATTGATATGTATTATCCATTATTATCTTGAATAGAGAAGGTATCCAAATGCAGCAAAGTGAAAAAACATGTAAAATATAGACACACATATTCGCCACAGACTCATTGCACGGCATAATATACAGGAAAAGTATACAGCGCACAAATTCTAGGGGAACAACCCTATTATCTTTATCAAATAGTAAGCCAATGCTGGTAAGAGCGAATAAAATATTCAATGCCATATATATTGCATGAGAGTTGTAAATATCCTGTAAACATAGAACAAGCGTCAATAACTTATTGCAGAAGTGTATTAAAAAGAATAAAAACAAAAAATCAATAAAATATTATCTGTAGATCTGTGTCACATTGTAAGAAGACATTAGTTCTGACAATTTAAAAAAAAAAACGAAATCCATAATAGAACAAAAGAAAAAAACTTATGACGATCCAAATATACAGATAAAATTTTGATAGAAAATTTGCCAAGTTAATAAATAGTCTTGTATATAAATGAAACAAAATATTTCATAAATATTTTCAAATCTTTTCCATAAAAAAAAATATAATTTTATAAAGTAATTTCTCTCTCTCTCTCTCTCTCTCTTGATAAGACAAAAAATGGATCTCGTCGAAATAAACTCACCGCATCCTGCAGTCGACAATGATCGACAAGAATCACAGCAAAATGAAAAAGGATGTATACAAGTTGCCACGTAGGTGTGTAGGGATCATACACATACCTAGGCGTCGTCTATAAATAATAAGAGAATGACCTCATTTAACGTTACCGTTTAAGTTGAATATTCCTATCATTTCGTGAAGAATTTCTCACGTCATCCACTTAACATCGTTTGACTTATACTCGCAATTGAGCGAAATAACAGATGATGTAATATGCGTATTCACATGTGTTTTTAACTTTGTTTTTACTATCTTACATATGTCTTATAATGGTCCAGACCCAAACGCGGCGCACCCGGAAACCAGCTGGGTCCCTTCCAGAAAGTATCTATTTTATTCCACCAAGTATACATCGCTGCGCTCTTTTTAAACATTGCCTTTAAGTAGTGCAACTACGACACCAAATACGAATACATTGTTATTATTAATATAATATAATAATTTTAATAATCGGACGTGTTTAATGTCCGTGCAGAATATTAAATCCAAAGATGATTTTACTTGCAGATAGATTGGGTTAAATGATTCAGAGCTAATCACCAGGCCATAAACAATTTCTTCCTTCTCTTCTTGAAACGTGCCGAACAATCGATCCCATATGATGAACACGCCACCATAATTCTTGTCCAAACAATAAAGATTGCAACCTGTAAATATAAAAAAATGTAATATGCGTCCCGAGCTAGACGTAACATCTTCGACATACCGTGATGAACGCGATGATGTTTAGCTGTATTGAAAAACCAATCAAACCCTCGTATATTACCAATAAGTGTCGTGTGTAGACACAGTTGATATATTAAATTAAACTGTTTATGGCTAATAAAGTGCGACGGAGGTACAAACAGAGTGAGGGGCAAGTAAAATATCTGGAAAATGAATTATACCACTGATAAATCTCTCAAATTGCTAATAATAAACGCGCAATTTTATAAGCTCTTAAAGTCTTTAGCGGCTATTATAATCTTATCATATGTTCACTTTGACGAATTTTCATAGCTTTCTTTTACT
The DNA here is from genome assembly GCF_003227715.2 of Harpegnathos saltator. Lineage (NCBI taxonomy): Eukaryota > Metazoa > Arthropoda > Insecta > Hymenoptera > Formicidae > Harpegnathos > Harpegnathos saltator. Next base: position 893,753 of record NW_020230198.1, read on the forward strand.
TTATAATATACTAATCTTTCAATTTTTTATTTGTAAGAGAGATATTTGATTTTTATTTAGTATTAATTTTATATATAAAATCTGAGTAGTATAAAATATAAATATAAAATTTGAGATTGTATCTTTTTGTAGATTAAAAGCCTCCGTTGATATTTCATATTAGTTTTTTCCTTGTAGTCAACATCTCCAAACGATACAAAGCGATACACGTCGGCAACAATACTCACAAAGTTGCACCAGCTTTGCATAATAGATTGCCGCAAACCGACTACGAGGCTAAACTCCTCACTACTGTGATGCACTTGATGGAACACCCAAAGCAAAGCCACTTCTGCAAATAAACAATTAGTATCTTACAACTAACAATTAACAAAGAGAAAATAAAATAGTGATATGACAATTCGTATTATAAGTCTAAACAAAAATCTAACCGTGGTTGCAACGATGAGCCCAATAATAACAAAACTCCACGCTCAAAGCGGCGATGATCCATGTCGATGGTACATTCCAAGCTAAATTTAACAAATGAAACTTATTGTACAATTGGATGTATACATAATATTCAGCACCGCGCGAAAAAGACCTGAAAAATAATGACATATCTTATAAATTGGCTAAACTCGAAAGTATCACGATACAAAAAGTAGTAAACCAATATGAAATATAAATCGATGGACTTTTCAACCGATACATAAATATATATGTGTAAGATTTTTTTTTAATATAACATATATATTAGGTCGAAAAAAGATTTGTTAGTTATTCAAGTAAAATTGAAAACCAAATTATTTTATTTTGAAATATATTTTACGAACGAAGTGAACAAAATCGATTTTCTCTATTTAATTTTTTTTCCAAATATTTAACAAAATTTTCTTGCTTTCTTTTTAAGAGTCAGTAATTTTCTATAAATCAGAATCTAAAGAACAAATCTTTAAGCATATCGATGAAAGTTTTAGACATCAGTCTTGTTTAATTATTGTTTTACTTCTTTATGTATTTTGTTCTTAAACTGTTCTGTACAGTTGATAAATCGTTATCTGTGTTTACCGAACAGTTTCATCGAATATCCAATGGGACAGAGAGGTCACTTGTTCATTCCAGCGAACTTTCTTGTTATACTTTATATACAATGCTATCTGCTCCAAAATTAACAACAGAAAGAACGGCAACCATATCTAAAAGTATCATTAACATTTGTACAGAATGTACAGAAGGTCAAGCTCGCTTGCGCTTCGCATCAACCATTCGCGCCACGCTCGAAAGGGATCCGGACAAAAATAGCATGCATACGACTTGTTAACGAATCGTGCAACTACACTCGGGCATTCGTAACAATCAATAACACGCTAGTGAATACAACTGATAAAACTGTTTTTATATTGGAAGACGAAGTAGCGATTAAATAATTATATTGATTGAACAATAAAGTTCACGATTGTACTTAACGAATTTTGGAATTGTTCAATACTTGCAAATTCTTGAGTCTTTCGCAATTAAAAATTAAAAAAAAGACTGATGTTGATCGTATCTCTTTCTAATTACTTATTATTTATTTACCGATTTATTTAACAAGCGACTTAATTTTTATTAATAATTCTATCTAATAATTCATTAGCATTATAGATTAATGCCCTATATAATTTTGCATGTTACACGTTGCTATAAATTCTCTATTCGTTCCATTCAAGCCGATAAAAAATCGCGAAAAATGTTGAGGAATTAACAAAATGATCATACGACGTGCAAAATTACATCAATGCAATCAATATAAGATAGATCTATACAGGCAAGAGGCGAGAGAGAAAAACTTCACGCATGAAATTTCATGCATGGAAGTTATTAATGATTTCACGTGTAACTATTAAATTATTAAATATAACATTGATACGAGTGACGTAACTTAAACAATAAGATGAGACTTTCACGAATGAACATTCTTCTGTTTTGATTTCTTTCAACGTTACCTCTTGCCAATAATCCGGCACTTGTTCCGAATATTCGAAGGTCGTATCATTGGGGTTGATGAGGTAAAACAGTTTCCCCGCACCTTTTAAAAATCGGTTTGAAAATGTCGCGTTCATCTCGTCCACTCGCCAAACGCATTTAAATTGTTCGGAAACTAAAATAAATAAATAATGACTCAGAAAAACATTCACCACAAAATCGTCGATTTCATATACGTATCTCCTCAATTCTACGAGTAACTTTCCGGACAAAATTGCGCACCGGTTTAGCCGCGTGCGCGTATCGTTTAATACGAGTTGAAACTAAACGAGCAGCCTGACGGATCGGAGAGTGGACAACAAGGAAAACAAATATTATTCGGCGGGAATATATAAACACGAGACGGATGTCTCTTAAATTTGCACGATACATAATCTCACCTAACTGAAAACGACTGTTCCGATGGTATCGATTTATCGAAATGTAGCGAGTCCATTGTTTCGCCTACCAATAATCACATCAAAATTGCTGACATAAAATGCTCCAAAATTTGACGTCACTCGTAGATCATTTGTATATTGATACTTATCATTATTTTTATCATTTGATTTATAATTTTATATTTGGTATATTACTATGTTTATATTATGTGATATTAATTGGAGAAAATACTGAAGGACGCGATAATGCGATAATTTGATTTGTGATAATTTGATTCGCAAGTACGTCTGTAAAGTCGCTCCTTCGACGAGTACGTAACGTAGCAACTAATCAACATAACAAATTACCTAAACCAACACACTTTCCGCACCCAACCGTTATATAATGATAAGAAAACCATAGCAAAAGAACGTCAGCGCAGATAAAATTAACGAGAAGCTACATCGAGTTACAGAACGCGCGATGCTCGCGTTTCGAGCGAATCGCCGACACGTAATTGATCGTATCTAGATCAATTTTATCGCGAGACGCGACACACTTTTCGTACGGATGCGTACTCAATATTAAGAGGCAACTGATCACGGACGGAGAAAATCATAATCATGTTGGAGCGCAGTCGTACAATCAACACGTCGCCCCTCCATTTCGTATGTTAAGATAACAGATTTTTCGAAGCATTCGTTTCTTTTCCCCTCTTCTTTTTTTTCATGCATGATTGCAAATCGCGAGCGAGTCTCACCGATACGTTTCACAATCGTAAATCGTGAGCTGAAGAAACGAAGAACATCGTATATCTTGTCGCGATGAAAAACTTTCTTTTCGTCAATAGATTAATGAATCGAAACATAAAAAGATACGATTACTCACGAAGCGGAACAATTTATTTGAGGAAAGAAAGAGAGAGGGAAGCTACTTTTTGTACTATCAATTCCGGTTGTCTTTTTCCCTTTTTAGATATATTACTAATCAACTTATTATTAAATTATCTTTCAGTATGCACTATTTGAAGATAAAGAGAATATGACTTGAACATATAACTTGCCATTGAGAATCCTATTACTTAAAAAATAAAGATCTCTTGTAATGAAAAGACTGTCAAAAATCCCATGTTGTAGGACAATAATAGATGTGCTAAACTCATCAAACGTTTCTAAACATACTACCTGGCGCCATCTAATGGTATCTGTTTTTATAACTCGTAGTATAACTCAACAACGGGTCAGACAATCTTCTCGAATTATACGCGCGTAATTCGATGTTAATTCGAAAAACCTATTATTTTACGATTTAACAACGAGTCACAAAAATTGTCATTTTACTTTTATATTTAATATCATATTATATGTGTCACAAAAAAATAACCATTCAATTCTGGGGTGTTTCAGAAAAGGATATAGTGCAATTAAAAATTTACATTTGGCAACAGTGATTCAGTTGTTGTCCCTTTCTAACGAAATTTATGATTCAAATAGAAGTTGCAGAATGATTGGTAAAGTAAATTATTATATTTATAATTATTTAGAATTATTTTTAGCGCATATACATTAATAATTTTATAAATATTTATAATTTATAATTTTATAAGATTATAGATATAAAAAAAAAAGAGATAAATTACAAATGAACGTTTATAAATGATAAACGGGATGTTTTATATGTAACTTATTGTTATATATAGATATATATGTTTACATATATTTGAATAAATAAGTATTTCAGATTATTAATCTTAAAAATTAAGATACTGGAAATACATTAGATAAATTCTAAATTTTTTTTTACTGCTGCCAGGAAGAAAAAGATTTCAACACTGCATAACTACAATAGAATATCTCAAACAAAGTTGAAAGATAATATGTCCTTTTAAAAGTAGTTAATAAGCAGAGTGAAATCAAAGGATTGCTTTATCTAACATATTAATATTTTTATAATTCAAACTTAGCTTTTTTATGGTAAATTTAGCTTTTTTATGGTTTACAAATACATAAGTTTATATGGTTTTACATGGTTTACAAATAATAAGATATGAATGTGAACACAAACTAACTTCAAAAGATTCAACCAAGTATGAAATATCATTAATAAAAGTAGAAGACAATAATAATTAATTTTAAGAACATCTAAGAAGAAATAATCATTTGGAATTCAAGAATATTAGATAAAGATTGACAAAATATTAGATAAAGATTGCTGATGCTTATGATGATTGCTAAAGTCCATGATTTCAATATTATTTAATATTATTTCACTAAGTATAAGCTAATAACCAGTTCTAAAAGGACAAACATTCATTTTTGCTTGCTATTCTCTCTTAGAGTATGAATTATTCTTGCATGTGCAGATATATTACAAAAAAAATAATTTTATAAAATTATACTCTTGAATTCTAAAAATTGAAAAATTTGATTTTATCTCTTCTGACTAAAAACTTTGTTTGGATAAGATTAAAGGAAAAAAGAAACAAAAGGGCATATAGGCAACAAAAGGAAAAATAAAGAGCACAGGTATTACAACAGTCAAGTTTCAGGCATTATGTATCAAACATTGCAGTTACCAACAATCAGAATGAATGAATTGCAGAAATTTAAACTATGCACAAAGAAAAAAGGTATTAGGTTATAGTCTGTTTGTTGTGAAAAAATAAAAGAAACAAATTCAATGAAAAATTTGCAGAAGCTGCAGAAATCTATGAAGAGAAGTATGAATCTGAAGTAAAAGAAACAAAAAGTAGAACAGGCGAGAAAACTGGCGGCAAATAAGCTGAGTCAATCAATTGAAAAGGAGGAAATTGAAGAATACCTGAGAAGAGAATATGGTAAGTGAAGAAGCTTGCTGAAAAAGAACACTTTATTCAAGATATAAATAGTGATGATTGGGGTTGAAAATGCATCCGTAAATCTGCCTTGCACTCAATAGTATAAAAGCAAATACGATATATACACATATATTTATTTGACGCCAAAATACACCGCAGTGAATCCTCGCTGTTGTCCTCTACATTGTCAGCACATAATAATTCCACGAAAATCCGCGGCATGCGCGTTTCTTGCCGCGTTCCATCCACTTCCGCTGCTTCATTTCCCGTCTCCCCGTTTCCACCAGAAACGAAGGCAGCGAACGTGCGATGCTTTGGGCAATATTTGTATTTCTATTTCGACATCTTACAGGTGTACTTCTCACGCGCGGCGATGTGGTACGGTGGTCTCCGTACTTCCATTATCATGAAACACGAGGTCTGTCGTCGCGGCGAGTCTTGAGGTGTCGCTTTCCGATGGTCTATTTTTACCGAAAGGCGTCCCAAGCCAGTCGGCAAGCAGGCGGTATAGCGACGGTTGGGCGCTATTATAAAGCACCGTGTGCTGGCCGCGTTGTAATTCATCGCATTAAGTGCGGAAGACCCCACCGGGGCTCCGGACGATCTCGCCCATCGCTGAGGAGAAGGAACTACAAGCGTACGCAGCGAATCGTTTTCTCGCGACTATAGTACCTGTGGAGAAGCTGCGGAGAAGCTGTCGAGCCTCCCAGGCATTGCGGAAGAGTGACACTTCTCTCGCCGTTTTGCGGAAGATACCTCGCGGAAGCTTCGTTCACGTATGTAGGCGACGCCGCGGTATCGATAGGCGTGATCGGCGGACGGTGACCTCTTCTTCTTCTTCTTCTTCTCTTTCTTCTTCTTCTTCTTCTTCTTCTTCCGTATAGAACGATAGAGCGAGAGAGAGAAGCTTTTTTCTCGCGCTGGAACCGCGGGACATGCGGATGCGGTTTCAGTGCGAAAAGACCTCGTCTCTAATCTGAGCGACGACGATTCGCGCGCGGCGATCCGCTCGATATAAAAATAATCTCTCTTCTTCTCCGCCTCTTCTTCTCTGCTTCGTTCTCTGCTTCTCTCCCTGCACGTCTCTGTCCTATCAATGAAGTAGCCCGTTGTCTGCTGAGCGTCGCGGCGGCGGTGGTAGCGGCGACGGTGGCGGCGGCGACTCCTTCTGTTCCGCTACCTCTCGGTGTCTGGACGGCCGGTGCGTGCCAGCGAACGTTTTGCAAGATGCGAGATTCGCCTCTCGCGACGAGGGAGCCCTCGTCGTGAGCGTCGAACGGACTCTGACCACTCTGGCGTAGTGTGTAGGCCGGGGCGCGCATTACGTAAAGCCGTGGGAAAATAAATTGCGGGGGAAAGAAGGAAAACAAAGTGTAGGCGAAGTAGAGGCGAAGGGAGACGACGACCACCTTCTCTGTGTGTGCACACGTCACGATGAGGAGAGCATCGTTTGATAAGTAAAATCTCTGTTCGCAATGTGTTCGCCTGAGAGAAAGAAATGGGGGTGTGAGAGACAGACAGAGAAAAAGAGAGAGAGAGAGAGAGAGAGAGAGAGAGAGAGAGAGAGGGAGAGAGTGTGAGCTGGTATCGCGATCGCGTTTCTCCTATTCCTTCGGGTTTAATTATCGTTCGAGAATTCTTTCACGAGTTTCGCGCGGAACGAAAATTTTGTTCGTCATCATCGTCGTTGTCTTATCGTGTCCAACAGCGTAGCCGTTTCCGTCGATTGACCGGATGTTACATTTTTAACATGACGAACATTGTATCCGCAGTGATATATTGTAAGATAAAGATAACATTATTGTGAACTCAGTAACGTGAAGGAAGACACTCATATTTAAAAAAATTGTAATCGACCAGTATTAACGTGGTTTTTTTTCAGTAGAATTTCATTCACGCTAAGCTTGAATTGATCTTACGGAATATTCGGGCACGGCTGCACTTTTGTTAACAATCGATAGTCCACTTCCGAGTATATTTTGCACTACAATCGAGCAAAATTTGAAAAACCATTGTTCTCCCCAACAAGCCACTGCACGACAAGCGAGAATCGTCATTCTAAGTGAAATTATCACGACGATCGAAAATTGCTCCGTTAGAACTGCCTCGAAATTTCGGCACGCCGAAGTGCCTGACACAGCTCGACTTGACCGACTTCGAACCTCTCGCAAACTACCGCCAAACAATCTATTTAAAGCGAAGTATCGATTCCATCGCGTAGCTAGAATCGAGCCGCGTCTTCTTCTTTTCCAACGAGAGGAAAGCGTAAGTCCGCTCTTCGCAGATGCGCAATTGTTAGCCAATGCGATTCAGCCGACGCGATCGAACGCCTCTTCTTCTGCGTCAGTATTGTCATTCAGTACCCTGGAAGAGAGAAGGCTCGATTTCCGTTGCTTCGATTTGCAAATGTAAGTCTTAGAATTCGCGCGAACGTTTCAAAACTTGGAGATCCTCCAAATCCAAACGTCTCGCTCCTTAACTGTCGAAGTCTCACTTAAAAATCAACGCGCTCAATTTTGAAACATTTCTGCAATCGGGAAGCGAGGAAACGGGCAAGTTTTCCACGATATGCAAGAGAACTCGACGTTATCGATATGTTGGACGTAACATCTCGAGGTGTACAGAGAATTTGGTCGTCGCTCACGTAGCTACACGAATATGTCTAATACGTTTAATTCGCATATCGATCGAAGCGCGACAGACTAATTTTTCATGTTCAGCGTCGCATCGTTACGTATCGGCGATTTTTCAACGCAACGCCGAATAAATATACGACGCTGATCGCGCGCCCGAGCACAACCGCTCTCTCGAACTGTTACTGCGTATTACGTTACAACAGATAAATTTAGCATTTCTTTTACACGCTGCTCGTTGTACCACTGCCAATACCGCGACTCGGAATTAATTGGCCGCTTGGAAGGTAACCAATTCTTGCCGTCGAAAGAGCTGTGCCGAGCTCGATAGCGCGCGCGCTGGGGCGGATCCTCGGGGTTTCACCTTTGTAACGTAAGACCGGCCGAATTTCCTCGTCGTCGGGAATCGAAGGTCGTGCGAATGCGGCGATTCCCGACGGTAAACATATTTACGCGATTCGAACGGTGGGATTCTCCGTCATTCGCGGCTGAACGGCGTCTAAACGGCGTAACGCGCGGAACCGAGAATCGAAATTCGTTGTGATCTCGCTGGATTTAATTGCATGTGACTATCCGTGTGACTTATTAGAAATTGAGGAAACACCCTGTATATATAATATTCGCACCACGTCGCGCCGCGTTAAATCTTGTGGAGTCCGCGTAAATGGAGGAGGTTCGCGCGAGAAGGTATACTTTTCAGGACGGTAACGACTGCGAGCTAGCGAGAGAAAGAGAAAGAGATAGAGAGAGAGAGAGAGAGAGAGAGAGAGAGAGGGAGAGAGAGAGAAAGAGATAAAGTATTTTTATAACACCTCAGACGGCACAAACTTCCAAAAAGTATCCTCAAAACATCCGACAGACCTCTTGTTTCTTTGCAGACATTCCTCAGACGTCCTTTAGTACCTTGCGTTGTCTGTAACAGCAACAAGCGCATGTTTGTTATATCAATATAGTCCATTTTTATATTTTTTATATTTTAATACGTTACATTTTAATCTAGTATTTTATTACACATTTATATATTTATAACTTTACATATTTGTATGTTCGTTACAACATTGATATTTATATCGAGTTGGGGCTGCTGTAGCTTAAAACGCAGCTCAAAGTGTGCCTTCTCGCGCGATCGCCATATCGTGTGTTGTATTTCCTCGTCCCGCTGACGACGGAAAGAGAAGATTAGCACCGCGCGAACGTTTTGCATGTCCGCAGGCACGCCAACGCGAAGCGCAACGTTCTGAGCAGCGCGTCGTACGGGCTCACGTGCAGCAAGGATGTCGAGTACAAGCGCGGCAGCGTGAACTATAGCTCCCTGCAGCAGGAGAGGAATTATCTGCAGCGCAGCGTGTCCGCGGACAATGTTATAGTACGCTCGCGCGGTTTCAAGCCCTCCGACAGACACGACCCGGTCAAAAGGAACTTCCTCGAGAACCTCACTTCAAGGATACTGCACTTCGACATGGTGAGCGCTCGCATGAATCCTCGCGTGTTGTGCGTTGCTTTACTCTTTTGTTTTCTTTTTCTTTTTGAGCGACATCTCCGGAATTCCTCTCGCTCACGAGAGAACTCACGACTTGCGACCCTGATTGCAGGAGAGCGGCGAGACTACCCCGATTAACCTGCAGAAGTTGCTCACTCCGGCGTCGGACTCTCACGAGATGCTGCATTCGAAAAACAGTAAGCGTCGTTGTCGATATGACTGATTGTCCTGCGTATTGAAAGCATGTCTCGGAGAATCTTCAGCGAACTGCCGCTCCATTTTCACGACTTGAGAGATGACTTCCCAAATGTTGGAGCTTCTAGTATTAAGTATATACACTCGATATCGCAGTAGCATTGATATCGAGTGCGGTTCATGGAAGAGCAGGAAATTACTTCTTAAAGGCGAATTAAAGGCGACATATGGAAATGACGTTTCAGGGAAAATGTTCGCGTCCTCGTACTTCTATGCGCCGACGCATCCTACGGTCGAGGATCAGGTCGAGCTGGCACGTAGGATCTCGCACTCGCTGAGCGATGTGAAGAACGTGAAGAGCAAAGGGCAGACCATGTACGTGAACAGGAAAAAGCGTTCCGTCAAGTGGATCCACGATGGCAACGGTGAGCGGTGAAATTTTGTCAAATCTGTTTACCGCGTTCAACACACTTCATACGTCCCGATTCTCATTCGATCAGAAAGGATCATATACAGGATGTGTAAAAAGTACCGGGACGATGGAATATAACTAAAATTAAGCATTTTAGAAAAAAATGTTTTAAATAAAAATTATAGGGTTTCAAAAGATTTATTTACTGACATTATGAGTTGACTTTGGCTGGTGTCGCGAAGGTCAGGACAAAGGCATCTTGAATTTTTTAAATGGGATCCCCTATTTTCTATTACATATTCTTGTAGCCCTTCTTCAAACCTTTTCAAAACACTATAACTTTTTTTACTTTGAGTAAGCCGTTTCGAAGTTATCGAGCTTTATATGATAAGATGTTCAGCCAGTCAAGGCGAGATCCTTACAAAAGCGTTTGAGAATAATGTTAATCTCTAACGGACAAAGTAAAGCCTAACGAATAAGCTAGGAAACAAAAAGATTTATCCAATAAACAGAAAGTTGTATTAATTAGATAACAAAATCGATCATTCAATTAAAGAAAGAAAAATCAGTAAGAAAAATCATTTATCTTTTCCGTATGAAACAACGCGTATCATGTACAAGTAATGTGTTCTACTTCAAGTCAAATTCATTGTAATTGATTGGAAATGATTCGAAGGTGAATTTTAGTGCTGTTATAAATTTAGTACATTAGTATTACTTTTTTTAATATTACATGTATCTGAAATACAAGTCACGAAATTGCTCCAGCCGTTGGCTGGACATCTTATCATAAAAAGCTCGATAACTTCGAAACAATTTACTCAAAGTGGAAAAAATTATAGTACTTTAAAAAGGTCTGAAGGGCTACAAGAATATGCAATAAAAAATAGAAGGTCCCGTTTAAAAAATTCAAGGTAACCTTGTCGTAATCTTGGCGACGCCACCCAAGGTCAAACTCATAATGTCAGTAAATAGATCTTTTGAAACCTTACAATTTTTCATTTGAAACATTTTTGTCTAAAATGTTTAGTTTTTGTGATATTTCACAGTCCCGGTACTTTTTACATACTCGGTATAATCGTATACAATTATTTTTCGTCACATAGTTAATATCTACGAATCGCTACGCGCGATGTCGTTTTTATCATATATAATATCGAAGATGATATTTCACAGGTATCGAGGACGAAGAGGAGTCGACCGTGCAGATTCACAAGGTAAAGAGCACGACCTCGCGTATATTGTCGTGTGCGAATAGTCTCTTTTTTTATCCCTGCCGAAACTTCAATCGAGGAAACTTCTCTCGACAGGACAAACTGCCGCTCAAGTGTGTGATGAACCCATGCGGTAAAGTGCTAGATATCCACGGTATTCAGGCTTTAGGCGAGGAGGTGAACATCGCGCCGGTGCCGAAGAACCCCGAGAAGCTCTTCGACATCGTTCGTGACTTGAACAATCAGAGAGGACGCGGTAAGTGTTGCATCGGGATACAAACAGCGTCTCCGCGAGACGCGTACACGCACAGCTGACGTTGCCAAAACAATTCACAGGTGCCGAGATATTTGCGAAACGCAGGAAAAGGTCGGAAAAGTGGGTGGTGGATCAAGAACGGCCGCAAACACACCCGAGCACACCCGCCACACCGAAAACGCCGGTGTATCCGGAGAAACTGGTGAGTCACGAGACTGCACAATTCTGAAGGAAAAAACAATTCTGTTAGTCTAACTTTTACATTGCCTGGTAAAAATAGAAACTAAATCAAAACTGTCAGGCGTCCAGGTTTCAGCTAAATTGATATATTCTTCAAAAATTATATTTGTACAGATTTGTATAGATTTCCCGTTTCTTTTTTCTTTCTTTTCTTTTTAAAATCAGGTTTCTCAATTTTCAAGTCTGGCACTTCCAAATCAGACAAAAAATTCGGTTCTAGGAACAGGAAGATTCCTACAAGAGATTTCCAATTTGCAAGTTGCAATTTTTTGTTGATAGAATTTTCGTCTGGTTCCTACCCAGTTATACGAACTGAGATTTTTTTCGTATATCGCCCACTTTGACATTTCGTAGATCCTAATGATAGACTAAAGAATCGCTACATTGTGCTTTCAGGAAGTCAACGGTAACGCCAAGTTGATGACGCCGACGTCCTTAACGCCTCGCACGCCGGTTATCGACAAACCGTTCTACAATCCTTTCACCGTAGACATCAGCCTCGACGAAGCACCGGTAACAGGTGCGTACAATGTAAACACGGTGACCGATGAAATAATAGCGCTGCAAGGTGATCCCACTTGGCAGATTTAGTTGGCAAACGACGACGTGATGCTCCTTTCCGCCACGTTATCTGCGTATTTCGAAATTACGCATCGACATCAATGTCGCCGGGATCTCTCGAAAGCCGCGGTCAGAATTTATCAACGTCAACCGATACCGCATTTGTAGACCCGCGAATAACGTCGCGAGAAACGTCGACGTTTCTTTTCTCGAGCAATTCATCGAGTTTCACGCATCGCCGAAAATACACTCGACGCGCGTTGCTGAATTGCACAATCGCGCGCCTCGAGTTTTTCTCGCTTTTGTCGCTTCCTTCGTGAAATCTCGGTATTTCGCTCGCGGAGACTCGCGGATCGTTTTACTTTTTCTTATATAAAATAGAGCATATCTTATATAAAATAGCTTATATAAAATAGAGAAACGCGTGTACGCGAAAAATTGTTTAATATGAATTAAACGAGAACGATGTCAGAGAAGAGACCTGCTTCCTATTTTCTTTTTTTCTTTTACGTCAGGCCACGCGTCGGCAAGGAAACGTTCTAGAATCTCAGAGGTACTTGACACGCCTCCGAAATAGAGATCAATATTGGACTGGTCGGTTGTAGCTAGAGTTGAACGATCTACGGTGTCCTAATTGGCAAGAGTTATCGGTGTTATTTAATCGACACGAGACGTGGCTTGCGCGCGTCCGACAAGTATACCTGAGACAAACAATAAAGAGTATCTCTCGATGCCAATCGTTCTTTTTATAATAGCTGATCGATACAGCGATTAGACACATTGACCGAGATAAATGCAATTCTGTCACAAATAGAAACGAAGAACAAGGTGGCGCGTTAAGATGGTCGTGCTTTTGAACATGTAATATGATTATTATCGACACCTTGCTGATAGGATAAAAAAGACGGTCGCACTGAAGAAGAACGCGAGATTTAGCTTTACAAAAAACCAGGTGCATTTGAAATGTTTTTGTTAACGCTCTTGCCAATGCAGAAATATTACTGGAGAATTTATTCTGATAAAATAATTAGACTTTTCCTTCTTAATATTCCATCTTACACCGATGTTCTCTGTACTTTTCTATTTTTCTCTGAATGATTAATTATCATGTATACATATACAACTGTCACACACACACACACACACACACAAAGTTCCTTCGAAAGGTATTTCGCACTGAATCCCATAACAAGGCTTCTCTCGCTGCGCTTGTTGTCGCTGCTTCAATAACAATTTGCGCATTGCAGACAGACGCCGATCGCACTGCAACGCCAGCCGATGCACCGCTCACTTAGGCGAGGTAAAAAAGATCTACCTGCGGGAGATCGCGGTCGGCACGGACTCCGACTTCCCTCTGGACCAGTCCCGATCGCCCATCGTCGAGAAGTCCCGACGTATCGCTTTCGAAGGCACTAACGACTATCGCGGTAACAATGTCGCTAGTAACCGCGCTCTCGCTATTAACAACAGCAGATATACTAATAACAGCAACAACAATTGCAATTATCAACCGCCACGGAGAGCGGGCGATTTTTACGCCTCGCGCAACAACCACGAGAGAGACGTAAGGACGCAGCGACGTTTCGACAACAGGCGCAACGACAGCGTGATCGATCATGCCGTGCTCGGCAAGAAGCAACGGAACGGCGGCCAGCCCGTTCCTCATAATGAGGAGAACGGCTACACGCCCGTGCCGGTGAAGCAACTGATACAGGAATTCGAGAAGACCTGCAGACCAGTCCTGCAGTACAAGCAGATCAGTCCGAGGATCATTCCGATCGTGCAACAATGCCCGTTAGACAACGACATAGCGCGTTTCTTCGCGACGAAAAATCCCGCCAAGTGCAGCAACGAGGAGGAGGAGGAGGAGTACGCACGGTGAGAACTCACAGCAGATCCCTCGAGCGACTCGAATGTTTTTCGATAGCGGTCCCTGGATATTTCTTGGCCTATTTTATGGTTATTTCAAGGTTCATGAGATTCATTAAATTCATAAATTTGAAATCATCCTTATCGATAGTCTTTCGTCTGCCTTCCTTAAGGCCGGTTGTTCCAACTTCTTGGTAAGTTAACTGATAGTTAAATCATATGGTTGTCTGTTTTCCCTTCAACTCAGATAAACACAGACATATGATTTAACTATCAGTTAACTTACCGAGAAGTCGAAATAAACAACCAGCCCAAAGACAGACATATGATATAACCATCAGTTAACTTACCGAGAAGTTGGAACAACCGGGCCTTAGTCGTCGAGATTAGCGAATCTTTCTCTTGGCGACCGACGTATTCGATCCTAACGATTCGAGGCGAATGCTCGCGCGAGTTGCGCTGCGCTTTTCTCTCGCGAAGTTCTCGTTGTCGAAATAAGATACAAGGAGGAGGAAGCGACTGACGAGGCTCCATCTCGATGAATTGTGCAGCGCGCGCGGAAGCTATGAAGCTCCTGCCGCGAAAGCGCAGTCCCAACGGAATGGCCGGCTGTACGGCGTGCGCGACAGCTACGAGAGACCCGCGAAACCGCCGCAGTGCAACGGCCGATTGTGCGACGTGCGCGAGAGCTACATCGAGGAAGCGACGAAGGCGCAGAGCAGGTGCAACGGCTACGTCTCCACGGACGAGAGCGAGTACACGACCGACAACAGCGACTCCGAGGCGGACGACTACCAGGAGGACGCGTACTCGCTCGAGCGCGGCGACTCCGCGCCGTCGGCGCTGTTCAACTACTGCGACAGCGAGTACTCGGTCGCGTACGACGACGAATACACCTGCCGAGGGCGCTCGGCCGCGTCGCAGGAGCTGGAGGCCCTCTGCGCGAACGGCGACGCGAGATTCGTCAACACCGAGACCGAGACGCCGGCGGAGGCGAAGTCGCTGATGCTCTCGATGGTCGCCTCGCAGGAGGATATACTCGAGACCAGGAAGCACTTGCGCAACACGCCGGTATTGGACAATCTCCTGGGCACCGTCACGCCGGAATGCAAGCTCGCTGACGTTAATCCGGAATTAGGCAAGTTAACACGCATGTGCTTCCGCTTTCTCGCCGTTCTCCCGCGCATTAACCATCTCCCTCCGTCGAGTCCTTCGCCTCTCTTGCCCGACAGCCGCGTCCTCTCGCCACCACACACGCTGGAGATCTAACTTTTCCACACGAAGACGCTGTATAGGATATATTTCATATCGTGTATAGAATATGTATAGGATATATTTCATATCGTGTGAGACCAGGACCAGGTTATTGTTTTCTACAGGAGGGATTCTTGTGAATCCTTTTGTAGATTTTGGAATTCTTGAAGAACGTTCGCGAGGAGAATTTTCTGTTTAATTAGGCTCCGTAAGTATAAGGTCTCTTAATGCGATGTTATCGTGCAACTGATCGTAATCACGGTTGATACTGATATAATAACTCGAACGGGAGATATGAAACAATATTTCTTCTCGCACAAGTAACGTCGACGGTTGAATTGATTGAAGTAACGTCGATTTCAATCGTCGATTCAAATGGAGGTACGATGCTCGAGGAAACTTATACGATTCTCGTCGTCACATCGTACTCGTGGGTTTTCACTCCGGCGCTTTGACTTTCCAGGCAACAAGTTGTACGAGAACAACAGCTACACCGGTCCCAAATTGGCCAGTCTCCACAACTTGACAAATTACAACACGGCGCCACGCGGGTGGGATCAGTCCCTCACATTCTATCGGCCTATCAAGTTCGAGAAACCGCAGGAGATCGTGTACTCCGACTTTTAGGCGTACGATGTTGAATTTCATAATCACGATTTTATCGCGCGTCACGGTACGTATCGTGAAACCTGAACTTGCATAGGCGGGCGGAAGAAAAACTCCGCTAGTGTAACTGAGTTTGCTGTTGTCTGGGGATCAGGTGAAAACTCGAAGGATCTCTGTAGGAGATTCAGTCGACTCAGTCAGTTCTGGATTACCTCAATTGGGTTTTAACGCTGAATGTGTAAACGGAATGTGTTTCACAACAGAGAGATATCGTTTTCTGTCACAAAGTTTTCGCCTAGCTCTTACTTTGTTGCACGAACTGAGATTGGTCTTCAACCGTAGACCGAGTGATAAAGTCAAATGAATATTGCTTCCAGATAACGAGAAATCGATCCGACTCCTCCGAGGCGTCGACGATGGGAACTATTGAAACGTGTTTTTCGCACCATTGCATCCATTTTCGCCACCGCCCCGATTGAAGCCAATGGTCCGCCGTTGATCGCCCGATTACCTCGCCACGAACGGCGTTGAACGATGATGAAGTTAACGGCGCCACGTGTGCGTCACGTTTGGAGTTTCGTGTTGCTTGGTGTACCTCTACCTCTTCCTCCCTCACCGAGATATTTAGCGTTGTTCATGCTTTGACGGTGTTACATTATTGCATTTTACTTTATTATGTTATGCAAATAAATGTTGTTTTCCTAATTCCAGCCACGATCTGTTCCAGCCGCGATCCCTCCTCGTCTCTCTTCTCTCTGCGTATCCCTCGATCTCGCTTGGATCGACACACGCTCGATTCGCCGATTATAATGACAATAAGTTTCCCGGCGACGATGACGATGGCGTCTGTCCGATGATGCCTTCCAAGCAGCAACAGTTACATTCATATGGCGATTTCAGTATATTGTTGTGTAACTACTTTCAGAAACGTATCAATTGTCTCAAGATTAAAATGTGAAGCTTGGACTCGATAAATATTTGTTATTAATATGTTCAATCTAGCGATAATCATTCTCTTAAACAAGATAAGTTCAATATCGTAAACTCTTGATAAAATGTCTATACTTTGTTTTCACATCTCTTTTCATCAGTGATTTTTTTCTCTAGAAAGAGACGCGACCGATTTGTATTTCTATCACTCTTTTGTCGTTTGCAATCTTCTTCCATTTCCTTAGAATCTTGATTTTTTCGATATATGTGATTTTTTGTTGTTTTACTATCAGAGGAAAGAATTATGTACATATCACATTATTATGTACATTATAAAAATGTTCTACGTGACATAAACGCTTCAACACACACACATTGTTTATTGTCGATAATCGGCAAGAGGCTTTTCGCGAGACGTGACGGTTTCAATCAAACTTTATCGAATCAACGCTTACGCCTTTGCATTCTCAACCGTCATGTCCCTCTGTATTCTGACTTCCACTTGAAGCGTCCTATCACAACGACGCGCGCTTGGTCAGCGATATAAATATAAGACGAGAGCTTCACTTATTTCATTAGTTGTATGTCGGAAGCGGACATCGCTATGTCGAATTACGATTCCCTGCTGCTGCTGTCACTTGCGTTCGCGCTGCTTCTCGCCCATGGTGATGCGGCACGAATACCCCGACAAGAACCCACGACGACGGCAGAGAATTGCGGTTACAAGGTATGCAAATCGATTAATAATTGCAAGGACTTTTGAAGGAGGTGCGCGACGAGGTACCGTTGCAGCTTCCTTATACGTAATATATGCGTTCCGCAGCCATGAAATATCAATAAATGGCATTAGTGATTACTCATGTTTATGTTTACGACTTCATCTCGATGTACATTCTGTCTGAAATCATCTTTATGCAAATGGACATTGTGAAGTCATACATGCGCGTTATCGCCTTCTCAGCATACTAATGTGCATTTAATCAATTTCAGGCTTGCCATGCCGTTGACCCGAACAAACTTAACATTCACTTGGTCGCACATACTCATGACGATGTCGGCTGGTTGAAAACTGTAGATCAGTATTACTTCGGAAGTGAGTGAACGAGAATAACAACGAAAAAATTAATAAACCGCAGGGAAGTTAATCTCGATCTGCGTGATGATCTATTTAAAATGTGATCAAATTAAAATCAGTGAAAATTAAGATCTAAAGAAAATATGAAGTATTTCACACAAGTATGATTTTTATCAATATGAATAATTATAGAAATTATCTCTCCTGTAGTATATATTTTGTTTCGTACGTTCATTGTGCATGTTCATTAACATAAACTTGTTATGTCTGTGAAAAATAACGTAACTTTAACAAATATTTATAACGATAATCTGTAATAATGCAATCTCTAATTTGAATAGTTTTTGAAAAATCCTTTACTCTTTAAGGTCACTCCATGACCCAAAAAGCCGGCGTGCAATACATCCTCGATAGCGTTGTCCAAGCACTGCTGGCCGATCCCAATAGGAGGTAATTATCTTGTTTAATTTTTTTACAACAGATAACCTATACTCACGCGTGAATTACAACGCGATAAAGATTCGCGCAAATAATAATAAGCAGATAAATGACATACATCAAGCGCAGAAACAATCGTGTTATCATTGACTATTTTGGTGATAAGCGCGAATTTTATATCGTTTAAGAAAATATTGTTGATTTGCGGAATTTCCTGCCCAAGTGATTTCAAAGGTATTAAGTTTAGACCGCTGTTTCTTTTCAGATTCATTTATGTGGAGACTGTTTTCTTCTGGAAATGGTGGCAACGGCAGAACGAAAAGGTGCAGGCTGACGTAAAGATGCTGATCAATGAGGGACGATTGGAAATCATTGGAGGGGCATGGAGCATGAACGACGAGGCTACCACTCACTACCATTCGATAGTCGATCAATTCACCTGGGGATTCAGGTAAGTTGTGCATGAGATGTACAAGAAATATCTTGGCAATATTACTTGCATATAGAGATATAATTGACGCATCATCGATCGTTGGTTTTCAGGCGACTCAACGACACATTCGGTAGCTGCGCCAGGCCACATATAGGATGGCAAATAGATCCTTTTGGCCACTCCAGGGAACAAGCTTCTCTATTCGCGCAGATGGGATTCGACGGAATGCTCTTCGGTCGTATCGATTATCAGGACAAGGCCAAAAGACTGCGCGAGAAGTCGATGGAATTCATCTGGAAGAGCAGTCCGAGTTTAGGTAAACCTATCGAGAAAGAGTATCCTCGATAAGGTCAAGATTGATGGCACTAGGCTATACATCTCAAAAAGTTCCATGCGATCCACGCTTGTTACTGGAGCTGAACTTTTATTTGAGATTTACTTGCATAAGTCAACAGCATGTGTCATTTTGTCAAATTTGGAAGATAAGGAACGTAACATTTTTGTGCGGGGGAAATTAATTTTAAATTTGCCAGGAAATCTGTCCTTAACGTTTAGAAATTTAATACATTTTGTGCAGATACAATCTATTATTTATTGTTTATTAAAACTAGGTGATATTGCTGTTTTCAGGTCAACGAGCGGATTTGTTCACGGCTGCGATGTTCAACACTTACAGTCCACCACCGGGATTCTGCTTTGACGTTTTGTGCGCGGACGAGCCGATGATCGATGACCCCGATAGCCCGGACTACAACATTGATGCAAGAGTATGTAATAGTTAATAGTGCGTAATATGGTAGTCGGCACCTTTAGGTTTACATGCATAAATTATCGAGGTCGTTTTGCGCTAACCGACTTGTACGGCTAACGCGATGCTTTGCGCCAATTAATTGACTTTTAATTAATTTTCATTAACAAATCGGCAATTGCCAATGAGGAGCCAAAGCTCACTAAACTAAAGTCGGCAGGAGAACGCAGTAAAGATATTCGGGAAGAAATCTCCCCATCTTGGAAATTCTGATGAATGCGAAATTCCGTCTACATATTTTAAAAAATGGGTGAAAATCTTCCATGTATGAGAAAGGTGGTCTCACTCACAAAATTTCTTGTTAACAACCGAAAGATTACACATTCATTTATTGTTTAATTCCCCGACACATGCGGAAGTGGAAGACAATCAGAATTTCCAAATTGACGGGTTTGGCTTTGATAGAAGATCAAAAGAAGAACTTGTCTAGTAGATTCAAGCTAGAGAGAGAGAGAGAAATATACATATTTCAAAGGTCACAAAGTCAAAGTTCAAAAAGTCACAAGAGTACAATTTTTGATAGTTCGCGAATAATTTAATTGAAACGCAAAATATATACGCTTCGTGCTAGAGTCATAATGTGCACGATATGTTTCTGTGCCAGATCGAAGTGTTTCTCAAATACGCGCTCGAGCAAGCACGACATTTCCGCACGAATAATATCATATTGACAATGGGAGGAGATTTCACTTATCAGTACGCGGAAATGTACTACACGAATTTGGACAAACTGATAAGGTACTAATGCCTAAGGAGATCTAAGTTACGATTTTCCAAAATGTCTGTAACATCTGTGAAATGTGTAATTCACGCTTACCGTAATCGCTCCGAGTTCGCATTTTGCAAGGACGATATCGCTAATAGCGAGACACGCAGGAACGGAAAGTTGTCTTCGCGACTTTTCCGCACGATCGACAAACGTCAACGTCCTCCTCGTGGTAAGTAAAAATTGTTCGCGATTGGCAGGTGAAGATGTTCATGAAGTACGCACAACGTCAAGCGAGTGCCTACAAAACTAATCACATTATTCTCACTATGGGTGATGACTTTAACTATCAGCACGCGGAAATGTGGTTTGGTAACCTGGACAAGCTGATCAAGTAAGTAGGTCATGACCCAGGTAGTTGCCGAGAAACAGGTGAGATTTGGAAAACTTCCTTGTCGAGTCTTCCTTCCCGGTATAAAGTTTTGACAAATAATTTGCTTTTGATTCTCAGTGAACACTATATGAGATCTTTCACCTGTGTAAATATAAGCAATTAATAGTAAAATCACGAGTTTTGGTGGTACCAAGTAACCCGACCTATAATTATCATCTATCGTTTAATTTCTCATTAGTAAAGATCAATGTTCCAATTTCATTAACATATGTATTGTACGTAATTTGTGAAAGAACTTTTTGTACGACTTTTTTAGATATACGAACGATCGCAATGGTTCTACGGTCAACGTACTTTACTCGACACCCTCGTGTTACCTGAAAGCACTGCATGAACAAGATCTCCGATGGCCGACCAAGAGCGACGACTTCTTCCCGTATGCGAGCGATCCTCACGCCTATTGGACAGGCTACTTCTCGTCGAGACCGACAGTGAAGTACTTCGAGCGGATGGGAAATAACTTGCTGCAGGTAAGGAAACTTATTATAATATCTCGATTAGCGAAACAGCTCGTTATATTAATTAAGCGTTATTTATGTCGATGGAATTATTAAATACATTGTGCGTTTAATTTTACACGGATATTTAATTTTATACTCAACAGAAATGAGCTTTTGTTCTCTCCCTGAACGTCAGATATTTTGCTACATCGTTTAAATAGAACTAATATTAATGTATGAACTAATATATTGTTATTTCCAGGCAAGCAAGCAGCTCGTCGTACTGACGGATCTGAAGGATCACGACAAACAGTTGGAACATTTCCGCGAAGCTATGGGAGTGATGCAGCATCATGACGCTGTTACTGGCACCGAGAAGCAGTTGGTCGCAGACGATTATTCACGTATATTGTATAAGAGTATGCATTACGCCGAAGACATCTTGTCGGAAGCTGTAGGGTGAGTACACAGCATATATATATTAGAATCTCTCGTCTTAATTCCTAGTGATTTTGTATAATGAGAAGAAATGTTGAACTTTAGTTACATCAGGATTAGAAAGTTAATTTTACTATCACCTATGAAACAGGAAATGGTCAAGAAGAACGCTAAATTTGACGATGTCCACATGCTTGGAGCTGAACATTAGCTCCTGCGTATTCACCGAGGGAAGTGACAAGTTCCTAGTTACGGTTTACAATCCTCTAAGTCGACCGATTCCCACTTATGTTCGCCTTCCAGTTGAAGGAAATGCTTATGATGTTCAATTGGTTGGTCAAAACGATGGTTCGTACGCTATAGTGTTAGAACACAAAGTAAAATATAATATATAAATGACAATAGTTTGATGAGTAACATCCGTAATTTATGCATTCATAATCTCATGTTACGGTCGCAAAACGTATATGGAAAATTCTTATATAAATATAAATATATATATAGTCGAGTAACAGTTATTAGAGTTAAGTAAGCAAATTATCTGAAATAATTGTAGTAACTACACTAGCCGATCGTATATGAGATGTTTAACATATATTCTTGTGTGATTAAATAGAAACGTATCCGGTTGGGAGTACAACGACCCAAATAGTTCCGATTCCTCGAAACGTTCGAAATATCCCAGGACGAATAAGCAAAACGGAGAACGAACTTGTCTTCCGTACTGACAACATTCCTCCCGTCGGTATGTTGTCCTACCTCATCACTAGAAAACAGCAGAAAAATACTCCAGAGGTTCAACCAGAGAATTTCATAAGCAGTGAGGTAAATAAATATACATAGATGTACAGATAAAATAAACCATTAATTAAAATGGTTAACGCGTTCATGTTTCAGATAATATCTCTACTCTCTATGATATTGTAGTACATATTAAAATAATTTTTAATAATACACACGATCCTTCTCTTGAGCACTCAACATAAATAGATTGGCACTCTTCTCGTCATAAAATGCAAAGTTACCTTAAAAGAAACGAAGTGAATCGCGATCATCTCCGTGATAACAGAATTTACTTTCTGCTCTTAATTTTCAGTTATACAATATATCCATCAACAACGATGGCAATGTGGTAGTAAACTTCAACAAGCAGAAGAACATGAACTTCGTACAGTCCTTCCATTACTACGAAGGAGCGGAGGGTGATAACAAGGTTTTCGAAAATAGATCGTCCGGCGCGTATATCTTCAGGCCCAAAAACGAATCAATCAATAATTTCATCTACACTGGATCGTACGAAATTTACAAAGGTATCATTTATTCATCTTGAATCTGCCCATCAAAAATAAAACTTTTCGTAATACTATTCAACTCATTTTATATATCGAGCTGTTAAATATACTTTTATTGTAAAAATCATTATTTTTTATCAGGTCCGGTTGTGCAAGAAATTCATCAGACGATAAACGAATGGGTTAGTCAAGTAATCCGAGTCTATCTAGAAGAGGAACATGTCGAGTTTGACTGGCTCGTTGGGCCAATACTTGTAAAGTAAATATCAATTTTTATTACTGCAACATTTTTAATTGCTATAATACTTAATATAACATTGTTGTGTCTCTAATCTTTATCTATTGTTTTCAGAGATAAAATTGGCAAAGAGATTATTACCAAATACACGAGCAATTTAAAAACGGATGGAGTATTCTATACGGACAGCAATGGAAGAGAAATGTTGAAGCGTGTGAGAAATTACAGACCAACATGGGACCTAGAGTTGCACGAGCCAGTATCTGGGAATTATTATCCAGTGACCAGCAAGATTGCTATCAAAGACGAGGAGAAGCAATTAAAGCTCAATGTCCTAACCGATCGTGCTCAAGGTGGAAGCAGTATGGACGACGGCGCCGTTGAACTGATGGTAAGTCAGTCTTCTATGTAAAACATATGAGGGATTTATATTTAAAAATATATAAATTGTAGCTTATAAATAAAGCTCAACATTCGTAAGCTCCGATTAACATATAAAGTTGCATTTACGAAAATCTACATATTAAAAGATTAAATTATAACGAAGTTATATGTCACTAATAAGTTATCACTGATCTGCAACTTCAAATGGAAATATACGAACATATAATAAATGTTATTTCTTATATAGATTCATCGAAGACTTCTGAAGGATGATGCTTTCGGTGTCGGCGAAGCGTTGAATGAGTCTGCGTATGGCGAAGGTTTGGTAGTAAGGGGCACGCATTATCTCTTGGGAGGTGGATTGAAGAATTTGGATAACTTCGTATTGAAGGAGAAAGAGTTGGCCCTTAAATTGGCCCTACATCCTTGGATCTTAGGTTCGCCCGTCCTCAATAATCTTGAGGACATCCATAATACAGACAAGACCTTTGTACGTATACACTTTCATATTTCTGTTTCGTGAGTTTAATGGAAGTTGGAATAGCTCACGATTATTTACAGTCGATATAACGCAAAGCTTAATAAATAACTTCGAAAACGTTTACAAGTAAATCTTTCAATTAGAATCATTCGACGAATAATCAAGTCAATATGTCAAGATTTGTTATGCATCACTTTGCAACTACTTCGCTTATGCAAATGTCATCTTAACGTAATTTTTATTAATTAAAATTCATTTTGTAGGTTTCGGGGCTTAATAAATTACTGCCACCGAACGTGCACATACTTACGTTAGAGCCGTGGAAGGACGATACAATTTTGTTAAGACTAGAACATCTCTTCGAGGTCGGCGAAGCGCAGCAGATGTCTCAACCTGTGGAAGTCAACATACAGGTATGCCTTTCTTTCTGTATAGAATTATAGCAGTCACCTCTAAAAATAGTTGGGTAATTTAAGAGTAGCTTTTAATTCTACTGCTTTTCTTCTCCTGACAGGATCTATTTTCAACATTCTCCATTCTGTCGATTGAAGAAACCACGCTTGGTGCTAACCAGCGATTGAGCGATATGAATCGTATGAAATGGGAACCAGAAACCAATGATATTCTTCAGGAGATAGAACAAAATATGCAACCTGTGCAAATTCAAGACAATGTAGTCAATGTTCTCTTAAAGCCGATGGAAATACGTACTTTTATCCTGACTGTGAAACGTAAACCTCTTTAATTTTTATTGAAATGATCTATTTTTTTCTGAATATTGAATTAATTTCATTATACTTTTCTACTATTGTACATATGCAATTATTATTAAGAAATATAATTACATAATACAAGGCAAACTGTATATCGTATGTTTTTAATTTTTGTCTAAACATAAAAACCTAACTCTGAAGTTACTAAAATAAAATTCAGAAATGTGTAATATATCGTGTTTCTTTTTGTTCTAATAAATATTATACATGATCTGTAACCTGCAAAATGACTCAATCGTCATAGCAGATTTCAATATAGAATATATCTTAAAAACGTGTAAATAAATGCGACAAAATTTAAAATATTATAATGCAATATAACGTGTGTTATATCAATGTAAAAGTGTAATAAAACGTAAAAGACATGCGAAAAGGTGAATCATCGTTAAATCTAACAAAAATTATTAGAATTATTTACATGATGACTGTATTGTTTTCATATTTTTTTTATTAATCTGTTTTATAGGTTAAAACTAATTTTCTAAATTTTAAAAGTTATTTATTATGGCCAAACGAATATATTTCTATTTTAGAACTGTGAAAAAAAAAGAATGATTAAAAAGTTCGATTCGTTGCATAAACAATCTGTGCAACTAATGCAACCCATAGAAGAGAAAGAGGTTCTTTTGTATTTATACATATATAAATTAATTAAAAATTATATATATTTTTCTTTTTATATATACTAGGTTTTAGTGCGAAAAGCTTGTCTCATCAAGTGAAAATGAAAATAAAATTATTCTTTTTCAAGATATCGACAGTTTTGTGCGAAAAACATAAATGGAACATTAACTACAACATTTTCAAAAGAAGCAACTCATGCTTTCGCACCAACCTAAAATTAAGAAAAAATCTGATATGAAAAGAAGTAGATTTAGAAACAATTTATAATTCAAGTATAAGTAATAATCGTTTATAATGAACTAATTAGACTAGGCAGAGATATGTGGAAGCATGTTGTCAAACTTTCATCGCGGTGAAACAACTTTCGGACGAAAATTTCATATGTGTGTTCAACAAGAAGACTACAATCTTGTACCATCCTTCTGAGCTTTTTTCTTTATGTGACAAAGACCTTATTTGCAAGACACCACTTTTCCCTAAATATTATGTTAGCCTGCAATTCAGGATGACGGAATTAGAAGTAAAAAATGCCGAGACTCAGACGAAACTTTCGGGTTTCCGTAAAGTGGAAGGAAAGGTCGAAGTAAAAGAAATCAAGATTAGTACACTACTCATGTTAGAGGCTTCTATCATGTCCAAAAAAGAACTGATAGGTAAGCGCGATAATGCGTAACATAATACATAATACATAATAATATATTACACAGAAAGATATTTAACATAACGTTCTGTAAGCTTTTAATTCGCGATTTTCAAAGCTGAAATTCTTTCAGAGAAAATGAGAATACCCATGCCGATATTAAAGACACACCGTGCGGTTCAAACTGATAGAACGATTGCTCCCGGAGCACCGCGTGAAGCGGTCGAAAATCTCGCGAAACTTTTGTCTTCGAAGAAAGACATCATTCCGGGAAATCCCATAGATAAATACACGATAATGGAAGAAATTCTAAATTATGTTATAGAATGCACACTCTGGGCAACCAATCTTCTCCTCTACGACTACGAGCTCGAGACGGTGGATCAAGAAGTGCAGACCGATGTACGTTACGATAAAACGAAGGACAAAATGGTGATAGACATCGATGTTCAAACCGAGCTGACCTGCGAGCCAAGGCTGTCGACCGGCAAGCTTTTCGTTCAATACGAAGAAGTGAAGAACTTCATACGGAAGAGCATCCTGGAGCAATGTATCGTCCGAGGAATCGAGCCTCGGATCATAATTGACGACTTGCTCAACGAGATAATCGCCAAAGGTGTGGAGCTAACTAAATACCCCGTGAAGGAGCAAATGATCCAAACCGTGGCCAGTTACAAGTCCCACTTGAAATGTGACGAGGACGTGCTGAGGAAGCTAAAGATATCCGTTGTCGTCGATCCTGCCGAAATACCAATCATCGTCGCGCCACTGATAAATGATCTGTTGACTTTGACGCGTGTCCAGGTGTCTTGGAACGCTCAGCGAGTCGTTAAGGATATCCTCTGCACGTTGACTAGACGCGCAGTCACGATCGGGTGCAAACTCGAGGCGATTTTGAGACAGCCGCAACGTAAGTAACTTCTTTTTCAGTTTTCGCAGCTGACTCATTATCGCAACTGAAACAAACCACTCTTATAAGTTACATATAAAACTACTAAGTTACATATAAAACTACTTATCGCTGAAAAATATCCATAAACTCGGAACTCGTTGGCAGGCCTGACCACAGAGCAAATGTTCCTTCAAAGGAGGAAGAAGATCGCCGACTCCATGATGAAGAAACTCACCGAGACCCGAGCTACGCAAACAGGACTCGCCGGGGTACCCGAGATCACAAAACTCAAGCCCAAGAACATTCTGTG
Source organism: Harpegnathos saltator (assembly GCF_003227715.2). NCBI lineage: Eukaryota > Metazoa > Arthropoda > Insecta > Hymenoptera > Formicidae > Harpegnathos > Harpegnathos saltator. The sequence goes on from NW_020230198.1 coordinate 921,032, forward strand.
CTCGGTTTGCCCTAGGGAATCGATATGCCACTTGTGCCTGACGTCTCAGGAAGAAAGGCCATCACTGCCGAAGGAAGACACAAGGATTCTGCGTACCCAAGATATACTACTGGCGTATAACCCGTGCTATGTCGTCGCCACGGCTTCGGAGGAGAAAAAGAGGCCGTATTTGCAATCCAGCAGCGCGGTGAAAAAGAAGATTGAAAAACCGACCGTCGCGCAATTACCGATCACGCAGTGCGTAATGAAACCAAGATCAGAGATACACTCTGCTCGTGATAATGATGCTATCAACGTCCTCATGACTCCGAAGAAAAGGACTCAAGCCCGAGGTGCATTGACATCAAACGCGAAACACTTATTAATATTAGTTATTTGAAACTTGTCTCTCAAGTGAAATATTCAGATTTGAATTCGCAGCTAGATGTGAGTCCTTTGGTCGAATTGCGATTACAAATAGAAATATCGTGCAATTTAACTGAAAAACTCGAATCTAGCTCTAAATTTAGATTTCGAATTTAGATTTCAAATTCCAGCCAAATCGATGATTCACGCTTCATATAATTCTCTTTAAGAAATCTTTGATTTGTTATCAGCTTTTTATCTAAGTACAAAATAATTATTATCTACCTTTTTAAGTCTTTTAATGGCTTTAATAGTTTTTATCTCTCGCGTACGGTGTAGATTCCATCAGCGAATGGGCTCGTGCCATCGACGACACATTGACCAAATCCTGGTATCTCAAAGGTACTTCTGCCGATTCCCTCACTTGTAAGCTTTTCGTTTCCTTATTCTGTAATATACATACAATACATATAATACATACAATACATATTATACATACAATATGTTCAATCGTCGTATTTTTCTTTAATATAAATGATAATATATTATTTCGATTAATGTTACCACAGATGCCGCTAGCAACGTAACCAACGTCTCCACCACGGGGTTTGTGACATCGTCATCTAAATCGACATCCTGCTGCAAAAAGTCCTCCCAAGAGCCTGAGAGCGTTCTGAACTCGCAAATGACGAAGGCGTTGCAGATATTGAAGAACACGTTTTGCACTCGCGACACTTGTCCCAATGCGTTCCTGAGGACGTCGATGGAGCATCATCCGCCCATTAAGGACACGATGGAGAAGAGCAACTTGTCTAACAACGTGGAAAATTGTGCACCATTGAACCCGGGCCGACATCATCATGGACAACATATTAATAATATTAACGGCCAGATTCGCGCGAAGCCACGATAGAGTCGATAAATTATAGCCGCTTCTACGTGGTTCTTCTCGGAATCCTGAGAACAGACAGAATAGCGAAGGTCAGTCGAGTTAAATCTTGCGTTAAATTTATCGTACGCGTAAACAGTATGAAATGTGCGGATTATAAATATGGAAATGCGCATCGCGAGTGATTGTAAAATTTCTCTCCTTTTTTTTTCATACTAAAATATTATAAACTACATTTTTCTACGCTAGATTGCTAGAATAACATCATATTGACAGAGACTGTTCTTAAGTTTCATTGTGTAACAAGTAGTAACAGTAAATTTGACCATCGGAGTACGCTTATTAATTCTTCTTTATTACGTAATGACGTTGCACAAAATATATGTATCATTAATCGTACATATACATATGTATATAAATTTACTACGATACGCGCAATGTAAAATCTATAAAGCAAATGCTGTCATAACTTAACCACGAAGATATGAGATTTAAAATAAGAGCGAAAATATAAAAAAGAAACTACAGTAATTTTGGTGCGCTGTCGATTTATAAATAACGTATGCACAGTTGCATACACAGCTCGTTAATATAAGTCATGGACTTTCCATGATTAACTAACACATCGTTAATAAGTCTGAGACACGCGCATACGACCACTATCACCAGTGTGTCGTCGCTTCGCAATAGCGACTCGTGTCATTGTTATTATTTCTTTTTTTTTTACAATTAACACGAGTAACAATTATTGCTGAATATCCGTTTCAGACAAATTTTCCATATAAGTTTTAGCACAGTAACGTTACCACTGATAGAACGGCAGATGATGTGCCGGAAATACAATTTGAACATTTATCGATTCTTTTTAGGAACAATACATCGATCGTTTGTCAATTCACTACGGTGAACACGCGTATAACAGTCACTAACGTGCGAGTAATCCTCGTCACGATCTACAAACGTAATATGTTTCATCTTTCCTTATTTACGAGCGTAATATCCTTCTCGCTCGCATCGACCAGATGCGAGCGATTGATATCTGAGAATTACAACTAGCAATCTCTCACAAATGCTAGATAGAGCAAATTGCCCGTTTTCATGAACAGAAAAGGATGAATAGAGAGATTAGGGACGAGTTAATCTTATTATAACAATGAAATTCTATAATTTGAGCGCTCGTAAACGACAGGAAGATTATACAAGGATTCCTCGTTACACGCGATTACGTCCAAATAACTATTACGTAAAAATCGAGCTACTCGAATTGCCCTCTGAGATACTACGACCTGCAGGAGAATCGAGGCCGTTGACCGCGCACCGACACGAGACTTAAGCGTGCATAAATTATTGCGAATATTAATCGCACTTACGAAATCACTCCGCAAGGAAGCCGCATCGGGCGCGATCGCGTATAACGAGAGGTCTCTGTAACGCTTTAACGTACCTAGTGTGAAATATTTATAACATCGGCTAACCTCGGCCGCTTACTGGCCCAGATACATTGCCAGGATTCCACGATCTAAGACGCTTCGACAGTTTCGTCGAGCTTCAACGAGAGAGTGCGACTACACGTACTTTGGCACGAAATCAAAAATGCACTACAGAGTATTCTTCTGTTTTCATACATGGCATCGTTCGAACGCCACGTCTGTAGAACTTTTATTCAGCCATTCGACGACACGACCATGATGTTTCCAAGCGTGATTGCATGAATGATGGTGTAATATCGGTCATATAAATACTTAAGTATTTGAGACGAATATATAAACGCGTGAAAATCATGAGTGTATAATCCACGGTAGCGTTCTACAGTCTTACGCAGTAACAGTAAAAAAAGAACGTGAAAAAATAATTCTGAGTCTAAAATTGTGGATTGGATCAGATAAAAGATCCGTTGTGATACTCTACGTGTATTCGTTGACGGATTAGACCACTGTAACTATTTGAAAGTTCGTTTTTTTTGTTCTTTTTCTTCTTTGCTTTTTCTACAAATACTATATTTCGTGGGTATTGTCCTGCAATTCTAAGTCGATGCTTGAAATATACTATCGACATAGCAAAAACATAACAAAAATAAAATTAATGAATTCCTAAATCTGATCTTATTTCTCAAAACTTTTATGTAATTTTTGTATAATCTATGTATAAATTATAAAATATCAATATATTTTTTTTTGCGTCACAGTAGTCTAATCCCTTAATCGGAGTATAAGTATTCTAAATGTATTCCGTCTATCCTCCTGTTTCTAATTTTTAAACCGAATATTTTTATCTGAGTTGAGTTTTTAATCTGGGGCCTCGCGTCCATGACTAAACAGATAACAATCAGAAGTTGTACAAATATTGGTCGCAATCGTATATAAAATATTATTGTGACGTTCTATATGTCAGCGAGGTCAAGATTTGTAACAACTTCAGACGCGCTCCTACTGATATTAGACTAATTTATACAGACGTGGGCATACACACGCATATGCATCTCTTCTTCATTTCATTTTCTAAATCACTAGAGACGTTCATTTTCTTCAGTTTCTTCGGCGAGCGTGTCTTTCGTCGTCGTCTCGTTTATCCGCCTCTCCTCATCGGAGATGGTGGGCACTTTGATATGAGTCGAATCGTTCCACGATTGGATTTCTGCCGATCCGAACAACCAGAAGAGTACCGTTGCTGATATAAACACCACCGCCGATATCCAAAACATTATACGCCATTCCTCGACGCCATTCTGCGATATGACGAAAGGTAACGTAAGTAAGCAGACGGTAAAATTAGCTGAACTATGAAAATCAATATCAGCTGAGCTATGAAAATAAACACGTGACGTATGAAGGTACGACAGAGATCGATGCCCGCTTAGTGATAGGTCGGAACGTACAAAATCTATGCAATGTTATTACCAGCTTTGAACATTTACAACTTGAAAACTGTTATCTATTTTTTGTATCAGTATCTTTTATTCCAATTACATTGCAGAGTGCACTATTAAAGTATTATGCGTCGTTTTAATATGACTTGTACGTATGATAAATTTTACGAGAAAAAGCAACATACCCTTTCGTTGGTCAGAGCGCCGATAATTGGTGGAATAATAAATCCAGGGAAACTACCAAAGGTGTTCATAATTCCATATAAAGAACCGGCGTAGTTCGGTGCCAAGTCTTGGTGATTTTGTAAGCTGGTCTGACACGCAGCCCCATTGAAGGCCAGTGCCAATATTAACATTATTATTGCAGTTGTGGAATCGCAACCCACATATGTCATCACTACCAGGCAAACCGCTGGTCCCATGTGAGCTGTTAACAGAGGCAAATTTATCGATTAATATTTGTTCGCATGCATCCGTTACATTTCAATTTTTTGCATCAAGATGGATGATTGATTACTTACAGAAAAGCATAAATATTTTTCTGATCAAAGACAGAGACAAAACGGCCTTTCTTCGTACATAATCCCCTGCGGCTGCGAATAACACTCCAGCGCCAAGTCTAGCTATGTAAGGTAACCCAGTTATCGCACCACCCTGTAGAAAAATATTTAAGACATCTTTAGCACAGTTGTTACTCGCAAAATAAAATAACAATTTCATCCAAATATGTATCTTCGTGCAATATGAATCAATCACGAGTACGGTACCGATTTCATGTTGAAGCCGAGGACTTCCAATGTGTACTTGGGTCCGTTAGTAGCGATGAAGTAGATACCCCACATATTGGCGAAGTGGGCCCACAGTAGAGCCAAGAACGGCGCAGACGTAGCGACTGCCTTCACCGGCAGTTGAACCTGTGTGCAATGTAAATAGGCATTAACAACATATGTTATTACCTTCTGCTTCTTAATCACATGATTATTGATATATATTTAATTGGACATATGTGTGCGCATGAATACAAATTGTTAGGAAAATTTCTGGTGATACGTCTAATCATCTTATCTCAATACGAACCTTTTGCTTGGAAACGGTAGTACCAATTTGTTCTTTTATGTACGTTTTCTCCTTCTCTGTGATTCCCGGATGTAGATCCGGTGTATCGTATATCAAGAACAACCATAAAACGTAGAAGACTAACATGAGACCGCTTGTAACGTAGAACGCAGCTTTCCACCCGTAAGCGCTGATCACCGCCCCGCATAAAGCGAATGTCACGACAGTTCCAAATGGACCACCTATAGCAAGTGACAGGACGTATGAATATGCATATTCTCAAGATTTCCTGCTTGAAAAGAAAAGCTCAAAAAGGTTCACACAAACCTTGCATGGTCCACACAAACATGCCCTTCTCACCAGGCGGCACCCATCTAGCGATCATTGCGTGTAGAGCGGGATAAACAGCGCCCTGAAAAACTCCACATCTTTTACTGAACTCTTACTGAAGAACGCTCAATTTAGAAATAAATAACAGTTAATAATTATCTAAAAAATATAATTCCTGCGATTGTACGATAAGATGATAAAGAACGATAAAATAAATCGCAATGAAGAAGACATCAAAATCTACGGAAGTGAATTTAGAATTATGACTGCGTGAAGTCTAAAATAGTGAATACAAAATACAACAGCCTAATAGATAACAGTAAAATGCATTCAAACGAGGCACATGGAGCATTAACGACTTACCCCAAAGAATCCCATTACAAAGCGAAGTGCGAAGACGAAACCATAGTGGACACTGGCAGCCCATGGCATCAGTAAATTCAATACCGCGGGTATTAATGTAGCGAATCTAAGCGACAGAAGATGAAGGATGAGCGCAACAATAACAGATAACCGACCAACGATTATCACTCTCTTATAATCTTCTCTCATTAATCGTATTGGATCACATAATACCAGTGTTTACTGTTAGACTACTTGTTTACTAGATAAAATTATGTAGACAATCATCATCAGATAAAGTTCTCCCACCAACTTATTTTTATTTAGACAATATAAATATATATTATATTCATCTACATCCTAGATTGTGAAAAATGTTATCTTCGCAAAATTACTTAATATAATGCTCGTAGATATAATTCAGTAATAAGTATAATTCAGTCTACATTGTTGCAAGTGTGTAAATATTTATAACTTTTAGAAAATATATATAAAATATTTATAATTTTAATATTTTAAATATTGAAATATTTGTTTTTGCGTCGTAGTGTTTGCATTAGTACTGCGTGCATCAGATGGCACTCGGACTAAAATTGCATTTATCATCTAAGATTCATCCATAATCAGGGCAAAGCGCTAAAAGGAATTTACATGTTTTATCTAATCTTTCTGACTAATTTGAGAGTCAACTAAACACAACATCGATAGTACACTTACGCCACTACTTTGGAGCCTCCGTATTTCTCTGCTAGAAGCCCGGCTGGTACGCTAGCCGGCAGCACACCGTAGAAGTATCCTGATAGCACCAGACCTTGGATATGCTGGTTCCACTCGAATCGTTCGCCAAACTGAAACACACAGGTGAAATTGTATGAACTCTCAGATACTCCGATAGAACTATCCGTGCCAATACAACAATCGCTGACCGTGCAACTTACGTCTTTAAGCTCGACGGACTTGTTGCTTTTCAAATCGGCCACGACGCATGCGGGTCCAGTACTACCGCCTTTGCTGGTGGCGTTCACCATGGCCACGATGGTTATCGATAGATTGGTGCGGATGACATACGAGAACATGCAGGCCAGGAACATCATCGCCCCGAGAATCCCCCTTCGTGGGATTTTCTCTGCAAAACGCATCACGGGAAATCAATTTCTGGGATATTTATGACATTTCAGCAGAAGCAAAGTCATAATATTGTTGATGTGCGATTAATCGCCATAATTATTAACATCATCAAACAGACAATTTCCATTTTCAACGATGATGCAACTTTAACGACGATGTGATTATGTAACTGTTGTTTAAAGTTCTCATCGACAAATATTCCGTGTGCGACATTACACGTCCTTTAAATGATACAACTATTATTATGATTATATAGTTAACGAATACACTTAGATTTCTATTATAATCACGATTTACTGTGCGATCGTAGACTTCAATCTATCGTATCTGAATAAAATAGCATTAGGATGTCATAATGCGAGACACTTCTGTTTGTCCCGTCACGCCGTGTAAAGCGCGGTAGCCGGACTGACCTTTGAATTCAACGCGTAATGCTTAATAATTTTAAATCAAGAGTGAATGGTGTATCTCCCATAGCCAGACGTTCTCGTCTCGTTCCATTATGTACATAATCGAATAATGCAGCTGTTCTTGCGTGCTCGCGCACGATATCGTGTCGCTGCACAGAAAAAAAAAAAAAAAAAAAAAGAAAAACGAACCACTCAGCCAGCAGCGGAAGGATTTCTCGAGCCGTATCAACCGCTTCATTTATCAATTTTTTTTATCGTTTCCAATAAAATCTCGATCTACTCTCTACGATAAGTGCGACTAGCTCGTTATTATCATATAACTCGATTTACCGCTAAACCACAATTATCGTATAAAACTCGACTGGAGAATATTGTTTTTTACATAAAGCGCTGCTCACTTCAATTTTACGATCTGAATCGCCGATATATCACCGGTATTATTAACAATTTCAATAAATTGCGAGCAACATTGTGCCGATGACATATGCTGTATTGACTGAACGTAAAGTTACTCAGTACTGCGTATTCGAAATGTGGCTCCCGTTTGCACCTTCGCAGCCAACCCTGACCATATCTCAAGAAAATCCCGTTCAAGGAGAAGCACCGGAGCGACGTATCGGAGCTCCTGAAGGTCACGGCGCGCGCGGTTACGCGCTTAATCGAGCGATCATACTTCTCTCTCTCTCTCTCTCTCTCTCTGCATTAACGACTGCACGTCGTCTCCTCGCTGATAATTACACAGCGTGATGTAAAAATCGAATCGATAACGCGCGCTCCGCTTCGAGAGATGTTCTCCTTCTCGTAACTTCCCACATCGCATGGTCGTCCCCTTCCGTCCCCGAGTCACAATTGTTACCAGGGACTGAGAACTGACTCGGCTTAACACACATCGCTTCCGCATTCTGCTTCACGAGCTATTACCGACGACGGAACAGCGTTGCGAGCGATCGTACGGTTACAGATTCCTCGGACGAAAGTACGACGAGTGGACATAAACCGCGACCTAATAATCTCCCTGACACGCGAGCGATTCGGCAGTTGACTCGGATTTCCACTCGGATATCGCTGAAACACGTGATACGGTTATTTTCGGCAGCAAGTCAAATGAAAGTGTCTTTAATTAGAAAACCAGGAATATCCGACATCGAGCCAACTCATTCTTGATTCGCGCTTCAAGTATACTTGAGCAAGAATATCCGATGTTGCATAACGTTGTACTATCTCCTTGGCATTGACACCGTCAACATTTTTCCCAACTCAAAGGCTAGCATCTGCAGGAGAAGATATTGCAATTTCGCGACAACGCGGCACGATGAAACAAACACGTCTCTTCGGCCGTTGAATTACGTGCGATTAATCCGACCATAAATCAAATCCGCGTCTCCATCGTCATTTTTCGATAAATTTGTGCCTCGCCTCAAGATTTCGCGCTGCGATTTTACACAAGCTTGCGTAGCGAGCGATTCAATCCAGAACCATCGATCCCTCCCGTGTGTCGATGTTTCTTTTAAGTCACTTCGATTATCATATCTCGGACGATTTCCGTGTTATTGTCTTTCGGCCCCAGCGTTGCATACAAAGGCCAAAGAACGACACATGATCGACACGAATTCATTATCTAAGTACTGAAGTAACGCGGCAGCGTATCACATAAAACGTAACAGAGCATAAAAAAACGATAGATAGAAGCCGTGCCTTAAAATAACAGGACGATAAAAGAATGCAAATGCAGCAATATTGCAGAACATCAAAAAACAAGCAATAGCTCAAGTCATCATTTCTCTAGTTGCTTAATCCTTTATTTCTTTATTCTTCACCGTGTGTAACACTCGTCAGTAGGCGGAAAGTTACATGGTAATATTTTATTACCAGATGATATTTATCTGCCGATTATCCTTTATATAAATATTTTTGCCGCGAATTGGCGATGTTCTATCGCACGTTTGCAAAGTCGGTAATTTTTGAATAATTTTGTACAAAGTCATTCACCTTATTAAGGGGGGGGATTACATGCGGAGCAGGCCGTTTTCAAGACTATTTTTACAAATTCTTTTGTAACAAAAACGGTAGGATTAATGGACTTGAAATTTTCACAGTATATTCATTAATGTTCAAAGTATAAAATAAATTTGTTACTATCTATATGGAAAGTACATATAAAATGGAAAAGTACATATAATATGGAAACACCATTTTCTTGAACTGTCGACACGATTCGAATAACTTGAAATTTTTACACAATATACAGCAGACATGTAGTTTCCGCGCCCCTACTTCGAAAACAGTTATATTTTATTTTATTCATTTTTTAAACATAATTACAAGTTGAAAAAAGTTTCATTTCCGATACTTTTTTTTGTACAGTCATTATTTTTCCAAACTTGACTTCACTGCCTTTATTTTGGTACGAGCTATAATGGCATTTAAAATTATATTTAAAAAATTTTTTTCATCTTTTCGTTTCAGAGTAGTGAGAGGCTTGGAATTATGTCGACAGTAAACATAGAACTTGCAAACGGATGACTGCATTTTTATCTATAATTACAAATTAGATCGGTTCTTGTGATTCAATAAAATTTATTTTATACTTTGAATATTAATGAATATATTGTGAAAATTTCAAATCCATCGATTTTATGGCGTCTGTTAAAAAAATTCATAAAAATAGCCTTGAAAACGGCCTTCCGCATGTAATTCCCCCCTTAAAGACAAATTGCAGATAAAGTGCAGCCTTGAGAATGTGTACAACACGCCCAAAATCTGTCAAGCGTAATCTCCTATCTCTCGGATAAAATCTTGCAAAGTTTCGTTTAGTAAGCGCGTTCACACAGGAAACGAAACTTCCTTTCCCATTCAGCGCATTAAAATCGAAGGGACTGTCATTCGACAATCGATTGTCCGACGTTGAAAAACGAGAAATGATAACTTGTTGTAAAAATATTGCTAATCAGCTTATCGTCCTTTCATCTCATCTGCCGACTTGGCTCGAACTTCAACGAACTTACTTCGGATTTTTCAAGCACTACATCGCGAAGACCGAGATATCGCCGAAACGCGTCGATCGACTTCAATGAATTGTACTCTCGCGAGCTTTCTTTTCTCTTGAAGGTATGGGAAGAGAGCGGAAAAAAGCGCCGACGCATCGAGTGGCCGTGAACGTGTTACATGAGCAACATGCTTATTCTGTAGTCTATTTCTGCGAGGTATGCACGAAATAGCGGCTCGAGTTACAGGTAGTTTGTACGGACGGAGACGCGCGAGCGAGCGCGCGAGTAAAACTCGTTTGGAAAAATGCGATGCGGTGACGCGCAACGCGACCGCGCGACTGTATAATGCGATGCGCAATGTTTGCTAATTTGAATTTCCACATCGGCACACGAGTGACGCGTGGACGAGCGTAGTAGCCTGTCCTTTCCTCGAAGAACTTCTCAGACTGATGCACATTGGTGCGATCGAAGTTAGGGTGAAACAAAGATCCTAAATTCTCTTTCATCACTAAAAATGACTCCAAAAATACATTTGTCTCACACTCCAACTGCAGCAATTCAGGAAGTTCCTCGAAGAAGAATAAATCTTAGCCCATCATCCTGATATATTTTTTTCACGGACGGTTACGTAATTCTCATTGCATTATCTTGATATTTACGTCTCACGTTTATGAGAAAGAACTGTAATATAGCGTGGATTTTGCCGAAACCAAATCGCGTCAACTGTCGACGTATTCGTGGAAGTTACGTCACAAAGCTGCGAGCGCGAAAGAGGCAGTCTATTTTGTATCGACATTTTTAGAGAGGAAAATGAATGATTTCGACACAATCGGCAGAACTCGTGCCTGCCGAGACGCGAAGAATGCCGTACAATGCTCGTTTTAATGACGTTCAATTAGAGTTCTCTACTCCGCTGACCGTGTCATTATTTTTGCTCTACATTTAGATACGCAGTATAATTAGAGGGACTTCGCAATGTGTTTACCGAAGTTCGAAGGATCCTCGCACCTACATCTATATCGGCAGAGACATTGAACACTGTCGACTATCGACGAAACCTAATACGACCATACCATAACAGAAATCGAAACCGGCAAAACTCTCGCTCGCTTCCCGCATATCACAGAGACACCTCAAGTTTACATTGCGATGTTGCGCGCACCCGCGCGCCAAAGTGCGCGTTTCGCACCGTTTCGTTGTCACAGATCGGTTTATCTGTGACAACGAAACTACGATAAGCTGCGGCCAAGATACATTTTCTAGCGCTTAGCATTGAGACAATCTCCTCAGCATGATCATGTAATGCCGCACAGTAGCTTCCGCGAGAAGCCCTGTAGCGTGCCTTCCATGGTTCTATCATACCGGATACAGCCTCCGCGACTAAGAACGAGTCTGAAAACTACAACAGATCTGAATGACGGATGAAGTAACAGAGCGCAGATGGAATCGGGCGAGTCGCGGCAAACGAGACCGCCGTCAATTGACAAGCACTTACCGTTGAATTTCCGGAAGAGAGCCATCCTCACCGCTCGCCGGGAACACTCGTTGCCGCGTTTATATCAGCGTGAGAACGAAGGTCGGACGATTCGGCCGATGTGAAAGGCCGTGGAAGGACCAGGACCACAACTAGCTGCCCTGCTATTTGAACTTCGCCGCTGGCGCGAAACGATACGATGCGATACGACGTGCCACGACGTTGTCACGTCGACGACCTGGAGAGGGGCCCGATTCGCGACTGAGGCTCGTTCGCTCGCCGCTTTTCGGTGTATTCGATCGATTCCGTCGCGACTATTGGCCCCGACGGTGTTGCGTCATTCCGCCAGCTCCTCACAAAGTTCGAAGTCGACGCGCCGTCGTCACGATGGACGTGCCTCCCGCTTTTTCCGACCTTCTCTCCGCGTGCTGTGTGACGCACGTTGACCGCGCGTCGCTTCGGGAACGGTTAGGCGTAGACGTCTTCTACGTGGACACCGCCGAAAAAGCACGCGCCGTCACACTCCTCCACACCAGTGGCTATATTTAGCGGCGGTGTATTAGAATCGCCCGGGTTTCCGTGATGGGTAGCACGCCCGCACGTGCTCCGCCGACTGAAAATCAAAGAAACGCGCATTAGGTCAGGGAAACAGGTCTTCAGCGCTGAAACCCCCCGCCGAGGAAGCGCGTGGATCGCGGACTGCTGGAATTTGTACGTTGCTGAAATGAAGAAACAGTTTCCTTTCGGCCAACCCGATTCGCTGATAAGGAGAACTCGGACTGCGGATCACGATCTCTTCTTCGACGGAACGAGCGCGCCGCGAGTCTGCCAAGGCCCTTCACGACATGAGCGGCCGCGGCTTTTCGATTCTCTTCGTTGTTGTTATCTACCGTGAGAACAAACGACGCACAGACAAGTACTCGTAATTAACAATTAGCGATACGACTTAAAAGTGTAATTGAGATTAAAGGAATATCGCGCTTGGAAAAATCGTTACGTTGCCTAAAGTCCGCTTCAAGCGATTTGTAACTCACGGCTACAAATGGATATTATCGCAAATTGCGTCGCTCCTAAAGTGAAAACGAATTATTCCCCAGATAGCACAAATTTTTGAAAAATATCTCAGAGACGTTCTATTTTTTTCAGTTTACCGCCATTGGTGAACTTGATGCGTGTTATTAAAGTTTTGTCCCTGAGTAACATTCAAAGGGTTTTATTAACCGCTCATTGTTTATTAAAAAAATTATCGAGAAAAGAAATTTGGAAGGAAATTATTGACTTTAACGTTAAAAATCATATTTTGTACACAGAAATGTGCACACATGAGCGGAATGAAAGCGCTAAAATTAGCTATCATGTTTTCCGAACTTCTTTCGTTAACAATATTTTAAGGGGGGAATTACATGCGGAGCAAGCCGTTTTCATGGCTATTTTTACGAATTTTTTTAACCTAAACAGTAGGATTAATAGATTTGAAATTTTCACAATTTATTCATTAATGTTCAAAGTATAAAATAAATTTGTTACTATCTATATGGAAAGTACACATAAAACATTAAACGCGTTTATCTGGGAACACCATTTTCTTAACTGTCGACACGATTACGCAAATCTGAACCGAATAACTTGAAATTTTTACACAATAGACATCTAATTTTCGCGCCCCTTCCTCGAACACAGTTATATTTTACTTTATTCATTTTTTTAAACGCGGTTACAAGTTGAAAAATATTTCATTTTCGATACTTTTTTTTGTACAGTCATTATTTTTCCAAATTTGGCTTCACTGCCTTCATTTTGATACGGGTTGTCATAGTAATCGTATATACCTTAAAAATCTTTCTCAGTTTTCGGTCTCATAGAGTAGTGAGAGACCCGGAATTATGTCGGCAGCAAACATAGAGCTTGCGAACAGATGACTGCATTTTTATCTATAATTACAAATTGGATCGGTTCTTATGATTCAATAAAATTTATTTTATACGTTGGACATTAATGAATACACTTTGAAAATTTCAAGTCCACTAATCTTACCGTTCTGTTAAAAAAATCCGTAAAAATAGCCTTGAAAACAACCGTCCACATGAAATCCCCCTTAATAAACAACGGACGTTGCATAGGATAAAATATCTTTTGAATGTTGCTCACGGACAAGACCTGCTGAATAGACCTGAATTTATTAACATTATACTCATCGGCTTCGATGTGTGTGTGTGTGTGTGTGTGTGTGTGTGTGTGTGTGTGTGTGTGTGTGTGTGTGTGTGTGTGTGTGTGTGTGTGTGTGTGTGTGTGTGTGTGTGTGTGTGTGTGTGTGTGTGTGTGTGTGTGGTATGAACATTTGCCCGGATCATGTATCATCATCCGTAAACAATATCCGACGATACGGATCGCTTCAGGAGCGCGTCTGCAAACAATTGATCAAATTAATCGCGATCTGCCGGCTTCCGACGGCGCACGCTGCGATATTTACGCGCGACTGTTCTCATGTTATTTGATTTTGTCAACAGCAATTATTTCCATTAGGTAAGATACCCTATCAACATCAGATAAATTCCCAGGTGCGTTGCCCGTAACTGCCCGATGTTGCACGTTAACTCTGCACTACTGCATCAATTATCCTGACCGCGCGTGACTTGCATTGAGAGAGGAAAAAAGAGAGGAGAAAAGAAGGAGAGAAAAGAAGAGGGAAAGAGAGAGACCGAGCCGAGTTATACCCAATATTGTACAATTGGCGCGTGGGTGTAATTAACTGCAAGGAACTATCGCATCATCTCGATGCCATAATTTTCTCACGTAACGGCGAATAAAATGATGAGCATCGCACCGAACCCGAAAACGACGGAAGCTGCTTTGCAAGAGTTAACGACAAGTTTGGAATTTTATTCTACGCATACATCAACGTGAACTTTCGCACTACGAGATGCCTTCACGGAAGACGCGGATCTTCCGATGTTCTCTTGATAATTTTCCTATTTTTACATTCGCAAGAGTCAACATACATATCAAGGCCACGTATTGTACGAATTTTTGAATGTTTGTCGAGGCATGACATATCAACGTTCGGTCGGCTCTGAAACATACCCGCGGCTTGTCATTGTCCGAGCGATTCCCTCGCCAATCAAGGCAATCAGAACGATTAAACTCGAGCGACTATCTGAAGCGCGTCCGACGGCGAAACCGCCGACGATAAAAGGACCACGTTTACGGCGAAACAGAAAGTATGACTAACCTCAATTACCGCGACTCCGTTCTTTCTCCCCGTGCTTGTTGCTCGCGAAATTGCGCGCGAAAACGGCTCGCGGCGATCGATAGTCCGGAAAGGGAGCGGGACTTCCGCGAAGCGGGACACGAGCGGGCCTAAAAACAAAGTAACACTGCCACTCACTCGCTACTCCAATATGAAATTTCGGATGTAACTTGGACGTTACAATCGACGAGCAGCAGCACGTCGCTATGTAGTCCCGACGCTCGCAGTTCCGTGAGCGAAATTTCGCTCGAACAAGTGGTAGAATGTCGTTGAAAGTTACGGCGATATTCGAACAAGCGACGACACGATCAAACACCATTAATGGTTGGAACGCTACTGGCGACCAGCGGAGATACGTGCTGCGCGTCACGAAGTTGCTCCCTCTTGCCACGAGGGTGATGCACTTTACGCCGTGGCATCTATGACGTTCAATATACCACCTGCCCAGCGACGAGTATATGAGGCGTCATTGGTTGCGTTCAGAAAACAAAACGCTCACTGAGCGCTTAGTAATTATTGGCCCTTACTGTTAGATCCTTACATTCAGACCAATAACGTTGACGAATTACTCAACCGTTGTGTAACCGTTGTATTTTTTGAAGGCAGCTAATGGTTGCGTTCAGAAAACAAAGCGCTCACTGAGCGCTTAGTAACTATTGGTCCTTACTGTTAGATCTTTACATTCAGACCAATAACGTTGACGAATTATTCAACCGTTGTGTAACCGTTGTGTTTTCTGAACGTAGCCATTGATGCCTCTTATTGCCGGTTTCGCAACGAACATGTCGGTAATTTTCGCATTTTCCCATGTAGCTTTGAGGAAGAATTAGGAAAAAGAGCAATAATCGACGATTCATTCTGTGATCGAGTAAATGAATTAATTTGCTTTTTAACAATTGCTTTCTCTCCCCTCCTCCTCTCTCTCTCTCTCTCTTCCTCTCTTCTTCCTCTCTTCATGCTTTCTACATCTTGGCTGAATTTAAGAATACACATCGATCAGATTCATAAATTTTACAATAGTTTGTAAAGAAGTTTTTTCTAATAAACACAGCTGTTGTTTCATTATCGACATATAAGCAGATGATGAAATAAACGTATAAAATAAACGAATTCGCAAGAAAAACTGCGCATGATGTTTACGAGTATGTAGGACGAGGACGCATTGACTCCGTAAATTTCATTATGCACATAGTTGTATTTCTGCAGATAACTGCGAGTAGTATAAGAGCGACGTAAATAGAACTTATCTATTATTATGTACATAATATTTTGACATCGTGCGTATTTAGACTCACACATGTTACGCGATATATCTTTGTGCCCAACAACATTCAGCAGTAACGAATGAAAGCTAAACAAAAGAAGATATTTGGACAATCTCTTTTGGATATTAGATTATCCGATCATAACACCGTAAATATCATTTGTCGATTTCCAACTTCATCTTAGTTCTTAAACAGTAGGAGGTGCAATATAGCCTAAGGATATTTTCTGTTAAGTATCGCTAAATTACTCTCGCTAATCGAGAACTTGAATGAAAGAAGAGCAACGTATACAATACAGGCCACCGAGAATTAAATTAAGTAAGTATTTAATTGCTAGAGATAAACTTGTAAAAAAAGAAGAAGAGGCATTAATCTATAGTCGTCGGAGTTCCTAGTACTCTTAAGATGCATTGGAAGACTTGACTTCTTAACAACACACTATGAAAAACGACGGTATTCGTAGTAAAATAACAGCCGTGATGATCGCGTCGCACTGTTATATCTTGCGTTATTCATAACAAGCTGCGCCAATCTCGACGGAGAAACTTTGCTCGGGTCGTCCGATATCACGCAAGGCCACATCTAGAATGGGAATCCTTATGGGTTTGTCGGTCTCATATGAAACGACAGTTTTACCCCAGTGATTTTGATGCAGCTGCAAAAAATCAAGGAATTTATAATTTATCGATTATTACTATGAAATTGATGCATTACAAAGTAATAAAATGTATGGTTATTTAGAGAACTATATTTAAAAAATCGAATAAAGAAAATTGATTTACCTTACACTCATCCATTATCATTTCGTATCTGTGACGTTGATTACCTCGCGGTGTCAGCTCGACGTCATTCCAAGCCAGGAGCTTCAAGCCTTTTCTGTGCGTTTTTCGCTCGTAATCGAAGTATGCCACGCTATTTTTACAGTGATACGTGATGTTTTGTTGCGCGTGTT
Source organism: Harpegnathos saltator (assembly GCF_003227715.2). Classification (NCBI taxonomy): domain Eukaryota; kingdom Metazoa; phylum Arthropoda; class Insecta; order Hymenoptera; family Formicidae; genus Harpegnathos; species Harpegnathos saltator. Next base: position 938,323 of record NW_020230198.1, read on the forward strand.
TCGAGAGCAGTTGCAGAAAACTGATCTGATTGCTGTCTGCCTTGTATGTGATCTAAGTGCGACAATGTTAATATAAATTTATGGATTAAACGTTAACATAAATTTATGGATATCTTTTTTATATGAAATTATGAACGGAATTATAAAATTTGAACCTTCATGCCGCTGTCTATCTCGCTGAGCCAAATTTCTTGTTGATCGGTGATGTGAGTGATTTCCGGTGTACGAGCAGGACTTGGTAAAATGCAGGTAGCACGCTTTTTAGCATCGCAATGCACTAAGATCGCATCTCGAATATCCCCTTCATTCGGGTCAATCCAGTATTCGCCTGTTATATATGTATCATATATGAATTTATGCTACTTTAAATATTCTAGCATACTGTGACCGACAAAAAATGTAGTAGTCTTTATTTGTTATTGTTACGTAACGATATTCCAAAACTCACCGGATAATTTATCTGGATATGCAACAAATAAATCTCGACAGGTTTTAGCTGGTGAACTCTTTTGACCATCCGGCTTCACTAGTTTTAAAAAGGAAGACTTCAAATTTTCATATGCTTTCTGAAGTAATTCCTTTCTTTCTTCTTCAGTGATATCTTTGCCAAATATCCTCGGTGGTTCATCGCCAAGAGGATCAGGCCCTTTAGTTTGGCCTTGTCCTGTAATAAAAATTAAAAAATGTTAAGATTAACATTCTTTAATATCTTTAATATCTTGGGACATGCTTACAAATATAATTAAAAATTTAACTCGTATAAATATCTAAATGACACACAAGGAACAATATAAAATAATATTTAAAGTATCTTTTACGCTTCCATGTGTTATGCGAAAATTAATCAGATATTTACAGATATTTATTATGTTCTAAATTAATTAAACTTACCTATAAGTGCTGCTAGAGATGCGGCATCGTATCCAAAACCAAGTTCTCCAGGAGGACCAGGTGGTCCAGGAGGTCCTGGAGGACCTGGTGATCCATGACGTCCTTCTTCACCAGGTGGACCTCTTAGTCCAGGATTTCCTATAAGTCCGATAGGTCCTGGACTACCTTCCCGTCCAGGACTACCTCTAATCCCAGGTTCCCCATCTTTACCGGGAAGTCCTGGCAAACCAGGCATACCTTTCTCTCCTGGTAACCCAGGAGATCCAGGTAATCCTTGTAAACCATTAAATCCACGATGTCCCTTAGCACCTTTCTGTCCCTCTTCTCCATGATCGCCCTTTGCCCCTTCGAGACCTGGTGGTCCAGCTTTTCCTCGTGGTCCCTAAAAAATATTCTTCATTAATTTACTATATTACCTAATTAATGTAATTCTATTTTAGGTTTTAGTATGTAAAAAGGAGCGTAAATTTAATTTTTATATCACCTGTTGACCTTCCACACCTTGCGGACCCGCTTCTCCTTTTGACCCACGTTCTCCAGGAAGTCCCGTATGTCCTGCTTGTCCAGGTGATCCCTGTCGGAATAGTAGCATATAAATTTATAGTTATTGGCATAAATTTCCATGATATTATTTTGTAAAAGTTAAATAGAACGTACAGGTAATCCAGGAGGGCCAGATTGGCCTATTGCGCCAGGTATACCAGGCGGTCCTTTATCTCCAGGTCGACCACTTATTCCCGGCGGTCCTGGTTTTCCAACTGGTCCTTCTGGCCCTGTTTCTCCTATGTGACCAGGAAGACCAGGAGGACCCACTAAGCCCGATGGCCCAGATGGCCCTTCCGATCCCGGCTTTCCTGGTTGTCCAGTTTCACCCTGTGATAACAATATGAGTTACGAATTTAAAAATTAATTAATTGTAAGTGAATAACTGTAAATAATTCTGTAAAATAGATATAACGTTTAAGTATAACGTTTTTGCTTACGGGTGCTCCGCGTAATCCTCTATTTCCTATAGGACCAGGAGAACCGGGTAAACCTGGTAAACCTCTCTCACCGGGTGTACCTTGAGGTCCTTGAAGGCCAGCTGGTCCTGAAGGCCCTGGAGATCCGCTTTCTCCTTTATTTCCATCTATTCCAGGTGGTCCAGGATTACCGATTGGACCTGGAAATCCTTGGCGTCCAACGTCACCTGCATTGCCTTTTATACCTGAAGTACCTGGAACACCGGGTGATCCTACATTCCCAGGTGGACCCTGAAACATTTTTAATCGCAGTTTTTGATATGTTCAGAATAAATAAATAAATTCATATATAATTTTATGCTGTTAGAAAACGAAACAATTATAACTTACTGCTGGACCAACTTGTCCTGTAACACCAGGCGGTCCCATTAAACCAGGTTCACCGCGTGCACCCGGTTCGCCTCTAATTCCTTTAGTACCAGTAAGTCCAGTAAGTCCTTGCGGTCCAACTTCGCCAGGACTGCCTATTAACCAATATCGTTTACAAAAATTATATAAAATAATTCTTCCTACAATTTGAAAGTGACTTTATCCATTTGTTTAATTGTAAAACAGAAAGCAACTTGTTCCTTACCAGGTAGTCCTGAACTTCCTTGTTCTCCTTTTAATCCTGGATAACCACGATCACCCTTCAAACCAGGAAGTCCTATTAATCCTTGTGGGCCTGGGAAACCCTGGGATCCTTGTAGTCCTTGAAGACCTCTTTCTCCTGGATTTCCAGGAGCGCCAGGCTCACCAGTAGGACCAGGTGGACCTGGATCACCTCGTTCCGCTGGTTCTCCAGGAGGACCAGAAGGACCAACTTCTCCTTGCGGACCACGTTCTCCAATGCGTCCTGTAACGAGTAAATAAAAAAAAAACATTAATTTAAATAAATAATCAATGTTAAAATTGCACATATATCATTGGATCAACGTTAATACCTTGCAGTAACTTGATCTTAAATAATTTAATGTAATAGTGTCTCGTATAAGTAATGTAAAATGCGCTACCTGGAGGACCTTCGAGTCCAACTGGCCCAAATGCTCCTCTTTCTCCTTTTTGTCCAGGTTCTCCAGATAATCCTCTTGGACCAGGAAGCCCTAATAACCCAGGTTGACCAGAAATTCCTTGGTCTCCCTTAGATCCTGGTAATCCCTAGGATATATATATATATATATAATTATATATAGATATATAAAATTTATATTCGCGTATATAGAGCATATATCAGATTTAATCCTGATTTCGTCCACATAATTTTCGAAGCGTTCATAACTACAATAAATCAAGTCTAAAATTCTAAATATGAAGCTGTGCCTAAATTAAATATCTTCTCTATTTTGAGAAAATAAAAATTATGTATTATACAAAATTTTCTATAAGCTAAATATTCACTCGATCTATTTTACGATATCACGATTCAGCATATATAGCTTAACAACTTACAGTGAGACCATCAGCGCCTTGTGCTCCGGTTTCTCCCCTTAAACCCATAGGTCCTGGCTGTCCCATTGGTCCCCTTTCTCCCGGAGGTCCTCGTTCACCTCTATTGCCAACTGGCCCCGGTAAACCGGGAGGCCCTTGCACGCCTGCTTCTCCATCCTTACCTGGAATACCTGGATTACCAGCGGCGCCTGGAAGACCCTGAAACAAACGCATGTTTTATTCGCACGTAAATCATCATGTCATTTGTCCTATGTATCGCGAAAATGTAAATACATTTCTACGCTGCGTACTTGAAAACCTCTAGTCCCAGAAGATCCCGGAGAACCTCTCGCACCAGTGTTTCCTGTTGGTCCCGGTGCTCCTTGCATGCCCGGAGGTCCTTCTTTACCAGCGTCACCTCTTGGACCAGGTGGACCCGGATTACCAGCTTCACCATCTTTCCCAGGTTCTCCCTGATAAAAAACAAATTTTATAAATTATTAAAATTAAAATATATAAAATGTAAATCTATAAAATGTAAAGCCATGTACGAATTTATGAAGAATCATTGATAGATTACAGGATATCCTCTCTCTCCTGGTGCTCCTAATGGTCCTGGTAGGCCTTGCAATCCAGGTGAACCTTGTTCTCCGGACTTTCCATCTGCACCTTGGATTCCACGTTCGCCAGGATTGCCTGGTTTGCCAGGGGCTCCAGGTCTACCCATTAAACCGCGTGCGCCCTGAAATGTTTAATCAATACTTATATATGCTGCATACAAAGTACTTTCTACAAAGGATAATAAAATGTTTTTATGAATGACCTGTAGTCCTGGTGGTCCAGGTCGCCCAGGATCTCCGGTAGCACCTTTCGGTCCAATTGATCCTACAGAACCACGATCACCGGGTTGTCCTGTAAGTAATTCATAATCACGATCATTTAATATCAATAATTAATTATAATGCAACACATATATACAAATAAAATTTTACCCAAATTCCGAAATGTATAATAAGCTGTACCTTGAGGTCCGATAGGACCGTCCGGTCCAGGAAGTCCTCGTATTCCAGGTAGACCACGTTCTCCAGGAGGGCCCGCAGCACCAACTGGTCCACGCATTCCTCTCTTTCCTCTTTTCCCTTCGTTCCCTGGTGGTCCCGGCAGTCCACGTGGACCAGGCACTCCTGAATCTCCTTTTACACCAGCATCTCCTTTGAAGCCCCTTTCACCAGGAAGACCCTATGAAAATACCATACGAAGTTATGTACAGTTTAAGGAATAAATCTTACAATTTTTAAATGATATATTGATTATACATACGGGTATTCCTTTGGCTCCAGGAACGCCAGGATTACCTGCTATTCCAGGTTGACCTCGTGTACCTGGAAATCCAGGCACGCCAGCAGGACCTGCCGCTCCAGCCATTCCTTTTTCACCGGGAACTCCGTCTTTACCCTGCGGACCCTGTGAGCCAGTTTCACCAGGTTGTCCCGGACGGCCACTTTCCCCTTATAAAAAAATATGAATTAATAGTCAGAAGTACATTGTTTTTAATAATGTATATACTTTTAATAATGTATATACTTATTTGTAAATGCTTCTATATTTGGTCAAATTTTTATAACTTTTATAATTTAGTAAAGCAAAGTAATTTTTATAATATAGTAAGCAAAAAAATATTTTTTTATTTTATTTGAGCAGCAGAAAAAAATATCTTACCTCGTGGACCTTGTAAACCTTGACTTCCTTTTGGTCCTTGCGCTCCTTGATCTCCCTTAGCTCCAGGACTGCCTGGAAAGCCTGGTGGACCAGATTTACCCACAGCACCCTAAAAGCAATATGTTCAAGCAAAATTGTGCTAAACATATAAAAAGCATTTAATCTTACAGGTATCTTTCATAAATAATTTCTATATCTTGAAATTGCATATTGTTTAAATAGTTTACTCACAGGTTGTCCAGGTGGTCCAGAAATTCCATCAACGCCTCTCATTCCTGGAGGCCCTGATGGGCCTTCTCTACCTCGTTCACCACGCGGTCCTGCTGGACCCTGTGTTGATAATAATAAATATTTGCGTAAAGAAATGTTTTATGTAATCCGTGTTCTTTCAATATTAAAATTTTAAACATTAATAACCGCTTTATAGCTAGAAACAAATTTTTTATGAATCTGCTTTTAATTTTATATTGATGATATTATATATATTTAAATTTTTCACGTACTATTTGCCCTATCGGCCCCATGGGTCCCGGTGCACCCATAGATCCTTTCTCACCAGTAGTTCCTTGCTCCCCTTTGGCTCCATCTAGACCAGGAAAACCGCGATGGCCTTTCATTCCTGTAAGTCCAGGCATCCCTGGGAGACCACGTGGGCCTACAGGACCAGGCGACCCTGGAGGACCGGTCTCACCATCTTCTCCGCTAACACCCTATCGTTGAAGAAAAACATAAAACATCTAAAACCAGAGTTAATTATAAAATTGACCACTTAAAATTATAAAAAAGAACATACATTAATTAAAAAAATTAATAAATCAAGTTTACATAAAGATTTTTTAATATAGTAACTGAATGAAATTGTGAATTTTTTTGTCAAAACGGCTATGCATAATTTTATCTTCTCATTTAAAACTATAAAAACTTTTAATTGCAATTTTACGTCTTTTCCAGGCAATCCTGGAAGACCTCTTGGACCTGACACACCAGGAGGACCTGAAGTCCCTGATTCACCGGGTTCACCACGTGTACCTTGAAAACCTTGAGGACCGGGAGCTCCAGGAGGACCTAAACCGAATATAAAATAAAAATATATTTTGTACAATAAAATTTATTAAAGTCGTTATACAAACCTGGAGGACCTCGAGGACCTATTGGTCCTGTTTGCGCTTGAATATAAGAAAATGCGTCAGGACCATATAATGATGCCGCTGCACCCGTTGGGCCTTTATCCTCATTTGCTTGAGATAAAGCCAATTGTTGATAATACAGAGATACCTGTTATCATCAATATATTTTATATAAATAATATATATATATATATATACATCTCTTAAAATAAAATTTATAATGCAACATGAGTTTTGTCCGTGCATATAATTATCTTGCACAAATAATATAAAAGAATAAAATTTTCTAATTATACAAATAAATAAATTTCTTACATCAGGTACAGGGCCTGGAGGTCCAGGTGGTCCAGGAATTCCAGGAGTGCCGGGGTGTCCAGGAAATCCTGAATCTCCTGGACGACCAATGTCTCCGGGTCGCCCAGGCTCGCCCTAATTCGTAAATTATCCCTTCATAAATGCGAATAAACATTATTCCGAAAAATTATTCATTAAATATTCTTAAACAAGAAATTGTTACCCGTGGACCTGGTACAGCCACGGAACTGTATACGTTACTTTCACCCGGTAAGATTTCCGTAGATACCTAAAACAAAACTTAATAAAATTATAATTCTAAAAAATAACTTTCCCATATCATCAGTTATTTTAAACTCACCGGATCCCGTTCAGATGTACGATTAGTTTCCTCCAAGTCTGTAATGCATATTTTTAATTTCATAATAGTTCCACACTTTTTTTAATGTCAATAATAACTTTGAGTATATAGATTATCTTCGTGTTCTCCAAAACTGAAGATGAAAATTCATTAAATTTATAATTATGTACCATGGTTGTAAAATCGAGTTGTTGTTGAAGTCGGCAAGTCTGTGGGTGTTTCTTGTCTATATGTGGCTTGCGTACTTTCAACTGCCGATTCAGTCCTTCCTGTATTTCACAATTATAATAATTATAATCAATTCTCCATATTGGTTCTATAATTATTTACTGTATTATAATGATGTAGAATTTTCGCAAATCATCCGCTTACCCGAAAGTCGTGTATTTGGTATCACAGGTGATGGCAATGTCGTTATGGTCTCTAAACCGACAATAAAAAATAGCGGAAAATTATTTGATAAAAAAATTGTATTATTATAATAATAAACATAATAATAAATATAATCTACAATAATAATCTACGATGTAATCCGTAATAAATGTCGCTAATAGGCACCCTCAGTATCTACGAGGAAGTAGAAGTCGGAAGTAGAACCGGAAATTCTACCTAATCGCGAGACGGATTAAATCGCATTTGAGTTAATAGGCTAAAATAAACGATATTAATTGCGTTGTTCTGATTAAAACGAGCAATTAATCATTTTATATGGCGTCTTAACGAGATTGATCTCTAACACGAAACTTCCGGTGCTTCGCGACATTAATACCGTATATGCAAGATGTAATTTTTTATTTATCACGGTATGGTATCCGTCAACATCTTCATTCTATAATGTAGCTCTATAATGTAGGTCTATAATGTAAATCAATCATTTTCCTTTTAATATCGTTAAATCAGACATGTATTTTAACCGGAGAGAAAATTAGTTATGCCGTAAATACAACGCGAACATTCAAGAGACGTTTAAACAATCCAAACATCTTTTAATTTTTTCAAATTTTACAACAATATATATACAACTGGGGAATATCAAATACAATGTCGATAGCTAGACGATACAGGATATTCAAAAAAACATTTAAAATCTATCCGGAAGGTCTTCAAAGAACGTCTGAGGGATCAGACGACGTTCTTCAATCGCGTTTCCTAAACACTCTTAATCCCGAATCTTCCGTATTAACTGAATCAAGCTCACCATTTTTCTCCTCGTATTCGTCGTAGTTCTCGTAATAATCATAATCGTAATCGCTGCCAGGTTGCTGAGCTTGCAGAGCCGCAGGCTTGGATCGTTGTTTCCTCAGCCGGTTCTTCGCAGCATCCACCTGACTCGTTGGTGGCAACAGCAGCAGCAGTTGGACCGCGAAGAGCCCCGCGGCCAGCTCTACGACCCGTCGTCTCATCGACGATCTTCTCTGTTACAGCAGGGGTAGAATAGCGGGCTCTGGAGAACGTAAATCCAGAACCTAGTCCCGACTCGCCTCCATCGGAGGCTGAGGGCAACTAGACTCGTGCGAACCAGCGTATCATCTATTTAGCAGATGTTCTGCATGATGTAGGGGAGGTCATCATCCTCTCCGTTTTACGAGGCGCCCGCGGTACTCCCGCCGCCTTATTCCGCAACCATCCCCTCGTCGTCCCTCCCCTGCGACTCCTTTCCTTGGGCTTGTATACTTGTTCATTTCCTTCCTCGTCACAACTGCCGACAAATGATTTTTGTATTCTCCAGTGTGGAGCAGGAAGGGGAGAGCAGTTCCTCGCGAGGTGGTCGCTTAAGTCGCTGACAGGAAATCACGTTATATCCTGAAATTATAAAAGCAATAAGGAGAAGACAGTGAATTTCATAATTTTTCTCGGTTTCGACGTGTCTATCTTTTACGACAGATTAACACCAATGGTTTCTTCAGAGCTGTCGATTGGCGTATGCAGTAATTAACGACAAAAGCCGTTAATCAATTCCTGAAATAATTATTCCTGAAATTGAAATTCCTAAAAAGTTCCTGAAATTGAACGCACCTTAATAAATAATACACAATGAGAATTTTACATGATAATTATGCATTGATGATTATCTAACAATATTAATCTAAAAATAATCTAATAATCATCTGCACATCAATATTTTGTGTTTACTGCCCTCGATCACGGTCTTCGTTAAATAGTGTTGCGATAAATTCATAAAAGCGTATGAGAGCTCATATCAGTATTGTCAGTTTAGGACTATTATTCCGCGTATTGTCAGATGCAGTATGGCGCAGCGGAATGGAGGTCGTCACCTTACACTTAAGGGTTGCATGAGCGATATATCACGCCGCCGACGCTTAATTCCTGATTTTTCAAATCAGACGCACGACTTCAATATTAAGAAAACGTAATCGCGTCACGAAACTACCGAAAAACTGCTTTACTCCAAAAAGAACTGGAATATCTTTTTTGCAAAGATCCAGATACATTAACGTATAAAATTCTAACAAATGATCTTTGAAATATGATTATTACTTGTATATATCTTATGCTTATTACTTATCATTATAAAACTCCTCTACATATACACACACATGCATATACACACACAGAAGAATTTGTGCTAATAATGCATCATTGCTCATGAAGTTGCGTCCTTTTAACAACGACCGACTCAAGTATGTCCGGCTTCGGCCGCATCCTTGTATCGTCGAGCGCGCATCCAATTCATTGAAATGCGAGTTGCAACGACCTACTTTGCGATAGCGATCCGCCTCGTTTTTATCAGTCAGCGCCAGTAGCCGACGGGGCTCGATACCGAAAGACGTGGACGTTTCATCTTAATAAGTTTATTAAACGACAATCATCATTTTGGCCGCATTCCCTGAGCGAGTGTCTTACTTTACAAGGCGTTAGCCGCAATAGACTGCATTGACCTGAACCTCGGTGTTCGTTACCAGTGGCTATAAATCAGAGTCACTACTATGTTTAATACCACGCGCGGGACATGATCGGCACTGTTTCGTTGTAGAACTCGCATCAGTATCCAATTGGGGACTCTGTGTATGCTGATGCAGATCGCTCTTATAATTACTTGAGGAACGAACTTCGCCTCCCCCACATCTCTCTATCGATAATATCTCGATCTATCGATAATATCTCGATCAAAATGAAATAGAGGGTGATGATATACCACGCCAGTGAAACATATATTTCACCACCATGATGGTGCGAAGAGATTTTTGGATTACGATGAGCAAATCATTTCCCCGTCTGATTTTAAGAATGCATACTGCATGCCTTCGATCTTTGCGATCAGCGTTGAGTCATTCCCGTTTTCGATCGTCGTGTTGCAACTGAGATGAATGCGTCAGACTGATGGGAACTACAGATCTGTGTATGACCGTTCCACTAATGCAATCATGACGATGGTGGTAATTGCTCTAAATATTGTAGTGATCCTTTTCACTCGACATCGTCGCCATGTCGCGTCTCAGAGACGTATGCAAATAACATTATGCGTGTATCTAAATATAAAATAAACAAGAATATTTCATGAAGTTTCACGAACAGATAAAAAATGCTTTATTTCGTATCACATCGTATTGCAACTTATCGTAATAACTTAATATTTACCATTTAATTACATTTAACAAAATAACGCCAATAAGTGAGCACAGATATGATAGAAATTAAAAGTAGGTATGGAGAATCGAATCTGATTCTTACGAATATCATATTGCATCTCAAAGACGGAAATCTGTTTTTTAAAACACCTTACCAATTAATATTTAACAATTCATACGATAATTTGAGAAGACGTGGTTTATATGTATCTCCAAACAATTCATTTTTATTGACGATAAATAAATAAATTATAAATAATATTGCCATTGACGATTCTACTGATTGGTATTCAAATCTAATCCTTCTTTTCATCAAATTTATCTTTTCATCAGATTATTTATTTATATTTATAATTCTTCAATGAAATGGCAACTACTTTGCTCTGGGTACATTCTGTATCAGGCTGAAATCAAAAGTAAAACAAAAGTAAGACAATCGTATGGAAAGAAAGTTACGAAATAACGCAAATTACCAACTCACTTCGGTGGTGACTCCTAGGAGAGCGTCGGAACAAAAGTACAATGATTCCTGCATGCTTACTATTATAAATTGCATAACTTTCGCTTCAGATTGTATGAAATGAACGATATTTTTGATATTTACGCTATCTAATGCCGCATCGCCTTCGTCCATAATGAAGAACGGAGCTGGTTTATAACTGTAAACAGAAGATAATTTTGCAATTACTTTTTATGCAGGTAGCCTTCGATTTATTGTTGTATTATCCAAAGAACACATATCGCGATTTCACGATACAAGCCGGAGAAGACGTACCGCTGAAATGCAAATAACAGCGCCAAGCTAGCGAGTGTTTTTTCACCGCCGGATAAATTCTGCAACGGTTGAAAACGCTTAGACGGCACGATGCAACTGTAATTTATACCGCCCTCATACGGCTCTTCGGGATTATCCGATAAGATAAAAACACTAGCCGTTGTATGGTTATTAAACAAACTCTGTACAAAATTAAAAAGATCTTCATGTCGATACGTCGTTTAAAATAAAAGGCATTGTACGAGAAAGTATATGAGATTAAATGTACCGACTTTGTATATTGCATCTATTTCCGTATTTATGTGTTCCAGACATCCCGAAAAGAGATCATATCTCTTCATTTTCACCTTATCGAAATGCTTCTTCGTCGTATCAGCTTCTTCGCGCAATTTCTTCAGTTTCTCATTTATCTCTTGTATTTGTTGCACAATAGAATCCACCTTTTCTTCAGCCTGTAAATTTACATTCACACTATTATAACTACACTATTCACACTGATTGTAACAATCGTGCGTGATTCATAAACATATTGAGTAAAGTACATAAATATTACGTACTTTAAGATCAGGATTTACTATAGCTTCAAGTTCATTTTGTATCTTCGTAAGTGTTTCGTTAAGTTGCTTCGCGGTGTTCCGCAAATTCTTTTCTGTATCATCCCGTAAACTTCTGGGAAACTGTGAAAAATCGATTTTCGAAGACATGTCCCAATCAATCGACGAATCCGTAATTGAACTCGAACTACTACTCTCGATTGGATCCCGACTATAAGTCGGTCTTTCCGACAATATCGGAATAGTAATGCTTTCCATCTACGAGAATACCATAGTTGTGTTTGTGTAAATACAAATTAAGGTAACTAAAAGGTAAGTAAAACCTAACATTTAAATAAATACAACAAATCTTGCAGAATCGAGCAGAGATATTAATCGAGCAGAGTTTTAATATTCGCAAACCTTGCATTCTTTAAGTATGGTATCAAATTTTCCCTTTTGTTGTTCTATTTCCTTTTGTACAAGGATGCGCGCTCTCTCAGCTTGTAGGTACGACTTGGAAATAACATCGATATTCAACTTGCATTGGGCTATCCTATTTTCCAAATCCACTAAATTCTGCTTTATGTTAGTGTAATCCTTCTGCAATCTCGATAACTCTTCTTCCTCTTGTTCAATAGCACTCTTTTTAGAATTCTCCTGCCGATGCGTTTCGCTCAATTTTGCATCAGCTTGTTCCATTATACGTGTCCAATTCAAAATTGTATCTATTCGTAAAATATAACACGTGCGAAATTCATATAAGAAATATCTTGGCAGTTTGAATACTGATATATTAATCAAGGATCGATTTGTAATCGTTCGTACCTTCCACATTGCGGTCTTTTTCAAAACGTAATTGATTCCGGATAAGATCGTGTTGTTTCGTAAGCTCTATTTGCTTATTTTTCTGCTGTTGGTATGACCTAAAGATTTACCTCATAAAATATATAATTTATATATATATCAAAAATTTATCAACAAAATTTAGAAATAATTTATACCACAGATGGTTCCCATAATAGCTGATATCCGGCACGTTGATATCTTTACAAAAGTCAGCGAAGATTGAATTTTCGACCACAGAGATATGTCTTTTCACGTTTTCAATTTCTTTATCTCTTGCTCGCATATTATGTTCAATACTTGATATTGTCTCCTAGAAATTGTACAAAGAATATGCATAAGATGTCTTTTTATTTTATCTCATTCATGAATTAATAAAATCTATATGTATAATGTACACATAATGTATGTAAGCATATCACAATTTAACAAAATTTCGTACATTTAATAAAGATAACTCCACATCGTATTTGGTCGATTGTTCGTGTATCTTAATGATTTTATCGTCCTGTAAAGATACACGATTATAGAACAAGAAGAAGCTACATATTTCATAAACTGTTAGGTACCTACAGTATCCTTCAAATCCTTTTCAATAAATTTATTTTTTAAATCGAGTCCTTTGAACTGTACATTGACTATATTAAGTTCAGACTGCAGCAAAGAAACATTGGACAAATCTTTGAGCTCTTCTTTTAATTGCTCCTGGAATTGTATATATAATGTAAAATATATAAAAAAAATACTGCATATCGCTTTAAATGTAAAAGAAAATTTGTAACCCTCCGCTCCTCTAACGTGATTATATCTTGTTCTTTCCATTGTTTAGCTTTGTGTTTCAAATCAGCTTGTCCCCCTGACATTGTACCATCTCTACGATAAAAACATCCATCCAACGAGACGCACTAAAATACGGTAAACACATGATATAATAATGCGTCAAGATAATGTCTCAAGGATTATTATTATTTTTGTTGTTGTTAACTCTATTGTTGTCATTATTATCATTACATCGTAAGTTTTCCCATCAATTTCGTATGCGACTCTTCTTGCATCTTCAGGAGTCTCGCATACCAGAGTGTTTTTAATAACGAACAAAACCGCATCACGTACTTGCGTGGATGGAATATTCAAAACATCATACAACAATTTGACGTTCGGCTCTCCTATATCACTGTAAAATGACATTAAAAACATTATATTAGATATCACCCTTTACGAAAAGAATGCTTTTCTGCCTTATTGCATTAATTTACCGTAATCTCTCTTTCAAAACTGTTGTTTTCAACGAGTTAAGAGGTAAAAATGTTTCAACCCCTATTCGTTGCCTTTTTAAATATTCTATGCACTGCATTGCTGTGTTCACAGTGTCGACGACGATGGCATCCATATTCTTACCAAAGACTTTAATTATCGCGATTTTGTAACACGAATGAACAGGTGTGCATAAATTAGATAAACGGTCATTCTGAAGAATAGGATATATACACACAACAATTTTTTATAAAGCAAATGATTATATATACAAAATTATTTTATTACTATGTGAAGAGATATATGTAATAACTAATATAGAAGTGAAGTATAATTACCACGCCAGGAAAGATTTTTTTTAACATTTTGATCATGTTAGCTTTTTCCTTCTGTCGTAAAATAGTGTACTTATCAATATCGGCTTCGTCAAGTTCTTCTAAGATTTTCGCAATGTCGTTCCTTAAAAGTAACGTTTTATTGTTCGTTTCGGTAATCTTATCATTAAGTTCCTGCTTTTTTGTTATATTTTCCGTCAACGCTGCTCTCGATTCAACTATTAAACTTTGCAGTTTTTTAAGACGAATCTTTAAATCCTCCTTCATTAACGTTATCTGTTTCACTTTATCTACTAATTCCTGTTTCCGTCTATTTTTATCATCAAGACGATCGCGATCCGCTTGTTGATCGTGGTTCAAATTATTTATCTGCTCCACGAAATTCTTTGCTCGATATTCAACCAGGTTTTTCAGTTCATAATATCGTTTAATCTTAGGAAAATTTATTTTTAATGTTAGAAGTCTTTTAAAAAGCATAATCTTTTAAAAAGATGAAGAAAATTATCTTATATATGGTTATAATTTAGATATATCAGCATAGTACCTGGGAGTCATTGAGCTCTGTAGTACTCTGCTCTGAAATTTTCTTAAACTCTGCTAGCTTGTTGACTATTTGTTTTAACTCGTTATTTAATTCTTGAATAGCTTTCTTGTTGGTGTCATGTGCCAATTTTGCATTTTCTACAGATGTGCAGGCACAATTACGTTTTTTCTGCCAATACAAGATATTTTCCTTAAAAACGATATAGTCTGCTTTCTTTTCTTGAATAATGTTCTTCAACTTCGAGATATTTTGTTCAACATTTTCGAGAGAATCGATAAATGCCTTAAATTGGAATTGCTTTCGCTCCAATAAAAGTATCGCGTTCCTTTTGTCACGTAAATATTCTTCTTTGCAGGATTTAAAATCTCTATTTTCATTTTGTAAAGTCTCAACTGTTTTTTTAATGAGTAACAGACGAGTTAACTGATATTGTAATTTCTGCTGTTTCTGTAATTATTGGAAAATTATATATGAGAGTGAACATGTATTTGAAATTATGTATTTGAATTTATGTAGATTAAAACATAGTTGCAGATTGACAACATAGTTAAACTTGACATACATATTGCTTTTGCAGTTTTAAATAATTTTCTGATTTTTCTTTCTCCATTATTGTGCATTTTTTACTCATTAATAACTGTCTCTTCATGTGTTGTGCAAACTGAACTTCATTTTCCACTTTTACGAGTTCCATCTTTAATCTGCCATAACATACACTTAGTATAAATTTACACTAAACAGTTAAAAATGCTAAAATTTATAAAATTCAATAACAAGAAATATACCTTTTGTAATCTGCTTTATATGTATACGAACCACTAATTTGTTCAAACATTATATTGAGTTCTTTCGGTGTCTTCATTGCAATACACTCTACGTAGCCTTGAGATATTAAGAAGTTCTTCAATTTGATGTCCAAACCATATTTTCGTAGTACATCCAAATAAAAGTCACTTGTGACGACCTGTGTAATACAATGTATAATATATTTAGTAATACTAAAATAATAAAATTAATTTACTATGTAAACATAAATTCTACCTTATTATTTATTTTATACTGGCTGCCTTCTCCTTTGATTATTCTTGTGAAGCTCTGTTCTCCATCAGGTGCCAGAAAAGTTATTGTTACATAAGTGCTACAACATAAATATCAAACAATTACAAATAAATTAATCAGAAAATAAAGAAAAAATATTTCTAATACCTATCTGTTGTTGGTTTGTTGATGGAAGCTCCATAAACAAGTTCGCTAAAGAGTTTAACACGTAAAGCACTTAACACTTCTCCTAATACAAAACATATGGCATCAACAAGATTCGATTTTCCTAAAATATATTAATAAAACACCTTAAAAATGGAAAAAGATTAAAGAATATAAAGTAAAAAAAAAAAGGAAAAAGAGAGAGAAAGAAAGAAAAAGAAAGAAAGAGAGAGAGAGAGAGAGAGAGAGAGAGAGAGAGAGAGAGAGAGAGAGAGAGAAATACAAAAAAGGAATTAAATTCGTTTAATCAATTTTTCGAAAAAAATTTGAATAAGGCGATTAAATTTAATTCGACCTGTAATTTTATACATGTAAAAACAGTTTCGATTTCTATAAAAAAAATTTAACATTTTAGAGACCAATTGTTAGGACATCTCACCGGATCCATTGGGCCCAACGACTGTCATGAATGGATGGAAGGGGCCCATTATTATTTCTCCCCTATATGATTTAAAGTTACGAAGTATGATACTTTTTAAAGTGATCGTCATTTTGGGATTAGAACTACAATGAAATGCAAAGAGCACAGTAAACGGCCATTACATAGTGCTAATTCAAATTCAAAATATCATTGGTACCAATAAACTTTTTAACATGGGTACCAACCAGTCAATTTTAAATTGTACTGAAAACAGAGCAGATTCTGTTGGGCGCATCGAGAGTGAAGAAAATAAATGGCTAGATTTCTGTTTTCTTGTATATATTACTTGAGAAACAAATTAGTCTGTACGTGATAAATTTTCCGTATCCACATCGTATGTCGAACGGAGGAACTTTCGCTGTATCGACAATGGATCTGTTCTTTTTCGAAGAACTTTTGAACTAGTGCACACTAGTGTAACAAATTGGAATGAGAGAAAATATATTCGTTTCACTTCAACTTATTGCACTACTTCAAAAGTCTTTTGAAAAAAAAGAAAACAGATCTATTTAGGGCTAGAAATTATAGCACGTTAGAAAAACAGAAAACGCATAACTCATTAGAAGTGCTTTTTGTTTAATAAGTTGGCTTCACTTTACGCAGTTCAATGATAACAATCTATAAAATTTAAAAAGTGGCGAATCAATTACCGCGCAATTATTCAAATGAAGAATAAGTGGGTATACTCTAAATGTTACATATTAAAATAATATACAATAAATTATCGCATATATTACACAAAATAACAGTGTACCATGAATTAATAAATCACTCAATTACTGTGATATACTCATTATTATTTACTACTATTATTATTATATTATATAACAGATACTGGTCACCAGGAAGACTCATTCCATTGAAATAAAATGTATACTTTAAAACTTAGATCAAGTTTTTATTAAAGCAAATTTAAGAATTATTTACACATTACACACAGTATCATCTGTTCATTTCATATTCAAATATTCTCACTCTCTTATTATGATTTGTATTTTATATTCTTATCCTGATATATTTTCACTTAGTTTATAAAGTATAACAAAATGTATCAGATTTCAAAAAAAGAAAATAAAAGTAAAAAACGTGCATAAAGTAAAATCAGAATTGAGATATGAGAATTGAGGTATAATATTTATATATGTATATATATATATATATATTAATATTTCAATTAGTATATAATGCACACTCTCTTTTACCTTTCCTCCAAGAGATAATTAAAAATTCATCTTTGCGTTAATGTAAAAATAGAGAAATCATAATTCACTGTAAATAAAACCGTTTCAATTAATATGTGTAGGATGTGTAGTTAAGTCGAGTGTTAACACTTTGCTTTCCAAACATTCGCCTACCTGAAATTCACGTAAGACATAAAGCACGGTCCAGAACTCGAGATACAATAATACGATTCAAGATGGAATAGTTCACTTACGTCCGGGCAAATTCCGATAAGCGCATCAGCGTGCGAGTAAAATTCCTCTTTCAACGATATCACAATCGTTTGCAACGAACTCGTCTTATCACGGATGTAGCTCGCGACTTTTCCTATATTTGTGTTATCAAGAGCCGCGTCAATCTCGTCCAGGACGAAAAACGGTGCAGGCTGAAAGCTGGAGAATATGAAAGCAGCGAGTTAATCATTTATTACATTCTAATTGCATCCAGCTATATATGTTTATATCTAGTCTCGTCAAATTTTTCTGTGATATTTAAAAAATATTAAATATCTTCTAGTTTACTTAATGAATAGTATATCTCGATTATTTTAGTTAACGAAAGAACAAAAGATATCGTATGTTATATTTGCTTGCGGATGAGCCGGACGACATTATGATGCGCTCGATTATACGATATATATTAACCTGTGAATCGCAAATAACAAGGCTAACGCGGCCACAGTCTTTTCTCCACCTGACAAGTTGGACATAGGCTGAAATCGTTTGCCTGGAGCTACGCAGTTGTAATTGATACCGTCCAAGTACGGTTCTTCTGGATTTTCCGGTCCAAGGAATGCCTGAGCAGATTGATTTTTCGCTAGACTCTGAAACAGTCACATGCATATAAAAATAGCGTCTAAGCGTGTAAGATGTAAGATCAAATTTTATAATGCAAGTATTTGTTTGCGAATTCATGTTCTTATATAAATGTGTTAATCTACGAACTTTATAAATAGGGTCGATCTCGTTCGCCACGTGCTCGAAACACGCCATGAATCTATCGTGTCGTTCTTTCTTCACTTTCTCGAATTGCGTCTTCGCTTTCTTCGCCTTCTTGCGCGACTGCTCGAATTCCTCGTTGGTTTCTTGCAACTTCTCTTTCGCCAAATATAATTTTTGAATTGCCTAAAGAAATATCTATGTTTTCAACTTGTCTTTAGAATTTAGAGCATGTTATGCATTTGTAACATATAATAAGCTGCAAACCTTCATGTTCGGAGCTTGAATACGCTGTATCGTATGTTGCAAGTCGTTAATTATTTTCGTTAGCTTGTCGGTTGTCTTCTTGATATCTTCTTCTTCTACGTCCTTCAAGTTGTCGGGTAGAAACGCGTAGTCTATGGTAATCCTTTTCTCGCGTTCATATTGTTGCTGCGTACTCATAGAAGACGTATCACTTGTCTCATTGTTATTTGCTGCGCTCATCTCACTCGCTATATCTTCCATATTCCCATTCAACATGGGAATCGCAATGTCTTCCATCTAAGTGTTTAATACACATTTAGTAATGAAGCATAACAACTGTAAGGCACATACAAAAGCGGACAAACCTTGCACTGCATCAAGATCGCATGTCGCTCGGCCTTCTTCTGTTCAATCTTCGTTTCAATCGTGTTAAGTTGCTTCTGAGCCGCCTGGATATCCTTCGCGATAGCGCCTACTTCGCGCCTAGCTTTACCGATCTCATCTTCCTTTTGATCGACCTCCATTTTCTTAGCGTTACGTGCCGACTTCAACTGCTCCATTTGCGTCTCATCGTGGTCAATCTCCGCTTTCTGATTAGACTCGGTTTGCTTCGCAGACTCGAGCTTATCCTCTGCATCTTGAACCGCTCGTTCCCATCGCAAAACATTACCTGCATCATACAGACATATGCAACATGAAGAACATCGTCGTAAACCATAGAAATATATCGTGCGATGTATAACATAAAATTCATATTCATGCTAACTGAAAGCTTTAACGTTATTTAAATTTATATGAGATGTATGAGATATGTATTTGATCAACATACTTTCTGTGTCGCGTTGCTTCTCAAAATCTAGCTGATTGTAAATGCGGTTACACTGGTTGTCGAACTCCATTCTCTTCTTTGCTCTTTCTTGTTGCGATCTAAAATGACAATAAGTATATTCAAACAGAATATGCTACGCCGAAACAATGTAACAATTACTTAAAATCTCAACTCCATTTCGGTACCTTAACTCCCTTTCTTCGTATTGACGAATATTGGAGACACCTATCTGTTCGCAAAAACTAGCAAACACATCGTCCTCAACATTGTTCATCTTTTCTTTAATGTTCTGTATTTCTTGATCCCTCTCAGCCATAGTCTTCTCGATGGCAGCTATTGCAGGCTACAAATAAAAATATATTAATTTTTTTCATGCAACGTAAACAAATTCATATGCACGTAGATGTACAAAATATTTCAAAACTTACGCCAAACATATTTAATTCGTTTTGCAGGCAATCTAGTTCCCCTTCAAAGTCCGCAATTTGCTTTTGCTGCGAAAAGAATGGCATCACTATAACATGTGGTTCAGATATAATTATAATTACAAACGTGTAATACTTACTGTCGCAGACAAATCGCTTTTATTGTACTTCAAACGAGTCTCTAAACCACGTATTTGGGACTCAACTGTATTCAATTCGGATTCTTTGCGCGACTTTTTCAGAGACTCTCTCAATTCTTCCGTTAATTTTTCCTGTAAGACAAAATTCGAAACATAGACCTTTTTGTATCTGCTTCACATATATCGAAATAAACATGTATTACCTTCTGCGCCTTTAATTGCGACATTTGTTTCTCATCCCATCTCTTCGCCTTCTTTGCGAGATCTAAACTACCGCCAGATATTATACCAGCTTTTTGATAGAATGTACCATCCAACGCGACGCACTGTAAAGGCATTGAACACATCATACGTTTCTGCATGATTAGTCTCTCCTGCAATCGCAGATGGTACATGTACTTACATCGTATCTAGCCTTTTTGTCCATCTCGTATGCAACTTTATTTGCATCCTCCGGTGTCTCGCATACAAGAGCATTATTGGTAGCAAACAACACCGCTCTGTCGATGTCTTTCGGAGAGAAACGCAATACATCGTACAACAATTTCACATTCTTAGGTTCTTGTATATTGCTAAAAAAAAAAACAGCACATTAAAACGTCATTACAAAATGCATAAAATAATAAGACAATGTAAAAGTATTAGCAAAGATGCAAAGGGCATCTTATTTGCTCACCGAAGACGTTCTTTTAATGGCTTCGCTTGTATATAATCGAGCGGTAGAAACGTTTCCGGCTCGAGATATTGCTCTTTCAGGTACTGAATGCATTGTCTGGCTGTCTTCTCGGTATCCACCACGATCGCCTCCATATATTTGCCGAGTACTTTCGTGATCGCAACATTATATCTCTTGTGTATCGGCTCGCACATGTTGTACATACGATCGTACTGGAAAAGCACGAACCGTTAACTCGGTTTTTTTCGCTTAACTCCAAAGAAACATACGAAAAGAAGCGAGACAACGTACCACACCAGGGAATAAGCGTTTAAAATTCTCCACAATCTCCGTCTTCTTCTTCGTCCTGGACACTTCGTGCTTGTCAACCTTGGCGTCACCCAGTTGCTCCGAGATGCTCTCCAGTTCCCGCTGCAAATTCTGAACTTTATCTTTCGATGTGCCCACGTCAGACTGTAGATCAGCCCTAAGTTTCTTCTGGTCCTCAAGTGCCGCTTCAGACGTTTTTATGTGCTCTTCCAGCTTCTCCACTCGCTTGAGCGCCTCGTCCCGCATGTGTCCCTTCTGTTTGTGCTTGTTCTCTATCTCGGTCTTTTTCCTGCCCTCATTGTCGAGTCGATCTTGATCCGATTTCTGCTCACGATTGATCGAGTCAAGCATTTGAAGATATCTGGCGGACTGCTTGCCGGCTTCCTCTTTCAAACGGTTGTACTCCCGCACCTGAAATTATTTCATGAAATAAGATACGTTTAGTCAATTATAACAAAATTAATATTATATAAATTATACCTTACGATTAATGAAACGCACAAATCGCGTTTATATTTATGTACCTGTTCATCCTCCAATTGTACATCTCTTCCTTGCAACTGCGACTGCCCCGCTATACTCGCTTCATAAGTTGCTTTAGCTTCTTCCACCTGTCGCAATTCCTCCTGGAGTTCGTGTATGTCTTTTTTGTGAGCCTCGTCCGCGATACGCGCCTGAGCCAAGGATTTGCGCGCTGATTCTACCTTTTTTTGCATATGTGCAACACGTTCTTTGGCCTTGATGAACGTTGGTCTCTTCTTCGTAATCTCTACTTCCACTTCCCTAATATCCTGCTCTATCTTGGCAAGATCTCTGCTCAGTTTACCAGCATCCTTCTTCTTTTCTTTCAACAGTTCTTCAGCTTTTTCCTTCTTCTTCTCAATTTTCTCAATTTCATTCTGCTTCTTAATTTGAGAAAACTCAAAATTTTCGATATTTTTCTCATTGTGAAACAATCGAAATAGTTGCAACTCGACTTGCTTCTCCACCTGTAAACAGCAATTAAATTTTTGAGCAATAATTATGTAAATGCACAATCAGTAAAATTCAGAGTATATAAAAATAATTTCATATTAAACATATATAATATTCAATGCTATAGCAGAATAAATCAACATACATATTCTTCTTTGAGACGTTGATATTTCTCAGCCTCTTCTTTTTCCAATTTTGCTTCTTTTCGTTCGGCAGCAATTCCCTTTTTCTTTTGATATGAAAACTGAGTTTCTTCTTCAGCTTTCAACATTTCTGTTCTCAACCTAAAATGCCATTTGTATCATTTACAAATATGTCAATGAATATGATTCTAAACCAAGACCACATGAGTAATTACCTTTCATATTCTGCTTTTAATGCACCAGAATTACTAATTTCTTCAAAAAGAGCGGTACGTTCTTTAGGATTCTTCATAGCTATGGACTCCACTGCCCCTTGAAATACTAAGAAGTTCTTTGCTTTAACGTTTATACCAAGCTGCTCCAACTCATTAAGATATACTTGACTGGTGACAACCTATAATGACGAAAAAACATTTTTACACATTCAGTTGTATATATACTTAAAGTTATAAGGTTCTCACCATATTATTTATCCTGTGCTCTGAAGAAGAACCTTGTACTGAACGCATAAAGCTTTTCTCAGTTCCATCTTCTAACTCAAATACTGCTGTTACTGAAGCACTATATTTGATAAAAGATATATATAAATTATCATAATTTTATATACATATATTTTTGTTAACACTATACAACATGTAAGAATATATACGAATTATACCTTCGTGCCACTGGCATCCCAATGGATGCACCATGAATAAGTTCGCTAAACCTCTTTACTCTCAAGCTACTAGTCTTCTCGCCCATAACAAAACTGATAGCATCCATAAAGTTAGATTTTCCTGCAGCATAAAATGAAAACTATCATCATGATTGCGCAAAATATATCAAACTAACAAGTTCCAATATAAAATATCATTGCTAATAATATTTGAAAACATAAGCATAAATATAGATATATATAAAAAGTTATTAAGGATTTCTTTTACCTACTTCAACTCTGACAACAAAATCATAACTATATCTTTTGTACATTTCTTTTTAATAATAATGTTTAAAACATTTGTACATATCCGTGCTAAAGATCTGAATTATAGAAATGAAATGTTTGTTTTTATTACAAGTTATCTTGCATACACCGTATCTTTTTAATTATATCATGTATTCATATTTACGCTTTAGACACTGCTAATAGTCCTTTCACTCTTTAATTGTATATTTAAGAACCCTTAATGTTTCTTATTATTGTTGATACACAGAATAACCTACCAGATCCATTAGGCCCGACTACTGCCGTAAAACATTTCAATGGGCCAATAACAAGTTTGCCTTTGTAAGACTTAAAGTTATCGACTTCGATATGCTTTAAAAACGCTGGCATTTTCGCAAATAGTTAAATAAATAATATTAAATCAGAAAGGAGCGTAATTGGCGCCACAAAATCTCTAAACAAGCAAACATCGCCATTCAACTGTCGTCCTTTGAGCAATGCCAACAAAAAGGGGAAGTAAAAGTCACGTTAGAAATTTGAAACCGATATAGTACTGCCCTCTTAAGAGATTATTCGGAATTATTCAAGCGCTATTATTGTTGAACAGTAAAGAGGATTTGCTCTCTCATTCTGCTAAAAGTCGTAAGATGTCACATCACATCTGAAAGGTTAAGGTAGTTTTCCTCTAGTAGCTATTTTATAAATATTTGCATATTTTATTTTATATATATTTTATAACCTTAAGTCTGTACTTTTTCTAAAGATTTGTTTCAATCAGAAACAATGAGAAAAATATCGAAAATTTTGAGTTTCGAAACTAAATGTGTAATCAATTGGAGTGAAACAGATATCTTCTCTCATTTCAAAACTTATTACACTAGTGTGCATTAGTTCAAAAGTTCAACAAAGAACAGAAATTATTTTACACATACCAGAGAGAAACATAAGAGCGGCCACCGGGCCGGTTATGTCGGAACGCTTTTTCCGATACGCCTCCTGAGAAAATATGTACCAGAGAGGAACGTGAGAGCGGCCAACACGGTGTTTTCGACGACACCGATTTTTCGCACTGGGAAAGGCCGCCATCTGCATCCATTTTGAGAAGGGAACTACGAGGCTACATCCACATTCAGGTTACGGCGGTAAAACCTGTATGTGGTGGCAGTCCGTGCTACATCCATTTTTAGGCGGTTTATGTCCGTGCTACAACCATAATAGCATATTTGACAAGCACGGTCTCGCACATTGTTACGCGTTTATAACATGAATTAACATGTTAACATGTGCAAAAAAAAAAAGAATTGACATTGTGTATGATTAATATCATGAAGATCATACGAAGTGTCCGGTAATTAGCTGCCAACCCGAAGTGTGAAGGTAGATTGGGTTGAGACAAACATAAAAGTCCCATACCATTTTGCGAGATTCGCAATAATTATCGAGTTATTAATGACAGAAATCTGAGGAGTAAAAGCTCGCCGACATAGATGATTCGAAAAGCGTTGCAGTTGTTCAGGGCAGCGATCATGAATCTTTTCCCTAGCGTGAACTAATAAAAAGTGAAAGACTTCTGTGAATCAGTGAAAAATGAAAAATTTTATATGAATTTGTGAAAATCGAAACATTTCACACGACAATTGAATCGTTCAACATGGCAGTTGCGCGTCTGGATAATTCAATGAATACCAAAGAATTGATCAAATTGATCAAAATAATAATGTCTGTGTAGTCCGAAGGATATTACGTGACACGCAAAATCCGTCTGATATAATATCCAAAGAAAATGTTTCAAAATATGTATGTACAAGTAATATAAACCTTATGCACCGACGAGATATACTACAAAGACTGATGACCTTACGGGATTTAGCGTACCAGAGAAATTTCCCTGGTGAGGCACTCGGGTGAAAGAGACCGTCTCGCATTTAGCGCAGTAAAATTTAATGGAAACTAATACTTTTCAATCCTTTTCTTCGGATCAAAAAGATTCAGAAATCAGACATATTCAAAATGTCAATACTTTTTAATACGTTTCAATTCGACATCTTATACAGAAAAGTAGGACGAAGGGAATGGAATGCGGGCAACGATACATCATGCGTCCCCAAATGTGTCAAATCGTTTATTATAGAGGAGACTTTGATACGGCAACATGTATTCGAATATTTAATCATCTCATGGACCACTTATATATAATAAAAAAAAATTAACGCGGATAAATGAACGATTCGTATCAATTTTTCCTTTTCTTATAGAGCAATGAAAGAGTAAATCAGTATCGAAAATCGAATACCGATTAATACCATAAATCAGTGTCAGAAAATTGTCCAAGTGCAATGACAATTTGTTCTCATTTTTCAGGTACTTACCCCTCTAATCTCATTCAACAAATTAACTCGGATAAACGAACGATTCGTATAAATTTTTTTTGTCTTGTAAAACAATAAGAAAATAAATCAGTACCGAAAATCAAAGACCGTTCAATATTTAATTTTTTCATCAAATTAACGCGGATAAATGAACAATTTATATCAGTCTTTTTTTCTTTTATAGAGAAATCAAAGACTAAATCAGTATCGAAAACCGGATATTGATTAATATTATAAATCAGCGTTAGAAAATTGTCTAAGTGCAATGATAAGTTGTTTTCATCTTACAGGTACTTACCCCATTAATTTACTCAACAAATTAAGTCGGATAAAAGAACGATTCGTATTCAATTTTTATTCTGTTATAAAGAAATTAAAGAATCAGTCAGTACCGAAAATTGAAGACCGATCAATATTGAATTTATTCATCAAATTAACGCGGATAAATGAACGTTTCGTATGAATTTTTTTTTCTTATTGAGAAGTGAAAGAGTAAATCAGTACAAAAATCGAATGTCGATTAATACCATAAATCAGTGTCAAAAAATTGTCCAAGTGCAATGACAATTTGTTCTCATTTTTCAGGTACTTACCCCTCTAATCTCATTCAATAAATTAACTCGGATAAACGAACGATTCGTATAAATTTTTTTTGTCTTGTAAAACAATAAGAAAATAAATCAGTACCGAAAATCAAAGACCGTTCAATATCTAATTTTTTCATCAAATTAACGCGGATAAATGAACAATTTGTATCAGTCTTTTTTTCTTTTATAGAGAAATCAAAAACTAAATCAGTATCGAAAACCGGATATTGATTAATACTATAAATCAGCGTTAGAAAATTGTCTAAGTGCAATGACAAGTTGTTTTCATCTTGCAGGTACTTACCCCACTAATTTACTCAACAAATTAAGTCGGATAAAAGAACGATTCGTATTCAATTTTTATTCTGTTATAAAGAAATTAAAGAATCAGTCAGTACCGAAAATTGAAGACCGATCAATATTGAATTTATTCATCAAATTAACGCGGATAAATGAACGATTCGTATGAATTTTTTTTTCTTATAGAGAAATGAAAGAGTAAATCAGTACCGAAAATCGAATATCGATTAATACCATAAATCAGTGTCAAAAAATTGTCCAAGTGCAATGACAATTTGTTCTCATTTTTCAGGTACTTACCCCTCTAATCTTATTCAACAAATTAACTCGAATAAACGAATGATTCATATCAATTTTTCTTGTCTTATAAAAGAAAAGAGAGAATAAATCAGTACCGAAAATTGAAAACCGATCAATATTTAATTTATTCATCAAATTAACGCGGTTAAATGGACGAGTCGTATCAACTTTTTTTTCTTGTAGAGGAATGAAAGAGTAAATCAGTACCGAAAATCGAATATCGATCAATACCAGAAATCAGTGTTAGAAGATTGCCCAAGTGCAATGACAATTCGTTCTCATTCCTGAGTCTTTTCCGAGTCGAAATATTAATTCTACATTGATCCTGCAAATTGCATCCAATTTGAAAAATCAATGTAGAATATCTAGGTGCGCAATAGTGAACAAGCTTTGTCCTACCTGAACGTTACATCTGGCTACTCTCGCAGTCTCGCCCATGATGAGTCTTCAACAGCGGCGTATTCCGCAGTTATTTAATACTTGTTTATTTCGATAATGTATATGTACTTAATCCTTATATTCTTAATTTAAATGAGCAATTTTTGTTGATTTTGATTATATATTCGCTTAACAGCACAAGAAAGAGAACAAAGATAAAAACGTAAATAGAACTGCCTTTGTTAGAACTGCGCGTGAGATAAATATATAAGGATTAAATAATCATATAAGAATTAGAGGAAATGGGGGATGAAAAACACTTTTTATTCTCATCATTCTTAAAGTTCTTTTTTCCTTTTTTCTTCTTTTTTTTCTTTTCTTTTTTTCTAATGAGAATGATGAGAATTGTAGCTCTTAAAAGAGCTGAAGCTGCAAAAAGACAACGGTTATGTCTAATAATGCTGTTTCACTAATAGAGATTTTAATTCTGATTCGGTACAATAAGAAAGATAAACAAGAATGAGAAACGGACATTCTAGCAGATTCTAAACGAAAACAGCAATCTGAACATTATTAGACGAATAAAAATCAACACTTGTAAAATTTATATCAGATTCTAAGATCATTATTCATAGTTTTTTTAAATTGCAATTTAGTTTTTTTAAAGTGCAATTTTTCATTGAGAACATAATTAAAAATTTGTATTCATAAACCTTAGCTTGCCTCAGCAACCTTGTTTGAATAGACATTCATATTTTACGAGAAAAGAAAAGTAGAACTCATGTTACGTGAAATTAGTTTAACGAATAATCAAATCTCAAGCTATTTTTCAGATGATAAACTATGAATGCTGATCTAATTTCGACTCGGGTATGTTCTTACTTCGAGTAAGGTCCGTTAAAATTAGAAAAATCCTGCATAATAATAATTACTCGAGGTACCTCGAATACCATACATGATGTATCGCTGTCCTCGGCTACGTCTCTCGGCGCGCTCCGAGTCCTCTCTCCATCCTGACTTTTCGATCCGACGTCCTCCTTCTGGTTACTCTGTCGCAGCACCCCCGGATACTCCATCGTAGCACTGGCGACGACACTGACTCTAGCTCTAACATTCGCGCCAGTAAGATTCGGGGACAAAGAAACGCGTATTAACCGACACTGCTCTGCGTCGCGGCATGCGCGTCGTTCGTCGGCCCGAGGCGCAATGTCCTTTCCGCAATCACGGAGTCATATATAAGCGTACGAAAACAAACAATCGGGAAGGCACGGTTACCCCCCACCTTGCCGATCAATGTTAATGCCTGCGTCGTCTGTTAGCTGAAAATGAAAACAACTCGTGTTTTCAAAGCATGCCTGAGAGAGAGAGAGAGTCGCTTCAAACTTCACAATAATTATTTACATCTGTTCCAAGAATCATATTACGCTGAATTCAAACTCTATTTTGACATGACATACACGAGATCTGCGATCACATCATTGATCTTTCTTTGGACAAGAAAATCCTGAGAGGAACGCTGTTCGAGAATATCACATTTTATGTTTCAGGTGCCTTGCAGATTATCGAATCCGATGTAACAGATCAGGGAAAGTATGAATGCGTTGCTATGAATAACATGCGTGGGCACGGAGTACTCCAAGTCAATCACGTTATACGTACGTATATTTAATATTATATAAAACTTACCTTTTTAAACAAAAAGGTAAAAAAAAAGGTGCCAAGTACAAGCGCAACACGTATTGTGTTATTTTTAGAAGTATCAAACTCAAATTATTTTTTTTATTGTATATATGTGTACATAAGTTTTTACAAATAAAACTTATAACTATAATAAAACTCTGCAACACTTTTCTACTGTACAAAAGAAGTGATATATTAGAACAGTAGCGCCAACTGAGAAATTCCGACTTCTTATTCCCGGAAAATTCGTCAAACGTCAAACGAAGGGCAAAAAGTGTCGTCGCTCGCGAGCCGATCAACACAATCGGCGCGATGTAAATATTGCGGGCCTCGGCGGCGGTTGAAGCAAGAGAGACTTGCCCTTGGGCATCTTTTCTTTTCTCGAAGGTTCCGGGACAACGAGGGAAATGCGAGGAGGCCTTTCAACTGTACGCGACATTGATTTACTACTTATTGATTACTTATTGATTGAAAATAAAGAAAATTATTCTGTCGAAGCATCGGATATTTGTTAGCTTTATGTTAATTAAAGAGGAATGTATACGATTAGAAAATATGTTAGCAACTAATTGTACAGAATGTCAAAGTTGTTGTAACGCCGTTTTCGGAGAATAATTAAGGGTCATAGTAGCGTTAAAGAGTGGAATTTCATCTCATGCGAATTTTGTCTCGTTCTTATTAAATGTTAGATTATCCGCTGCGGACAATAACTCTTCTACTTTTCATCTAATATTTAATGATAATAAATAACATTTAATTGCATTCGTTTGGCTTTTTTTTATTTCGAAAATAAAAAAATATATACCAGGATGAGATTTCACCCATGACAACATTAACGTGATTTTCTTTGATGCTTTTTTTAAAAGTTCAAATATTTCGTCGACTCGCGGAATATTTATAATCGGAGTCTCGTCGCGTTAATTAACATGTGCTCCTCCGAGCGGATCAAATGCTCACTGACGGCCATTGTCAGTGCCACGAGCGAATGTCCGGGGCGGACGGGATGCTGAATTGAGAAGCAGGACGAAGGGAACGGGACATGAGCAACGATACATCATGCGTCTCCAGACGTATCAAATCGTTTATTATATAGGAGACTTTGATACGGCAACATGTATGTAGAGGATTTAATATTTAATATGTACTTTTATTTTCCCTGCTTCCCCCCCCCCGCTCTTTTTAAACCTTCGGGCATAGTTTGGCATAGAGATAGTAACTATGGTTGCAGCACGGACATAAACCGCCTGATAGTGGATTTAGCACGGACTTCCACCACATGCAGATTTTACCACCAAGACCTAAAAGTGGATGTAGCATCGTAGTTCTCCTTTCAAAATGGATGCAGATGGCGCCCATTTCCAGTGCGAAAAATCGGTGTCGCCGAAAACGCCGTGTTGGCCGCTCTCAGCTTCCTCTCTGGTAATATAAAGACTGTCAACCCTGGGTAAATTTTCGTATTGACCAAGGGCGCTCCAAGGGACCCGGAAGTAATTGAAGAGCGATGATAATAGCAGAGAGTAACCTGAGAGCGGCCAATACGACATTTTCTGCGACACCGACTTTCCGCACTGGGAAAGGACGCCATCTGCATCCATTTTGAGAGGGGAACTACGATAGTACATCCACTTTCAGGTCTCGGTGGTAAAATCTGCATATGGTGGAAGTCCATGCTACATCCACTTTCAGGCGGTTTATGTCCGTGCTGCAATGACAGTTGCCATCTCTATGCCAGACTATGCCCGGTGATTTAAAAAGAGCGGGGGAGAGGGGGGAGGAGCAGAAAAAATAAAAGTACGTATTAAATATTAAATCTTCGAATATATATTGCCGTATCAAAGTCTCTTCTATAATAAACAATTTGACATGTATGGAGACGCATGATGTATCGTTGTCCGCGTCCCGTTCACTTCGTCTTGTTTTTTAATTCAGCATCCCGTCCGCTCTGGACATTCGCTCGTGACACGGACAGTGGCCGTCAGTGAGCATTCGATCCGCTCGGAGGAGCACGTGTTATTCACGTAATTAACGTGACGAGACTCCGATTATAAATATCCCGCGAGTCGACGAAATATTTGAACTTTTAAAAAAAGCATCAAAGAAAATCACGTTAATGTTGTCATGGGTAAAATCTCACCCCGGTATATATTTTCTTATTTTCGAAATAAAAAAAGCCAAACGAATGCAATTAAATGTTATTTATCATCATTGAATATTAAATGAAAAGTAGAAGAGTTATTGTCCGCAGCGGATAATCTCCCTGTATAAAATGTCGAACTGAAACATATTAAAAAGTATTGACATTTTGAATACGTCTGAATTCTGCTTTCTGATCCGAAGAAAGGGAAAATAAAAAGTATTAGTTCCCATTAAATTTCACCGCGCTAAATGCGAGATGGCAGTAGTGAATGCTTCGCATTAACAAGGATTCAATTCGTTTCAAATATGCCTTGTATTCAATCGCAATCGATAATTTTTAAATGCGAACTTTCGTATTGAAAAATATTCACTTCTTCTCCTAATCGTTTTCGGATTCAGAGGCATACAAGATTTTCACGTTCTATTCCCCGTCGCATTAAAAAGTATTCACCCGCGATCCAATCTGAGAGCAGAATTCACGACAAAATCTCGTGAATGCGAAACAATATTTTAAATACGACATTTTATACAGGACTAATATTTAATAAGAGCGCGACTAAATTCGCATAGGATGAAATTCCATTCTTTAACGCTACCATGACCTTTAATTATTCTCTGAAAACGGCGTCACAACAACTTACACTCTGTACAATTAGTTGCTAACACATTTTCTAATCGTATACATTCCTCTTTAATTAACATAAAGCTAACAAATGTCCGATGCTTCAACAGAGTAATTTTCTTTATTTTCAGTAATCAATAAATAGAGTGCATCAATGTCGCGTACAGTTGAAAGGCCTCCTCGCATTCCCCTCGTCGTTCCGAAACCTTCGAGAAAACAAGAGACGCTCAAAGGCAAGTCTCTTTGCTTCAACCGCCGCCGAGGCCCGCAATGTTTACATCGCGCCGATTGTGTTGTCGGCTCGCGAGCGACGAACTTTTTGCCCTTCGTATTATAATACTCGCGCACCTCATGTATTCGACCTCATTCCATCAGCAGTAGCCGTGCGCGACGCTCTCGTCACTTCCGTCTCGTGTAATTAAAAGAAATATATCTCGTCGGTCTCGAGATACTCAATCGGCATCGCGTCGGCATCTCATTCATTAACTGCACGGTCGAATCGCGAGTATCAGCATTAGAAGCGTGAGCGAGTGAAATCCGGAGGACTTCAGCAGTCGAGAAGCAGAACGCCGGCAGCGATACGTCACGTTTCTAGGTATGTGAATCATTTATTACGCGGGAGGTCTCCGATAACGAGAGCGTACGTTTGACGAATTTTCCGGGAATAAGAAGTCGGAATTTCGCGCTCGGTATTCACAATCCGTCATCATCCGACTAGTAATCATCACTTTATGAATTTGCAATTACTCTCGTCAATCTCTGCTGTCTATCTATTTATTGCGTTGTTGTATACAAAAGATATTGATCCAGACAGAGACGGATAACGGTCCATGGACGTGGATCTCGAATTCATCATGTTCTCAATCAAACATTCTGAATCATTCCCAATTCCTGTGTGAGAATATTGGTCTTGTGTAGAATATTCAACGTCATATCGCTTCTTAGACTGCGACCTTTTTTGTTTTCGGTCAGCGCTTCTTTCAAGTTTGTTTACTCTTGTTACGGGATCTGAATTTAAATGTCCATCCGTAAAAGAATATTTTCGAGAGCACACAACTGTTGTCTCCGCTTCTTATTGTCATTTTCTTTCGTCAGCTCTTTCAAGAGCTCCTATCTAGACATTCAATGTCAATAAAGAAAAAAAATCGTAGCGAATATTCTCCACTCATCCCGACCAACCATTTTTTCTCTACCGCAGCTTACCAACCAAGAACGCTAAATTTTTGTTCCAGACGTTGCGGGAAGCAAGTCCGGCGGACGCGGATGCCGCACCGGAGGATCCGGTTCGGGCAGAGCAGGGTCGGCCGGAAGGTAAAGTTTACAAGTTTCCTACACATCTGTGTTCAACTCTTTACGATCTTTGCCTTTGTAACTTGTTCCTCATCAGCTCTCTTGAAAGCTTCAAGTCCCATTTAAATTTTCAATGTTGGAACAAAAATATAAAGATAAAAATTCCGTATCAAAATATATCCGTATTTTCGATTGGTCCCGATCAAAGATATTCTCTCTCTACCGCAGGTTATCAACCGGGAAAATTATTTTTCTGTTTCAGTTGTTGCGGAAAGCAACAGCAATCCGGTGGACGCGGATGCCGCACCGGAGGATCCGGTTCGGGCGAAGCAGAGTCGGCTTGAAGGTAAGTTTACAAGTTTACTATAGTCCTCTGTTTGACCCTTGGCGATCTAGAGCTGGGATATAATTTCCGGCTCGACTTGAATTACGATCGCAGAGGGTAAACTACTCTTTTACTCGCCGCACTCGTTGGTCAAATCTGATGAGCAAATGTGAATTTTTTGTTACAGAGTTGAAGCGGAACGTGGCCGGCTCTGACTGCAAGTCGTTTCGGTGAGTCAAAATGAAAAGAGAAACAAAATTCTGCATGACGGATGTGGGACTAAAAAATATCGTTCGAGTCAATGCGAATTGCAAATAGATACTTGCATGTGTGTATTTGTGACGTTGAATAAAATACATTGCTCGAAACAATCAGGGGATTACTTGATCGATAGCCTGCATTACATACAAGATTTAAAATACTGAATGATTCTCTTTTGATGTTCAGTCATCTGAATAAAGAATATTCATATGTACAAACGCGACACCGACATCAGCTGCTTTATTTTTATTTTTCAAGCGGGCCGCAGAATTACTTAACGATTTAATTATTTGACAATATTCAATTGTCCGTATAAAATATATTCATACCTAAATGCCGATATCGTTAGCTACTTTTCTTTATTTGCAAAACAGGCTGTAGAATTATTTGGCAATATTGTCCATTCATCACAATCCCTATTGTCTCGAGTAGCGTATAATGCGCGTAGAAATTGCGCCAGCGCACGCCGAGCTTGAGGTATCCTCGCTCGCGTGCCTTTGAATATCGCGACCGCGGTTATCAATATACGCGTTTTTACTCGCGTTGCTAACAAAGAAAACTTAAATTCTCATTTCGCCAAAGTATCGCGAACGTAAGCTTCGTCGTGACAGAGCTATAATGCGTGAAAACTTTGCCCCGCTCCTCTCTCTTTGCGCTCCCTAAGGGGGACCGGTTTCTGATTGTCTAATCTTTCCTCGCGTGCATTCGCGTCGCGAATATTTCACTCGTAGATATCGATAATCCCACATTTTCGCGACTTTTCAGACGCAATCGCGAAAAGCACCGTAAAAATCCGTTGGACGAGTCAATAAATTTTCACACGGTTCTTACTCCTCGCCGATCGAGTTTATAGAGTCCGTTTCGCAGCGCGCAAAAAGTTTCCACCGATGGCGAGTAAAACGTTCGTTAATTGATGTAAATATCGCCGTTCTAATACCGCGTATCGACCGCGTCGCGGAAGTGTGATGAAAGTGTAGCGATCACGTGGGACGAGCTGCAAGATGGATGTTGCGCGACATGGAGAGCGGCAGCGGACATGGGCGGACATTGGTGGATCTGGTTGGATGCAACAGGACATCATCAATATCATCATTGGTGAGTGTCTGACTCAAAGCTCGCAGAAAGAACTTTTATTATTACTTTATTATTACTTTTATTATTACATTGTGCATGCCGCAAATTTGCATTGACTCTTGTAACGAAAAATATATTCCATGAATTATTGTCCTATATTATTGCCATATATTGTTGCCACATATTGTTGCCATATATTGTTGCCATATATTGTTGCCATATATTGTTGCCGTATATTATTACCATATATTATTCCCATATATTGCCATGTATTCTCGCCATATATTATGGCCACTTGAAATCGCGCGAGCAATCAAGAAAACTGAATTTATCGGTAATCGCAAAGGAGCGGCAGACGTCACAAATGAATGTTAGCAGCCGGTCTCAGGGTTGACCGATAACAATACTGCTGCTGCAATTTAACTTTAAACAACAGCGGCCTCAGATCGAAAGAAACTTTCTATCGCGGACTAACCTTTGGAACGGAATGTTCCCGAGAAACGCTCTTG
This sequence comes from Harpegnathos saltator, assembly GCF_003227715.2. Lineage (NCBI taxonomy): Eukaryota > Metazoa > Arthropoda > Insecta > Hymenoptera > Formicidae > Harpegnathos > Harpegnathos saltator. Next base: position 973,366 of record NW_020230198.1, read on the forward strand.
AGATAAATGGAAGATATAAGCGAACCTCATCGATAGCATATTTAACCTTCAATATCTCCTAAAGGTCTCAAGATACAGGAACGCTCTTTTGCAATATAGTTCTATATCAACCTTACTTTCACCATAAAGCTCGACTTTCAATTCACAGTAGAAACGGAGATATTAACATCACAAGTTAAACATTTCAACTTACTATATCTCCTGAACGGTTCAAGATACAGGAACGCGCCCTTGCCACAATGTAGTCCTATACCAATCCTAATCTTACCATAAATTTCCACTCTCAATTCCCAGTAGACTAAAAAAGCCCCGGGGAAAGAAAAAGCATATCAACGGAGAAAGGTTGGAAAACTTTAATCTTCGATATTTCCTAAACGGTTAGAGATACAGGCCTGGTTCTGGTACCAAATTAAAGTCCTTCAAAACCCTACATTTTCGACTACAAGGCAAACTCTCTACTCCAGTAGAAGCGGAGATATCGACGGGGAAGGGCTGGATATCGACGGAGAAAGGCTGGAAAACTTTAACCTTCGATATCTCCTAAACGGTTAGAGATACAGGCTTCGGACAGGTACCAAATTAAAGCCCTTTCAAAACCCTACATTTTGGATACATGGACGACTCTCTACTCCCAGAGAAGCGGAGTATATCGACGGGTGAAGGTGGATATCGAGAGAAAGGTGGAAAACTTTAACCTTCGATATCTCCTAAACGTTGAGATACAGGCTTCGGACTGGTACCATTAAAGCCCTTTCAAAACCCTAACTTTGGACTACATGGACGACTCTCACTCCCAGTGGAAGCGGAGATATCACGGAGAAGGTTGGAAATTTTAACCTTCGATATCTCCTAAACGGTTAGAGATACAGGCTTCGGACTGGTACCAAATTAAAGCCCTTCAAACCTACATTTTGGACTACATGGACGACTCTCTCACTCCCAGTAAGAAGCGGAGATATCGACGGAGAAAGGTTGGAAAACTTTAAACTTCGATATCTCCTAAACGGTTAGAGATACAGGCCTTCGGCAGGTACCAAATTAAAGCCTTTCAAAACCCTACATTTGGACTAACATGGACGCCTCTCACTCCAGTAGAAGCGGAGATATCGACGGATGAAGGTGTACGACGGAGAAAGGTTGGAAACTTTAACCTTCGATATCTCCTAAACGGTTAGAGATACAGGCTTCGGACAGGTACCAAATTAAAGCCCTTTCAAAACCCTACATTTTGACTACATGGACGACTCTCTACTCCCAGTAGAAGCGGAGATATTCGAGGATGAAGGCTGGATATCGACGGAGAAAGGTGGAAAACTTAACTTCGATATCTCCTAAACGGTTAGAGATACAGGCTTCGGACTGGTACCAAATTAAAGCCCTTTCAAAACCCTACATTTTGGACTACATGGACGACTCTCTACTCCCAGTAGAAGCGAGAATCGACGATGAAGGCTGGATATCGACGGAGAAAGGTTGGAAAACTTTAACCTTCGATTATCTCCTAACGGTTAGAGATACAGGCTTCGGACAGGTACCAAATTAAACGCCCTTTCAAAACCCTATTTTGGACTACATGGACGACTCTCTACTCCCAGTAGAAGCGGAGATATCGACGGATGAAGCTGGATATCGACGGAGAAAGGTTGGAAAACTTTAACCTTCGATATCTCCTAAACGGTTAGAGATACAGGCTTCGGACGGTACCAAAATAAAGACTTTCAAACCCTACATTTTGGACTACATGGACGACCCTCTACTCCCAGTGGAAGCGGAAGATATCGACGGAGAAGGGTTGAAAACTTTAAACCTTCGATATCTCCTAAAGGTTAGAGATAAGGCTTCGGACTGGTACCAATTAAAGCCTTTTCAAAACCCTACGTTTTGGACACTACATGGACGACTCTCTACTCCGTGAAGCGGAGATATCGACGGATGATAGATGGATATCGACGAGGAAAACAGGTTGAAAAGTTACACTCTTCGAATCGTCGCTAAACGGTTGAGACTACTTGGCTGGACCAGTTACCAATTTAACACCCCTTTCAAGAACGCCTACAGCATTTTGGCTGACATGAAGGACGACGTCTCCTACTATCCCCACCGTGAGAGCGGAGATATCGACGGATGAAGAGCTGGATATCGACGTATAGATAGAGAAAGTGATGGAAAACTTTCAAAAAACGGGCTTTCGAATACTCTCCTAAACGGGTTAGATAGATACGACAGGCTTCCGGAACATGGTAAATTAAGCCTCCTTTCAAACCCTACAAGTGTTGGCACTACTGGACGACTTCTCTCTACTCCCACTTGAATAAGAAGCGGAGATATCGGACGCGATGAATCAGTTCGATGAGACTGGAAACTCTTTACGCTTCATATTCTCCCTTAACGGTTAGAGATAACAGGCTTCGGGTAGGTACCAAACTTAAAGCCCCTTTTCAAAACCGTCTTACATTTTTGGACTAAACCATACCTTGGACTAACGGCGACCTCTCTACTCCGCAGTGATGAGATAGCGTGGAGATATATCGACGGAGAAGACGGTTGTGAAACGTTTAAAATCTTACTTGTCGATGATCTTCCTAAACGGTTAGAGATGACAGGCTTCGGTGGGTACAGGTACCAATTAAAGCCCCTTTCAAAACCACATTTGGCACTACGTGGACGGAACTCTAACTTCGCCAGTAGAAGCGGAGAGTATCGATTACCGAGAAAGGTTCCTGAAAAGGGCTTTCGGACAGCGATCTGACTTTCCGCTGATAAATCTCCCTAACGGTTAGAGAATCAGGCTTGCGACAGACAAATTAAATGCCCTTTCAAACCCTACATTTGGACTACAAATGGATTCACGCTTCTCTTTACTGGCCCATAGAAGCGGAGATATCCGACTGGAATGAAGGCTGGACTTCGACGGCACCGGATCAATAAGGCTTGGAAACTTTAACTAGACACCGTCCTTCGATATATCTACTAAGCGGTTAGAGACGATACATGGACTCAGTGGTGCTTACGGGACTGGGTAAGCCCACCACTAAAAATTAAGAAAGCCCGTTGTCGAGCAAAACCCCCTATAGAACAAGTTTTAGGACTAGACATGGCCGACACTCTCTAACCTACTCCTGTCGTCCGACGTGATATAGATAGCTGAGATATGACCGAGAAAGGTTTGAAACAGTTTAACGCCCATATCGAATATATCTCACGCCTTAAACGCCGTAGCCAGACGTGTTAGAGGCTAGCAAAGGGCTCGGACAGGTCGCAATGTTAAGGTCCTCTCTGACTGATACTG